>NW_017805826.1:1340025-1404342 GCF_001891065.2 Hippocampus comes
ATATATATATACATATATATATGTTTTTTTTTCCTTTTAGAGAATTCCATTTATATTATATTTCTACTCACATTGGGTATTTTTGTAAAGTTTGGCCTTTGCTTGTCCTTGAACATTGAGTTCTGTTTCTTGGAAATGGAAATGGAGGGCCGGTTGAGGAGGATGGGATCAAACAAAATATGGTCCGATTCTACAGCGAAGGGAGAGTCCTCTTCAGGATTAAATGTGTCTGACTGGCTGTCAGCAAGCTCCTGGGTGACTGGACTCTCAATTTGCAGCTTCTGACATCTGTAGCCAGTGTGGACAACTAAAATACGGTAATAAACACTGAGTTTTGGACATGGGTCTGGTAGATTTTGTTTGTGCGCAGACATAGACTTTTGTCTTTTTGCTTACCTTGATTAGGGGGTTCACTTGGTTCCTGGCAGTCTTCGCTGTCTTGCTCTAGCTCTCTTCTGAATACCCGTTCTTTCATGTAAGCAAACATCTTTGCGGGAGACATGAGTTTTTCCAAAGACACAGTGCACCCTGTTAGAAACAATACATACTGTGCAGTCATTAAAATGGCTGACTAAAAACAAGTCGTGTACAAATGACAATATCATTACCGAAGAAAGTTTTTGCTTGACTCAGTTGGCTGCAGTAACGGCCCTTTTTCCACAGACTACAGTACTATATTCATGTGATGATTATGATATTGTCTGCCTACATGTGTTGGGGTCCTTTTTGTTGAAATAGCCATTGCTTAAACCAGGAGCGCCCAATCTTTTTTGACCAAAGATCTACTTTTCAAGCAACCAACATCCCGCGAATGACCGGTTACCGCACGGGCGCACATACACACACCCACACATTTTTGGTGTTTTGTCTTTGCTTGTGTGAAGCACATTGAGTTACCTTGTGCTCGAAATGTGCTATATAAATACAATCGCCTTCCCAGAGGCACGGCTCGTATCTCGAAAGAAAATCGTAAATCAAGGCAACGCTGTGTTCAATAAAATCGCCTTACTTGTCATGCTGCATGTGCTTTTGTTTGGAGTGTAGCGATATCCTCCTGCAATCTCCATGTTGTCATCCTCGATTTCTGATGTGACGTTTGCCTCGATGCCAACTGCGTTCATCTCCTGCTCCTCCAGTTTTCTTTTCCTCGATTTCTTCCTCGCGGGGGGAAAAATGGACACCGGAGGCATGCAGGCGTCGATAGGAAATAATTCTGTCTCGAATCTGGTGACGCTTTTGTCAACAATCTCTCGAGGGTCTCTGGTTGAACTTGGGTCTGTGTCGACGCGTAGTGGAAACGCCGCCGTGGATTCCATAAAATGTGTCACTGGTGATCGAAATCGATGTACGGTGTTGCTTGTATGTGGAAGCTCCATTGCCTGTCTGTTATAGTCCGAGTATGCATCGTCAAGGCTTTTCTTGGGACTCTTTATAGGCGAAATAGTCGAAGCCTCCACCTCACCAAACCTGTGATGTAGTTCATTCGGTTCCCAGGTGTTCTGTGTTCGGCTCAAGGCTGGTTTCATTTGCGCGGCGTATTCTTCGCCAACTCCGCACGTCGTTTGTTCTCCGCTCTGTACTCTCGATTTAAGAATCGCGAATACCTTCGCCGGAGATTGGAAGCGAGTGTCCGAACATTGCACCAAATGTTGATACGACGCCATGGGTTTTAGGAGTCCTGTGCTAGGCTAACAACTGAACCTAGTTGCTAACGAATAACCCGCTTACAAAATTAGGAAGAAAAAAAAAATCATAACTGCCGCGTGTGGGCGGAGCCGCCTGACGTATTTTGAATAAAACACGTCACTTCCCTTTCTGTTCATTGATAAAATAGTCCAGGACTACAGTGTACAGTAAAACTTCCTGATAGGATACAATACGTCATATTTTGTTTATTTATTATTTTTATGTATTTATTCTTTATTTATATAAAAATGTCCCTGTATGTTTATAAATTTAACTGGATAACAATATGTAATATTTTTGAATGAATTTAACTGTGTTTTTGTTTACATTTTGTTCTAATCTTTTTGACTAACACTGGTTGCATTAAAATGTATTCCTTGATATTTTTTTTTCAATAACTTGCTAGGATAAGTTGTTCAGGGAATGGATGGATGGATATAATGTTCTGTTTTGTTGGTTGCATTAATTCATAAATCTGGCTAACATAAGGTACAGTATATTGATTATTTCTTTAATGTATTTATCACATTAAATTTGTTAATAGATTTATTGTATATAATAACACAATACCTTTCTAAATGCTCCAGTTAGCCACCTGAATGATGCCGACATTTTTGTGTGAATAGATTTATTGTACAGTATATAATAACATGAAAGTATTAATTATAATTCAGTATGTTTTTATTTTATCAAGTGGTTACTTAGAATTAAACTAGTTACAGATTATAAAATGTAAAAAGGAACATGAATTAAATATTTGTATATACCTAATGACCCAGCATGGGTATACTCTTCCTCTTGCCAAAGTCATCTGGGATAGGCTAATGAGGACAAGCTCTATATAAAATGGATGTCTGTAATGTATACGTATATGTGCAGATTAGAAATTATAATAGTATCATCCACTATTTGCAGTAGTCAGACTAATGTCTTTCAATAATGGAACCCTGATACACACTAAACAAAAAGAAACACATCGATGATGCATATGATGATTTATTTGCATTTAATCATAAAAGAGATACTTGATTTTATGAGCGCTGAAGTGAGGGGGAAAAAAACAGTGACTCTTCCAATAGGTCACATGTTAGATTTGGGTTGGAGCAAAAGGGGGTTGGACTGTGGCCGTAGCTGTGTGGTTAAACCAAAGGTGGTAGTTGACATAGTAGCCATTAGTGTACATGTATAGCTTCTGATCAGTTGGATTGTAGTCCAGGTTGGAATACTTATCCTGGAAGCGCTCAAAAATTATACTTATGTGCTTCTCTTCTTTGGTTTTAGTGTCAAACATAAAAAATATCTCCTCATTCTGGATGTCAACCGTCCTGACACCATAAAGAACACCACACACCATAAAAATGTTGTTAATGGCTGGTTTATAGACACTGGTCTCCCATACTTCCTCAATCCCAAAAGATTCTTCGTTTATTTTAGCAATGACCATCTTGCCGTTTGACTGATCTGTGGCATACGTCACCCAAAGACCATTCTCATCTGCAGCAAAATCAAAGATCTGATTCTCATAGTTGGCATAGGAAAAGGTTGAGCTTGCCCCCGGAATCACCCTGGAATCATATGTCATGCTGGTAAAATTATATTTAGCCAACCCAAACGGACTGTACTTCTGATAATATAGTGTGTTGCCACGAACTATATAATTGCTGCCAAGACCATTCCACCCATTTAATATGGTGTGATGCAGGAAAGGGTTTCTCAATACCAGATTTTTGTAATTACTGTAGAACCTAATGTCATCGATGTAAATAGAAGAGTCTCCAGAGAACCAGTACATAGACTCCCTGTCAGGAATAGGCTTTGAATCTTTGCCCCATCCTCCGTATATGTAGGAGGTGCCGAGTTGAGCATTAAGTTGACTCACAAGAGGCTTGCTGACCTTGATGATACCCGTATGATCGCAGGAACCTTCACCAAGAGACAGAAACATGTACTTCAATTCATTCATACATACGCACATCTATAAAATGTGTGTGGTAGAGCATACCGATGTTGGGGTTGAAGATCTCTTGGTGGCGTCTCTCGCACTCTTCTAGCTCCATTTGGATCTTAATGTACTCTCGGCGTGTCTGTAGAACCAAATTCTTGTCGTGGGTCTTCTCCAGCTGATCGAGGCTCTTCACCATGACTGTGATCTGAGAAAAAAAACAACAACAAAAAACAAAAACAACACTGTTAAAACTGCTGGGTAACCCAAGTTGGGTGAATAGCAAACCCTGGGCTGGCTCCACCAGGGACAAACCCAATACTGCTGTATTTATAACAAACACATTGGGTCAAGATTTTAATCCAACCAGGGCTAAAAACTACCCATTACTGATGGCTCAAAGCTATTCAGAAATGTGTTACCAGGTTATCAGTATAATTGTGGTTAAAAGTAATGCTAATTTTATGTTCAAATTCTCTCTATCGAGTCCTCTGTCCAAGTGCATCCACATTTGAGGACTGACCTCTTGGTGAAGAGACTGGAAGACGGTGCCAGAGGTTTTGAATGAAATCTTCAGATCCTCAACCAGAGCCTCGACTTGCTTAATCTTCAGCTCCATGTTTTCCAAAGTGGCGTCACTATTGGCATCAGGTTTCTTTTCCAGTAGCTCAATTTCCCTTGTCAGCTCGATGATCTTTTCCGCATATTGTGTCATCTTCATCTCATAGTCCTCAATCTAAAATTATGGAGAAGTCTTGTTGTCAATTGTTCTTAAACATATTTTTGTGCACACAACGAACCCCCAAATATTGCAAGAGATACATTTCAGACCCTCCAGCAGTAGGTGAAAATCGGTGATATAGACAGAATGCAACACTAAAAAAAATTGTTTTACCCCTCCCAAATGACAGCATGACAGTAAGTAAGCATACAGCAAAATCCCATAAAAAAAACACTTAAAAATCTGCATAATGATGAGAACACTGTAGTTTTAAAAAAAATTGTTTTACCCCTCGCAAATGACAGCATGACAGTAAGTAAGCATACAACAAAAACCCATAAAAAAATCACTTAAAAATCTGCATAATGATGAGAACACTGTAGTTCTCTCACATCAGATTACCTTGCCCATCTCCATCTCCAGCTTGTGGGAGATCTGCTCAGCTGCCTGCTCCACCACCGCTAGATCTTTCACGGGAAATGTAGAACTTGGCAAGAAGGCATCACAAGTGCAAGAGTCGGCACCCCCGCTTCCAGCCTCAGCATTCGCACTCAGTTCATGCCACTGGTTCAAACCCTGAAACATTAAGATACTGTGTGGGATGGAGGCGCAAAAATCAACAAAAAATTAAGAAATTAAACAAGATTACAATAGATAATTGAAGACATATACTTACCCCCCAGGCCAGAGTGGAGCCCAGTAGAGCAAAGACATACAGAGGGACAATCATTCTGCAACAGCCAAATCAGGAATGATACTGTGGCCCAAGGCTTCTATGATTATATAGCCCATTTAAACGTCTTACATGATGTTTCACCTGTCCAGTTTCACAGCATTGTTTGCTCGGATACTGGTCAAAATGAAACAATGTTATCTTCAGTAAACAGGAACTGTCTAAATATTAGGGCATTAGTTTGAAATTACCCACAGGCACCAGAATTCAAACGAGCCCTGCCAATGGTTGGGTGTGTCCAACAGATGACAGAATTCCCAAGCAAAAGCTTTATTCCCCCATATGGCGCTTCTGACCGAGCACAACCTTGAAAGGTTGTCTGAGGGATTTGCACTATAATAATGAGGAATAGTGGTATAAGGAGGTATCTGGTTGAAAAACGTAACAAGCCTATTTTGACGAAGTAAGGAGTAGAAGGTACTGATGTCTGTTTTCAAATTTATGGGGGTAAAAGTTAAAAAGTTGTCAGAAAAGTAATGTTTAGATACCTTGGAAATCAACTTAAATACAGTAATAAAGTATTTGTATTTTTCACCACTTACTAATATTTGCTTGGTTATGTAGCAGAATGGTTTCTATGCACGAACCATTTCCACATTTGGGCTACGACGGTGCGCTAACTTCCGGTCCATCCTCAAACGCAAAGCCATACCATTGATAGCATCAAACTATAATACAGTCCCTGTCTCCTGGAATGAAATCAAATTACCGGTAATGTACTTTACGTATTACATTTCTAAATGCTCCTGGTATCCAACAGAATGATGGCGACATGCTTGTGTTTATTCAGTTTTCTGAGTAAAACAGCCTCCACTGGTCAAGCGAATTAAATCGCACCAATATTGAGACACATTGTTGACTGAAATTTTTAAAATGTCTTTGGATTCTTTGAGTACTTCCCCACAAGTTTCTTCGCTTTAGATTTGTTGCCTTTCCTGGCTTTAATACCAAACTCTGTGGTGTCAAGAGCAGGTCTGGACCTGGTCAGGTGGTTAACAGTTGGTTGTTTAAGCTTGCTGTGGCCCGTTTCTAGATTGGAACTAACAGCCCGTGCAGGAATGGACCTGCCTTCGGCAGACCAAAGGGAACAAATCTGCAAATTGGGTTGAGAACGTGAGTGCAAGTTTGGAGACTTGGTGAAACGGTGTGGCGTCCTGCCTGCCAACACGGGCAGGTGGATGTGGCCACTGCTGGGGTTGGAGATTGTGCCACTGTTTGACATCACGATGTGGTGGCGAGAGCTAAGGAAAGTGGCCGAAAAGCGATTTGACCCAGTGGAATCTTCTTTGGTGTCCTCTGGAGAGATGACCGCAGAGCCGTGTGGTGTCACTGCCTCCACAGCGTTCTGGAAGGTCTTGAGGATGCGGTCGCTCTTACGCTTCTCTTTCTTCAGACGGGATGCGACCTTGCGCAGTTGTCGGCGGTGATTCTGCATCATCTGCTTCCTGGTATCGACCAGTCCCCTGCAGAGAAGCATCAGCGCTGCTTTACGATACACTTTCGGAATTTCAACTCTCCCAATCGGAGAGACTCACATGTGGTTGAAGAAAATGCCTAAAACTTCTTTGGAGGAGATTAACATAAGTGTAAGTGCATATTTTCACATCCATTAGCTTTTTATAGCGGTTTTTCCCCAGCCATTTTGTGCCAAGAGAAATCATCATGTGTGCCACAGAAAATTTTCCAATAAAATTATTTATTTACTAGAAATATATTTTTTCATCGATGCCAGCATCGTATAGTGATAGGTAGAACATTGAAATGCTTTTTTTAATCTGCTTTAGATGGGAGAATGGACAATCAAATTCGGTATCCTCCTCTTGCCATTCATACACAGAATTTGCGTTCGGCTCAAGAGGGCAAAATTCCATAATTAATAGTCTAAGTAAATTTACGAGCAAATCACCACATCACATTCACTGTAGTTATTTTACATTATACATTTTTGATTACACTAATATTCTCTTGGTTGGTTGAGCGGCTCCACTACCGCAATAGTGAAGCATGGTGGGTCCATTTTGAACATCCGCTTATAGAATTAGCTTCCTTGTCCAATAAATTAATTATGTAATTTAGGAAAGGTGTCAGAATTTCGTTAAGTTATTGAATAAAACATCTGTTTTACTTCTCCATGGAATCAAGCTAAATGTTAAGCATTAACTAATCATAACCATCATTTTATAATGTGTTTATTCAGTTAAAAGAGTGAATTAACCCCAGGCGGGAATACTTAACTTTTTTTGTTTTTGTTTGTTTTTTACTATGTGCACAAAAATCTCTGTGCCATACAGTAACATCAGCGAATGTGACTATATAATGTAACAGGGCCATAAATTAAACAGTTCGACGGCATCATACCATAAGTCAAACACTAATAAAACCAGTGTTTGACCAAGAGGAGCAATGTAAATGAAAATATCAGCAAAAATGATGGGGCATAGTCACCTGTAGTCCACCATTCCTGTCCTGTCGCGATCCAGCCTTTGGATAAGCTCCTCAATTTGGAATCGATCCAAGGGAACACTTGATTGCTGTTATAAGAGCAAGAACAAATATATTAAGTGTCGTGGCTCTATTTTCGTGGACAAGGGCATGTGCGGTAGACGTAAAAACACCCACATGTTCATTTTCCTGCAGGGGCAAGTGTAGTTTATCATGTTTTGGGAATTTTCAGAAATTTCCAAACGACATTGACATTGTGCCTTGCTCGGTGTTCTGGCAGACCAACGGCATTTTCTTTTACACACCCCAGAGCACCTCACAATTTGGTGACGGAAAGCAGAGCAGACTTTAGACTAGGCGAAACCAGGTCTAAATTGTGGTGCAGGTGATGGAATGTGATTTTGGTGAATCTGATCCAGGCGCAGGCAGTTTCTGCGCTCCGCTGATACTGTATGTGTGATGGATGTCATTGTATTTAATTCATAAATATGACAACAACATGCATCAACCCCCCTTAATCATTGTAAAAATGAATTCATTGAACACATTATTATTTATGTGATTTGCACTGGGCAGGGGAATATGGTTGTCTGTGTCTTCTGTTATATTTTCATTGCCTGTTTTTGGAACTTTGGAAGATCCCATTACTTCTTTTTATATTGCAAAATAGGATATTATTCCTAAATTCCTCAGTGAATGTTTTGTTAGTCAACTTGTGAAAACAGGAATATGCAAAAAGTGCATATGACTGACAGTGTTGTGGTCAAGACAAGGCCAATTTGAAATACAGTCAAATCCAAGATGATCCAATCCAAGACTTCTGAACCATTTAGTGCTCAACACATAGTGCATTCTTGGCCAATAAAATGGCCAGTAAATGTTCAAACCTGTATTGCGTTCCTGAAATCAATCACAGGGACTCGCATTGTGGCATCTTTGTCAATATTTCGGAAGAAATCCCACAGACGTAGCTTGTGTTGATTCAGATAGTCCTTCAATAGGAGCAAAATACATATAGATGAGCCCGATTGATAGAATGCGTGTCCCAAAAGGCATTTGACAACAAGGCTTTGCGGGTTTTGTTAGCACGTCAATCAGCATTGCAAAAAATGTCACGTGACAAGAATTTATTCTTCTCCAACAGTTGAGTGCCAGTTTGAGAAGCTTTTTTGCTGTCAAACTGCTCCGACGTGTAATACAATTTACGTACCAAATTCAGGTGGTTAAAACTAAAAGACTTCAAGCTTTATTACTCTTGGAAGCATCCGTTGAGTCAAGCTTTTGTAGATGATGACTTCCACTGCAGCCCTCTGGATGGACTTTTCCTGGCTTTGCGCAAACTTCTGCTCTCAGATTTTGATGTTTTCGGGAATATCGGACCTTTATGCTGCATTATTTGTCAAGAACAAATCCTGTTTTGAGAAATTTGCCACGAATAGGGGAACCCAGGGGTAGGGAACTCCGGTTCCTCGAGAGCCATATCTAGTTTTAGATTCCACCCCACTCCAACACACCTGATTCAATTGTTTCAGGCCTCTACAAATCTTGATCAATGAGCTGATCATTTGAATCAGGTGTGTTGAAGTCGAGAGAGATCTAAAATAAGCATGATATGGCTCTCGAGGAACCGGAGTTCCCTACCCCTGGTATAAAGTAAACCACACATTGGAGCATTTGGACCACAGAGCTTCTCAAAAGTGACTTTTGGGAACAGAAAAACTTATTGCTGAGCAGCAATTTTGCAACACTCCTCCAAAGTCAATTGAAGAGCTACAGGTAAAGGAAGAGAATTCAAACAAATAGTCCAGAGCCTAAACTTTTAATGCTGCTGACCTCTCATCTGTCTGAATTATACCTCAAACAAAAAAAAAAAAAAAAACACAGTTTATAGAGACTTTGGGGACACCCTGTATATTATCAGTTTGGTAAATATTACTTTCAAACTTTTCACTTAAATACATGCTTTCACAAACTAATTATGTGACTTGTTGAATTGATGACAGACATTGGCTATACTGTACAAGTTTTCATGAGGACATATAACCAACCTGGATGACTTTCATTGGGTCGATGCGTTTTAATGGTTTCTTGGCAATAAACCCTCCAACACCTGCGTATTGTACATTCACACCAGGATGCTCTTTGCAAGTCACCTCCAGCAGATGTAAAAAGTTTTCATTGACCAACACATTCTGCTTGGGGGAAAAAAAAAAAAAACGAGGTGGAAAATGTAGAAATAATTCATGTCATTGAGGACTTCTACTATTATTAATATGTCGAATGGATGTGAAAAGATGCACTTACACTGATGTTAATCTCCTCCAAGGAAGTTTTAGGCATTTTCTTCACCATATAGACCAAGGACAGTGCACCCTCTACTGTTAGTGAATTGTAAGCCAGCTGGAGGAGAAATTAAAAAACAAGATTTTGGATAAGACAGCACAGAATGTAGACTGGTGGTTACTATTTTACTCACCATCAGCACCTGCAAGGTGTCGTTGTACTCAAGGCCCCTGCAGAGCATGCTGACACCCCCATTGGTGATTCGGTTGTTGTTGAGATTGAGGTGCACCAGAGTGCGATTGAATTTCAGAGCTTCGCCTATTGCTAGGGCCCCTTCATTCCCAAAACCATTCCATGATAGGTCAAGGTGCTTTAACATCGTGTTCACCTAAATAGGGAAAAAAAAAAAGAATATTCCACTCTGAAATCCGTTTATGTCCCTACAAGTGCACTCTACCCCTTGTGGGCAAACATGATTGCTCAAACTTAAATACAGTAATAAAGTATTTGTATTTTTCACCACTTACTAATATTTGCTTGGTTATGTAGCAGAATGGTTTCTATGCACGAACCATTTCCACATTTGGGCTACGACGGTGCGCTAACTTCCGGTCCATCCTCAAACGCAAAGCCATACCATTGATAGCATCAAACTATAATACAGTCCCTGTCTCCTGGAATGAAATCAAATTACCGGTAATGTACTTTACGTATTACATTTCTAAATGCTCCTGGTATCCAACAGAATGATGGCGACATGCTTGTGTTTATTCAGTTTTCTGAGTAAAACAGCCTCCACTGGTCAAGCGAATTAAATCGCACCAATATTGAGACACATTGTTGACTGAAATTTTTAAAATGTCTTTGGATTCTTTGAGTACTTCCCCACAAGTTTCTTCGCTTTAGATTTGTTGCCTTTCCTGGCTTTAATCCCAAACTCTGTGGTGTCAAGAGCAGGTCTGGACCTGGTCAGGTGGTTAACAGTTGGTTGTTTAAGCTTGCTGTGGCCCGTTTCTAGATTGGAACTAACAGCCCGTGCAGGAATGGACCTGCCTTCGGCAGACCAAAGGGAACAAATCTGCAAATTGGGTTGAGAACGTGAGTGCAAGTTTGGAGACTTGGTGAAACGGTGTGGCGTCCTGCCTGCCAACACGGGCAGGTGGATTTGGCCACTGCTGGGGTTGGAGATTGTGCCACTGTTTGACATCACGATGTGGTGGCGAGAGCTAAGGAAAGTGGCCGAAAAGCGATTTGACCCAGTGGAATCTTCTTTGGTGTCCTCTGGAGAGATGACCGCAGAGCCGTGTGGTGTCACTGCCTCCACAGCGTTCTGGAAGGTCTTGAGGATGCGGTCGCTCTTACGCTTCTCTTTCTTCAGACGGGATGCGACCTTGCGCAGTTGTCGGCGGTGATTCTGCATCATCTGCTTCCTGGTATCGACCAGTCCCCTGCAGAGAAGCATCAGCACTGCTTTACGATACACTTTCGGAATTTCAACTCTCCCAATCGGAGAGACTCACATGTGGTTGAAGAAAATGCCTAAAACTTCTTTGGAGGAGATTAACATAAGTGTAAGTGCATATTTTCACATCCATTAGCTTTTTATAGCGTTTTTTTCCCCAGCCATTTTGTGCCAAGAGAAATCATCATGTGTGCCACAGAAAATTTTCCAATAAAATTATTTATTTACTAGAAATATATTTTTTCATCGATGCCAGCATCGTATAGTGATAGGTAGAACATTGAAATGCTTTTTTTAATCTGCTTTAGATGGGAGAATGGACAATCAAATTCGGTATCCTCCTCTTGCCATTCATACACAGAATTTGCGTTCGGCTCAAGAGGGCAAAATTCCATAATTAATAGTCTAAGTAAATTTACGAGCAAATCACCACATCACATTCACTGTAGTTATTTTACATTATACATTTTTGATTACACTAATATTCTCTTGGTTGGTTGAGCGGCTCCACTACCGCAATAGTGAAGCATGGTGGGTCCATTTTGAACATCCGCTTATAGAATTAGCTTCCTTGTCCAATAAATTAATTATGTAATTTAGGAAAGGTGTCAGAATTTCGTTAAGTTATTGAATAAAACATCTGTTTTACTTCTCCATGGAATCAAGCTAAATGTTAAGCATTAACGTTCTTGAATAAAGCATCTGTTTTATTTCTCCATGGAATCAAGCTAAATGTTAAGCATTAACTAATCATAACCATCATTTTATAATGTGTTTATTCAGTTAAAAGAGTGAATTAACCCCAGGCGGGAATACTTAACTTTTTTTTTTGTTTGTTTTTTACTATGTGCACAAAAATCTCTGTGCCATACAGCAACATCAGCGAATGTGACTATATAATGTAACAGGGCCATAAATTAAACAGTTCGACGGCATCATACCATAAGTCAAACACTAATAAAACCAGTTGTTTGACCAAGAGGAGCAATGTAAATGAAAATATCAGCAAAAATGATGGGGCATAGTCACCTGTAGTCCACCATTCCTGTCCTGTCGCGATCCAGCCTTTGGATAAGCTCCTCAATTTGGAATCGATCCAAGGGAACACTTGATTGCTGTTATAAGAGCAAGAACAAATATATTAAGTGTCGTGGCTCTATTTTCGTGGACAAGGGCATGTGCGGTAGACGTAAAAACACCCACATGTTCATTTTCCTGCAGGGGCAAGTGTAGTTTATCATGTTTTGGGAATTTTCAGAAATTTCCAAACGACATTGACATTGTGCCTTGCTCGGTGTTCTGGCAGACCAACGGCATTTTCTTTTACACACCCCAGAGCACCTCACAATTTGGTGACGGAAAGCAGAGCAGACTTTAGACTAGGCGAAACCAGGTCTAAATTGTGGTGCAGGTGATGGAATGTGATTTTGGTGAATCTGATCCAGGCGCAGGCAGTTTCTGCGCTCCGCTGATACTGTATGTGTGATGGATGTCATTGTATTTAATTCATAAATATGACAACAACATGCATCAACCCCCCTTAATCATTGTAAAAATGAATTCATTGAACACATTATTATGTATGTGATTTGCACTGGGCAGGGGAATATGGTTGTCTGTGTCTTCTGTTATATTTTCATTGCCTGTTTTTGGAACTTTGGAAGATCCCATTACTTCTTTTTATATTGCAAAATAGGATATTATTCCTAAATTCCTCAGTGAATGTTTTGTTAGTCAACTTGTGAAAACAGGAATATGCAAAAAGTGCATATGACTGACAGTGTTGTGGTCAAGACAAGGCCAATTTGAAATACAGTCAAATCCAAGATGATCCAATCCAAGACTTCTGAACCATTTAGTGCTCAACCCATAGTGCATTCTTGGCCAATAAAATGGCCAGTAAATGTTCAAACCTGTATTGCGTTCCTGAAATCAATCACAGGGACTCGCATTGTGGCATCTTTGTCAATATTTCGGAAGAAATCCCACAGACGTAGCTTGTGTTGATTCAGATAGTCCTTCAATAGGAGCAAAATACATATAGATGAGCCCGATTGATAGAATGCGTGTCCCAAAAGGCATTTGACAACTAGGCTTTGCGGGTTTTGTTAGCACGTCAATCAGCATTGCAAAAAATGTCACGTGACAAGAATTTATTCTTCTCCAACAGTTGAGTGCCAGTTTGAGAAGCTTTTTTGCTGTCAAACTGCTCCGACGTGTAATACAATTTACGTACCAAATTCAGGTGGTTAAAACTAAAAGACTTCAAGCTTTATTACTCTTGGAAGCATCCGTTGAGTCAAGCTTTTGTAGATGATGACTTCCACTGCAGCCCTCTGGATGGACTTTTCCTGGCTTTGCGCAAACTTCTGCTCTCAGATTTTGATGTTTTCGGGAATATCGGACCTTTATGCTGCATTAATTGTCAAGAACAAATCCTGTTTTGAGAAATTTGCCATGAATAAGGGAACCCAGGGGTAGGGAACTCCGGTTCCTCGAGAGCCATATCTAGTTTTAGATTCCACCCCACTCCAACACACCTGATTCAATTGTTTCAGGCCTCTACAAATCTTGATCAATGAGCTGATCATTTGAATCAGGTGTGTTGAAGTCGAGAGAGATCTAAAATAAGCATGATATGGCTCTCGAGGAACCGGAGTTCCCTACCCCTGGTATAAAGTAAACCACACATTGGAGCATTTGGACCACAGAGCTTCTCAAAAGTGACTTTTGGGAACAGAAAAACTTATTGCTGAGCAGCAATTTTGCAACACTCCTCCAAAGTCAATTGAAGAGCTACAGGTAAAGGAAGAGAATTCAAACAAATAGTCCAGAGCCTAAACTTTTAATGCTGCTGACCTCTCATCTGTCTGAATTATACCTCAAACAAAAAAAAAAAAAAAAACACAGTTTATAGAGACTTTGGGGACACCCTGTATATTATCAGTTTGGTAAATATTACTTTCAAACTTTTCACTTAAATACATGCTTTCACAAACTAATTATGTGACTTGTTGAATTGATGACAGACATTGGCTATACTGTACAAGTTTTCATGAGGACATATAACCAACCTGGATGACTTTCATTGGGTCGATGCGTTTTAATGGTTTCTTGGCAATAAACCCTCCAACACCTGCATATTGTACATTCACACCAGGATGCTCTTTGCAAGTCACCTCCAGCAGATGTAAAAAGTTTTCATTGACCAACACATTCTGCTTGGGGGAAAAAAAAAAAAAACGAGGTGGAAAATGTAGAAATAATTCATGTCATTGAGGACTTCTACTATTATTAATATGTCGAATGGATGTGAAAAGATGCACTTACACTGATGTTAATCTCCTCCAAGGAAGTTTTAGGCATTTTCTTCACCATATAGACCAAGGACAGTGCACCCTCTACTGTTAGTGAATTGTAAGCCAGCTGGAGGAGAAATTAAAAAACAAGATTTTGGATAAGACAGCACAGAATGTAGACTGGTGGTTACTATTTTACTCACCATCAGCACCTGCAAGGTGTCGTTGTACTCAAGGCCCCTGCAGAGCATGCTGACACCCCCATTGGTGATTCGGTTGTTGTTGAGATTGAGGTGCACCAGAGTGCGATTGAATTTCAGAGCTTCGCCTATTGCTAGGGCCCCTTCATTCCCAAAACCATTCCATGATAGGTCAAGGTGCTTTAACATCGTGTTCACCTAAATAGGGAAAAAAAAAAAGAATATTCCACTCTGAAATCCGTTTATGTCCCTACAAGTGCACTCTACCCCTTGTGGGCAAACATGATTGCTCAAGGTCCACGTTTGATTTTTAAAACAGAGAGATGACCCAAGTCATTTGTAGATAAGGTAAAAAAAAAAAAAGGTCGATGTGAGATTTGTAAAATTGTTTATTTTTATAATAAATGGGCATCGGGGACATGGCATTTGGATTGGCACCACACTAATTCGAGATGATTATTAAGAATCCTGTTTGTAATACTGCCACAATATGAATCTAGTGTACCCCTAAAAGAACAATGAGAGTATGATGTAAGGCCAAAGGTATTGTCATGCAGTGATCGCCCAAATACCTTGAGTCCGGCACTGAGAGCAACAGCTCCTTTCATTCTGAGTTGATTCCAACAAAGGTTCAGCACCTCCAGACACTCGTTGTTTGCTGTAAATACGACTTCACGTTGTAAAAAGGACTTCATGTTTAACTATCCACACAAATGTGACAGCATGGAGGTGAGTTAGTGTTTGCATACCTAACAACAGTCCTAGATGCTCCCCTCCTCGTCCACAAAACTTATTATGGCTGAGATCTAATTCCTTCATACTTACATTGACCTTCGGGTAAAAATGAACGCAACTTAAGAATAGAGCACAAGGAATTCTGTCCAATGTAGCTGGATCAACTACTCACAGACAAAGCCTCTGCAAAATACTTTGCATCATCATCTGTAAATCCATTTCCTTGTTGGATGGAAAAAAAAAACATGACAATGATGAAATCTTGACAGATAGATAGATAGCTAGATAGCTAGATAGATAGATAGATAGATAGATAGATAGATAGATAGATAGATAGATAGATAATATTTTACTTTGAACATTAAGATATTTATATAGTGTACATTACCTGAAAGTTTGATCGATTTTAGTGAAAGGCTGTCCAGCAACATTTTACCCACATACTCAGCTCCAGAAGAATGAAGATGGTTGTCCGACAAGTCCTAGAAGATGTATACATACACATATGCACAGACACTGACTATAAAATACATTTATTATTTATCAATGATTATTATTAACATTTTCTTCATACCAAATGTTGAATGGTGAAATTAGCTTTCAGCATCTCTGACAGGTCCTTGGCTCCCTCTGCTTGGATGTAGTTGTCTGCCAGTTCCAGAGTGTTGAGATGCGTGTCACTCTGAACACAAAAGACTCATCATTAATGTCCATCCGTCCCTTTTCTATCATGTCTATCACAACTGACTTTGGACGAAAGGGTGTGCTACACCCTGCACACACAGGGCACATGTAGACAAAACAAGCATTCAAACCGGTGGACAAACAGCTTGTTCAATTAACCTAACATTCATGTTTTTTGGAATGTGGGAGAAGAAGCAAACGCCACACAGGAAGGCCGGTGCCGAGATTCAAACACTGACTCTCAGAACTGTGAGGCTGACGTGCTAATCAATAGGTACATTTTAAATATGTTGCTCTTAGTGACATGCTCACATTTTGCGACTCACCACCAAGGCAATAGCGAGTGCCTTGCACCCCAACGGTCCAAGGCCGTGGTGGTTGAGGGTCATGGTGCGAGAGTCAAGGTTCCGGATGAAGTAGGAGACTGGAACAACACCCAGAAGCTTGCAGGCTTGTAGGTAGACATCAGCTACAGACGTTTTATTGCTTCTGACTTCTTGTTCTGTTTTATTGAAAGCACAGTGCATCAAACAGCAAGGGGCATTTACAGCGTGACATGGAAGGCAGACACAAAGGCAGTGCATTAGGCAGTGAAAGAACATTTGGATGAATATAATGTTCAGAAATGCATTCGCTGATCCAAAAAATGTATAATCAGCATAATCTGCGTTTAAGAACCCATGGTATAATGTGCTCACCGTCTAAGTCTGCGCCAAAATCCTCCTCCAAGCCTCGTCTCAATGTCGTCGCTGGATCATCATCCTCTATAGAGAGGGACTCAAAAGACAGAGTTGACATTTGCGTTAGCTGCGAAACTAAAAACATACAATCAAGAAACAAAGACTTTACTGTCCAAACTGAGGCATATTTTTCATGAATGCCAGAGTCTGTGAGGTGAAATAAAACACCTTAGTGTAATTCTATCTGTCAGCCAACGTGTGATTATTATTGCATACTGCACTAAATAATCTATCATCTTGGACTTATTCAGAGTCTGAGTAACTAGAATTTCATGACATTTTATATTTGCTCATTTCATTGTATATACAGTCTATAGAAAAATATTAATGGCGGCATATCAAGGGACCACTGAATGCTGTATATATAAAACATCCCACAAAAGTGAGTACACCTGTCATGATTCCGTGCTGTATAGTCTCCAGCAGGTAGCAGGAGTGGACCTTCCTTTCTGATGCCAGGGCCATAATTCCTCCACAGCAATGTGAAAGACTCATCACCAATTATTGCAAATGCTTTATTTCAGTTATTGCTGCCAAGTTATTACCAATCATGAGGTTTAGGGGGCAATTACCTTTTCACATAGGGACATGTAGGTTTGGGTTTTTCTTCTGCCTCAATAAAGTAAATTGGTACTGTGATGTTATGGGTAAAATAACATAAAAACTCCATTACCCAGCATTTCTATCCAACACGCCTCGTCTCCTTCATTATATGATTAGAGAGACAACACAGGTACTGTATTTAGAAACTGCATTTTGTATTTCCTTGGGTTGTCTGTGTGATATTAAAATTGGTTTGATGACCTGAAAACTCTAAAATTACAGTTGAGTTGAGTTGAGAATTGGATACATATAAAGTGCTGTAAATTCAACAAAGCCTGTTGGGGATACTTATATTGAAAGAGGGCAATACTTAAATGAAGTAGCCTATAAAGTGCTGTGAATGCAATAAGTGGGGACACCCTTACTTAAGATGGAGAAAAACATGAAACACTTGTAAACTTGTGTGTACTGTATATAGTACATGTTCAAGGCTGAACTTGAGCAAACTGTATTACATGCATATACTGTACTGTTAAGTGCTGTAACAGCGGTTACAAAGCCTGCACTGCATTAGTGCAAGATAGTGATTTGCACGTGTATTAAGCATGGTTTATCCGATGATTATAAACTTAATAGTTAACCGTTCAATTAAACCCGATGAGAATGATCACAAAATCTGGTTCATGTTAAAAAAAAAAAAACGAAGTATTTAGTTAAGTACAGCTAAGCTTGCGAACATTTCTCTGGTGAGTTAGTACCTTCAGTGTATTGACGTTTCCTTTAATGTGGAAACTTATAATTGAGCCACGTAATGTGTACTACTCTGGATGCAAAGGCTTCCAAGTGAGCTCCGATCGCGCACGCGCAAACTGGAGAAAACAAGCATGATCGGCTGCCTGTTATTTTACGCTCTGTATCCGCTATCCCGTTACTTGCTTAGACGACCCTGGGGTAAGCACAACTGGAAAGAAAGCATGCGTCTGTATTGTATTTAATGCAAACATTATGTCCACCTTTGTCCAATGCGTGGCGATACAAACACGGCTAGGTCGCTAGCGCTAAGTTTATAATGCATTTTGTTTGCTGAATTGATAGCTATTGTCACGTGCGCGAGTTAAAGTTGTTGTTTTGGACACAGTTGTTCCCTCGCACAAAGTAACCCTACTGTACTGTTACTGTAAAAAACACCGCGGGTGTGGAGAAAGTACTATTTTAGGGACGCAAGCTGTCGAGGTTGTGGGACAGGATATGCTAACTCGTTAGCCTGCACCTATTAGAAGAGATCTTTGCTTGTGACGTCACGACAGCGCGTGGCAATGTTTTGAGGAAAGTGGAAACACACTAAATTGAAATTTACATACAAGAAACATATTCGATAGGCCTTTCATTCGATAACACAAATTGTGTCCAAATAATTGACTGGATAAAAGTGTTAACGATACCACATTTAACATAAATGATTTAGTTTTATGTGCAAAGGTGTGCACAACCTTTGGAAACTTGGCCAAATACGATTAGCAGTACATTATTTAATGAAACAATCAATTATTCATTAATGCTCTCCCTGAAATTAAAAATTGCTATGCATTTCCTATTTTTTTTTTTTAAAGCCAACAAAGCGGGGACCAAAGAATTCTGACCATGACTTGTTCTTTCATTCTTTTCGGCTTTTCCCCTCAGGGGTCATCACAGCGAATCAGTTGCCTCCATCTAACCCTGTCTTGTGCATCCTCTTCTCTCACACCAACAACCTTCATGTCCTCTTTCACTACATCCATAAACCTCCTCTTTGGTCTTCCTCTCGGCCTCCTGCCTGGCAGTTGAAGACTCAGCATCCTTTGACCAATACATTCACTCTCTCTACTCTGGACATGTCCAAACCATCTCCGTCTGGCCTCTTTGACTTTCTCTCCAAAACCTCTAACGTGAGTTCTCCCTCTGATGTACTCATTCCTAATCCTATGCAACCTGGTCACTCCCAAAGAGAACCTCAACATCTTCATCTCTGCTACCTCCAGCTCTGCCTCCTGTTTTTTCTTCAGTGGCACTGTTTCCAGTCCAAACAGCATGGCTGGTCTCACCACAGTTTTATACACCTTTCCTTTCATCTTAGCTGAAAGTCCTTTATCACACATCACACCTGTCACTTTTTTTCCCAGCCATTCCAGCCTGCCTGTACATGCTTCTTCACCTCTTTTCCACACTCTCCATTGCTCTGGACAGTTGACCCCAAGTACATATCAAATGCGACTGACCTTCATTCCTCTCCTTTCCAGGGCAAACCTCCACCTCTGTAGTTTCTCCTCCCTCTGTTCCCTGCTCTCACTACAGATGACAATGTCATCTGCAAACGTCATAGTCCATAGATTCCTGTCTAACATCGTCTGCCAACCCGTCCATCACCATAGCGAATAAGAATGTATTGTATGACTGTTAATTCCCACAAACAAAAAAAAGCACAATTTTTAGCAAGCAAATTTAAAAATATATTTTTTAATTCTTTTATTTTTTATTTTTTTATCCCAAAAGTTACTGAAGTAAATGTGTCACAGTAAATGTAATGCATCACTATTCACCTTTGTCAAGAATCCTGCACTTTGTTGCCCTTCTGTAGCTGTCAATGGCATGTTGGTGTGTGAGAGTGCTGCTGCCACAAGTCCGATGTTCAAGTCTCCGAAAATTCCGCCGGGACAACAGCTCAGCCAAAGCAATTTGTCAACAGGACAAAAGGAGAAAAAGGAGAGCGTACAATTATCCGGTAAGGAAGACAAGAGCTCCGATAAAGAAAACAAGACACCAGATGGAAAACGGGAGCTACCTGTCAGTTCCAAACACACCAAGATGGAGGCACCTTCAAACATGAGTGAGGCCCGATATGCAGTGACAGGGAACGACTCAAAGGGAGAAGAAGATAAAAAAGAAGAAGAAGAAGAAGAAGTTGGGCAAATGCACTATGGACTTAAGCAACCCAACTGTGAAGAAACTGTAGCGAAAGACAATGACCTACGTGTCATCTGTTTTATGGGGGCTCTTGCGAGGATGGAAAGCTCAGAAGACTCGGGAAATGCAGCTGTGGGCATTGAACAACAAACAGAGTACTGGGATGAATATGCTGATGTAATGCTCACTGGTGGAACGAATTCAACTCCAATGCAGACATCACTTCTCTCCTGTCCTGAAAATCAATGCAAGACACCAAGCGGATGGCATTTTCCAGCGGGACCTGGTGGTAGAGAGGAAATCTTTTGCCCGCGCTGGCAGTTTCCTACTCTGAGCTATTACCCTTCACTGGAGCAGACAACACCCTTTGAAGGTACGATTGTGGCATCTTCCTTGAACTGTCTTCACAGATTAATTTAGTATTCTTGAATGGTTAACGTATGCAATTATCGATTCCAACAGTAATCTGGCGGTTGTGGCAAGACATTTCATCAGAGCAATCCGGCACTGCGGTGCCTTTCACAAAGCCTTTCATGGACTTGACTGTCATGTCCTACAACATCTTGGCCCAGGACCTGCTGGAGACCAACATGGAGCTCTACGCACACTGCTCTCCAGAGGTACTGGAGTGGAGCAACCGCTGCAGCCTGCTTTTGGAGGACATACAGAAATGGATGCCAGATGTGAGTCAAATACCACACAAAGTTAACAAAGGCACATCTTAAGATAAACCTCCACAAACTATTAAGATATTAAAAAAAAGTTGACTTAAGTACTTAATAATACGCGATCAAACCCACACATTACGTTGCTATTCAGATTCTTTGTCTTCAAGAGGTCCAGGAGAACCACTACCAAACGCAGCTACATCCTTTCCTGACTCAGATGGGTGAGTCTTAAACTGCACATACTGATTTTTGACCAAAAAAAAAAAAAAAAAAAAGAAGTCGCCACCCAAGCAATCAATGTAATTAGTACTTGGGTGGCATCTGGTGGAATATCAACTTTTAAAGACAATCGGGCCTTTCCTGACATTTAGCGTAAGAGATGGAAGGTGCTCACATTTCGCCAGATTGTCGTTATGTGTGTACAGCACTTACACCCAGACATGTTTATGGATATCAAGTTACAGATTTTACGAAAGTGTTCCTTTGGTGCTTGTCCAGGCTACAACTGTGTCTACAAGCGGCGCACAGGGAACAAGACAGATGGCTGTGCGACTTGCTATCGCAGCAGTTGCTTTTCTGAGGTGTCAGTCACACCCATAGAGTTCTTCAGACCCCAAACTGAACTTCTGGACCGACACAACGTGGGCATAGTTGTGGTGCTTCAACCTGTTGTCTGTCAGGGGTCCAAGGACAGGATGAAGGGTTCCCTGCTATGTGTGGCCAACACACACCTGCTGTTTAATCCCAGGAGGGGTGATATCAAATTGGCTCAGTTGGCCATAATGCTGGCAGAGATCAACAGTGTGGTCAACTTGTGGAAGGCCAAAGGTGAACACTGTAATGTTGTTTTGTGCGGGGACTTCAACTCTGTGCCACATATGCCTCTTTACCAGTTCATCACCACTGGGGAGCTCGACTTCCAGGGTGTGCCGGCATGGATGGTGAGACTCAACTACGGAATCACATTATGTACGCTTAATGGGCAGGCCATTAGGTACATTGGCAGTTTGGGACTGAACCCTGAGCCTCAGGACTGTGAGGCAGATGTGCTAAAGGCTGCCATGTTCTCATGTTTTTCAATAAAAATACAAAGAGCTCATATTTAAGAATAATTTTGATTTTTTTTTTTAAGTGAGTTATGTATGGTACTTAATGTTGAGGGATGGCTTGATCTGTTCATTTTCCCTTTTCCTATATACAACAGGTGTCAGGTCAGAAAGATCTTTCACACAAAGCCCCGTGTGACATACTATGCGCTCCTCTCTGGCCCGCCTGTCTGGGAATTTCTGACAGCTGTCAGTATGTCTCTTCCAGTGAGGTGGATGCAAGCCACAGTCCAGTCACAGGTCAGCGTTTGAGCCTGCTTTGTGTTCTGTATGAGCAATATAACAATCAATGACAAATCCGAATTACTGTTTGACTCCAATGGTTCAAGGATCTCCTGCAGGGAGACGTCGCTACAGCCTCGACTCGCTCTTGGAACTGCGCTTTTGTCCACTTTCTTGCGTTCGTCCATGTGGTTTACCGTTAATTCCTGGTGTCACTGACAACAATCCAGGTAGTGCAATACGCTGCAGAAATACCCGCCTGCGCCCCCTCCGATGCGGAATATACACTTGACTGAATTTCTTCTTTCTTTCTTTTTAAGGGGCGTCAAGCAGAAATCATTCAGCTTTTAGGTTCGTTCAACCTAAATACTGTCGACTTGGCCTTAAAGAGAAATTTTCTTCATTATGATGCACAAAAGAATTTGTATGTTGTCATGTTTGTGTGTGACAGATTTCAACACATAATCAGACACCAATTAGACCTGGAGTCCACCTATAAACACAGATTCCCTCACTCTGGCCACCCAGAAGTCACAACACTGCACTCTGAGGGGGGGTCCACTGTGGACTACATCTTCTATTCCCCTGAGCACATCTCAGATCAAGCAGGTATTGGGGGAATCCGTCATTGTTGCACATCATATTCTAAACTTGCACAATTATTTTAACAATACTACAACACGTTTCTTTGTTTTTCTTACCAGGCAAATTTGGCTGTGAAGGTCTGAAGTTGCTTGGCTATCTCTCACTGCTTTCTGAGGAAACCTTGTGTTCCATGAATGGTCTTCCCAACTACATATTCCCATCTGATCATCTCAGTCTTGTGGCTAAATTCCGGATGACCTTAAATGTACCAGCGTGTTAAAAAGAAAAAAAGGCCTTTGGATAGAATTTTATTCAGCGGTTAGTCCTGAAATTTTGCAGTGTCGGCCTTGTAAAAATTGCACTCTATAAATAAAACAGTTGGGTCAAAAATAGACCGATCCACTACTTGGGTCAATTTGAAGCAAATTTCTGAGTAGTTTTGGACCAAGCAATCCAAAATTTGGCCTCAATTATAGATCAGTCCAATTTTTACCCAAATTGACTTATTTTTGACCCAGTTGTTTTTAGAGTGTGGACAGTGTTGCTCTGTGTTATTGTTAAATTATGCATGCGCTGACTTGGGTTCGAGTCACAAGAGCAAGGAAGGAACAGTTCAGAATATTTCTATATAGTGTAGTATATACTCATGACTGTAGAGATTATGGTTGCTGTTTACAAGTTGCACATTTAATTTATTTAATTTGAAGTATTTCCCCAAAATGTTATTGTACTAAGTAAATTCATGTTTGTATTTATTTTTTTTTCATTTGCTTTCATTCAGATTTGATTCAGCAAACTGTAATTACACTTGGGTCTGGAAATATTTGACAGATCTATGACTGATTTTGATACTTTTGCCTCTCTACTGCACATTTGAATCAGTGGAGATGTGATTCAAGGACTGATTAGCTGTGGAAGAATATTGAGTTTCCAGCATTTTCCTTCGCAAAGTCTTGTATATTTAGGATGCCGCCATTGTATTTGTCACATAAGCTTATACCCTTTGGCATGTGAGCGGTTCCTGCCCTCCATACTTACCTCTTCCATTCATTCAAGTTGGTCTTAGTTTCATCCGTCATTCACATGCACAAAGGTGTCTCATGATTGTAAATTTTTGATCGACAAACTGTGATTGGCTGGCAACCAGTTCGGGGTGTGCCCCCCGCTTACTGCCCGAAGACAGCTGAGATAGATTCCAGCACGCCCGCAACCCTCGTGAGGGGAAAGCAGTTCAGATAATGAACGGATTAATAAAATTATGGCGTGCTATGAAGACAAAACCATAAAATATTTGTCATTGCTCTAATACCTCTGGATCTAACTCTGTTGTAACATATTCAAGCATTATCTAATCAGATCAGACAAGCAAAAGTAAGCCTTGAGGACAAAACGGTGACTGTTAAAAAGCAATCCCTGCTGGGTGTACCAAAGACTATCTCATGAATGTGTACTTCAATGTGTGTGTGCTAGTTTGACCTAAATGTTGCTTGCCCCTCCATCCTATCCTCAGTGAGGATATGTTAGTGTGCAACTTTTTTCAAACCTGGATCATTCAGTTGATTGCATGCATTCGTTGACCTCTATTTGCAGTCCTCATAAAAAATGTTTTCATTAGAAGAATCATTCTTAGTGATTTCCCTTTTGAATGGTTTCAGAATGGTATAAATCAGTTGTGAGAAAAACTGCTGCATGTATTGTATGCATTGCTTGTGTGGCATCTAATATGTACAAGGAAGAAAGAAGTGGGTCAGTAGATTTTTCTTCCTAATAGGGTGCCGCGTCTGTTTCTCTGTGTCATAAACACTGTTCGAGTGTTTGGCATCTTGAGACCATAAGAATGGAGGTTAGAGATTTGTTTATTGAAGCTTGCTCTTTTTTTTTTTTACTCTGTTGGAAATAAATCAGCATTTTTCTCAACCCAAGAACAATCCTTCATGTGTATTTTACATATCAAAGTTGGCTGCTATCCACCAACTGCAGTAGCCAATCAGTGGATGTCCACTAATTTATGCGTGGGTACAATTCGTTGATCACTCAAACAAAAGACAAGACGCAAACATGTCTGTGGCAATTTATTGATAATCGCATGTTTTAAATGTGCAATATTTTACAGATGACAACTGTTGACATATAAAACAGCAGAACGCAGCAGTTCTCAAAACTACAAGGATAAAAAGTGCCATCAACTAATACCTTGACATCTTTTTGGAAGTGGTCACTTTTTAAGGCAAGTGAAAAATAAAAAAAAATTGCTACAAAGAATGCATGTTTATATACAGTACATGAGCAAAGTTGCTGGAGAACAAGTGGGAGAGAAAAATCCACAGTATGCTAAATGGTGCGCCTTGTCCTTGATTTACTCAACCCTTCTCTTTATAAGAATGACATATTCACAATGATGTGTCACTAAGGTCCATAGCTCTCTAAGCATGCATCCTTGAAGGTGTTGACATTTGAAACACTTACATACTAAAGTATGAAAATTCTAATTTGCATTTAGTCAGGTGATGACTAGGACTTCTGTTTTGTTTTAGTCTGGTCACAAGGCACAGGGGGTAATTTGTAGTCAACACAGAAAGTAGTCCACACTTACAGTACAATGACACACATTGATATGTCAAGGAGCACATTTATGCTGATTGATACCCTTACCTTTTTTCCGCTAATGTAACATACACTGATTGTATAAAGTTAGTAAAAATGTTTACACGCAACAGCACCAGTTATGCACATACAATGTTCTAGAAGTAATTAAACAAAACATGACAACTTGACAGTGAATGAGGCTTTTTTTGGGATGTGGAGGAGAAGGGTGGTGGTTCCCTATTTTGCACCCTGACAATGGGCCAATGTCGGCCATTGATGAAGCCTCATCAGTGGCTTTTTCAAAGAAACGAAAAAAATATTCTTCACACTCGAATCTGATACACGCTCATCTCTCCAGATGCTTTCTGTTCCAAAGCCTTTTTCTCTCCAGATGGACTGAAACGAAAACAAGTTTAGCATCGTCAATAGTCAGTTATTAGGTAAAACCACAAGCATGCAATGGGTAATCGTACCGTCTCTCAACACGGCTGACCCTGCGAATGGGGCTTCCTTGTCCTCTGAGTGGTGAGCCCATGCTATTTTTCCTGTCTTTGGTGGGAGAAGGAGGCGCAGGCTTTCCTATCTGCAGACAAAAAATGCCCAGCCCTCATCAAAATGTAACCGTGATCGACGAGAGGTAATGTCATTGCGCTGAGTGCTGGCTGTAAAACGCAGCGGCGATTGATGATATGAGAAGCTGTACGAGAAAGTGTTCCGAGCCAGCCGCCACATTAGTCATATTACATGCAGAGCTCAGTAGCAAGGCTGCCATCATTTGTTTATCATGTGGCTGGCAGCGGGTGGTGGTTGTGGGGTGGGGGTGGGTTACTGCATCGTTGGAGAGGAATTGCAGGTCAACTCAGTTTCATGATTCGTCTTCAGGGATGTAACATGGAATGCTGTCGAAATACAGGGGACCATTTGCGCATTAAAAAAATCTGTCTCTCTCTATATACGTGTGTGTGTGTGTGTGTGTGTGTGTGTGTGTGTGTGTTTTCAAATATTTTTTTACATTTTGTTTTCATTTCTGGGGAGCCAACTTGTTTTTCATGGAAAACGCTTACTGGCAGTATCCGCCCCAAATTTAGTTTACTGAGTACTGTATTTCTTTTCCAGTGCAATTATAATAATTTGCAGATTTTCTGGATTTGCAGAGCAGCCCAGTTCCAAGAATGGCATGGGTTCACTATACTCAAGAAGAATAAAATCCCTCCTGATGGAAGAACTTGAGCGTACCCCTGTATTACAATATATCTTTATTTATATTGCGCTTTCACACCAGTTGCTGCTGAAAAATGAAGGAAATCAGATTTACAGAGTTCATTTAGCTATTAGCGCCCCTAAATGACACATAAACATTGGAAACGTGTGGCAAATCAAGATGAAGGGTACTGAACTCAATTTTACCTTGAGCCTCATGTCTCGAGTGTGCCTCTCGAGCTCTTTCCGGAGCTCCCCCTTGCTCAGCCCATCTACATCCAGGACGGAGTGCTTCCACTCGATCTGCTCCACGCTGTGAGGGTCGTGCGACACGTACTGGCCGATCTTTACCTTTAGCAGGGTGTGCCAATAGCCCCTATAGGCCCCTTCAAAGTCCTGCACCAAGTCCATCAGAGAGCGGTGCTCCAGGGGCTTGAACATGAGGTCCTCTCGCCGGCTCATGCCCAGCGCACCAAAGCGTCCGCCGCTGTGGACTCCCAGCACAATGTGGTAGAAGTGGGTCCCTGAGAACTGAGACTTAAAGCTGAGGGGGAAACGCTCCACAGCCGGCATGCTGTTGGTGAGGTAACTTTGCCAAGCTTGGTCAAGGAAATGGACTCAACAAAACAAAAATAATCAAGCAACTTGTTTGATTTTACCGAGCTGTATTCATCTCAACAAAAATAGTCAAGCAACTTGTTTGATTTTACCGAGCTGTATTCAAAGATCTCAGACTTTTTCTCCCTTTACTATATTGGTAAGCACTGGGGGGTGGTTCAAAAAAAAAAACAGTCAGTATCTAGCGTGATTGACTTAACAGGATATCGTCTCGACAGTAGTTGGCTCTTTGGTTTCATTCTTTGGCCGTTTTTTCTGTTCAAAGCTCTCCAAATATGTCTTTGATAGCTTGTGGTTTTAATTTGTTTTATGACCGTATATCATGTGAGGTTCGTCACAGGTGGATGCGCTTGAAAATTTATTTCACACTGATCAATAAAACATTTTTTTGGTTCACTCTCTCTGTGCGGCCCGGTATCAAATGTCCTGTGGCCCAGTTATGGTTGGGGACTGCTGCTTTAGAGAACTGATGATCAAGCAAAAATGTGCTGCAGTAAAGATACATTCCCAGGATCACCGCCTCCAGACATTTGATTGGCAGGGCTTCACGCGTCATCTCCTTGGCAATGTCCATCAACCTGTGCAGCACAATATGACAATAAGATGACAGTGTACCCCATATGCTTTGAGTTTCACATCACAGTAGTTATGAAACAAGAATAACAGCACAAAACAATTTTACCATTCAAATGTATGTAAAAAAAATGTGTCAATATAGTTATGAAATACAGTACAACCATATTGAGGGCAAGTAACACCTGAAGATTTATTATTGTATATGATATATAAGGTGTTTGCATTACACATTTTAAAGATACGTCATTTAAGTTCATAACAATGTTTAAAGGTTGGTACTTAAGTTCAGTGAAAGACTTTCATTTCTCCCAACACGATTGACGTAGCTTTAACATTTCAATTTCATCACTTCTTTTGCCCCTTGTTCCTTCCAACTGATATTGAATGAATAAAAATATACTTCACCTTAGAATTTATTAGTATACCTAAAAGTGTACTGTATGGTTGTACTTTAACATGACATCTTGTTTGGTATCTCAGAACTTCCTGAGTTTTGTCATATTCGGCAAAAACACTTATCACATGCATCACCTCTTATACTAAGTACGGGTATACAAAGTCAAGACTTGCATAAGATTCTGTTAGTCACACATACGGAGAATTAAAAAGTTTTGCCTACGCAGTAAGAGGGCGGCTTTTCTTGATTTCAAAAAATTGTGTCCCGGTATGATTGTATCTGTAGGTCAGAGTTAAGGCAGCATACATTAAAGTGTCTTGTGATAATCATGGCCGGTTAGTTAATTATGGATGAATTCAGCCGTGGCTGGTAATTGGTGTTGAATTAAAGTCATTTTCGATGCACGTTTTGACCCATCTTTTTTTTAATCAAATGGAGCAAGAAAGACAAGGGCAATCTGTGTTTGTCATGTAATTTCAACAAGTATAGCAATCGTTAAATATACTCAAAAACCATTGCTCTGTTGTCAAAGGATACTGTAATTCCCTGATATATTTCTGTATGGCTTCTAGGCGCAGTGGAATTGTGGTGGTAGGCTGGTATGTAGGCACACTTGGTATTGGAATCTGCAACACAAAAGGGAGTTTGCGTTACACATGCAGACCTCCATGCAACGTGCAGTTACAGGATACAGTGGGTGGAAAATGTCTGTACTTGGTGTACACGTCACATGGACAGTATGTACAGCTAGCACAAGTCTTCTATTGTGTAGGACCACATCAGATGATCAACGACACAAGACAGGCAAATAAGTATTTTGAGAAATGCAGTTTTTTAAATGATTTTCCATGCATAGATTTTCCAACATGCTTTCGGAGAACTTTTTTTTCCTACCTTTCTGTGCTATGGTTGTTTCTCTGCACAATAACTCACAGTACTCATGAGGGAATGTAAGAACTAATCATCCTCTCCAAGACCCACCTCTTTTCACACATTAGCCAATCACAGTGCTCATTCAGATCCAGACACAATTGAGCATACTTTTCAAACAGTATAGACAAAAGTGGAGTCAGCAACCCAAATGGTGACATCAGTGGAACTTCAGGTAAAGAACCTTCATCCAAGTATTTACTGGATAATAACCTGACACCTTTTAAAGATGAAAGTATTTCACACTTCATACCTAAGATGACACCTTTTAAAGATGAAAGTATTTCACACTTCAATCCCATGTTGATTAATTCAAATCCATTATGCTGGTGTAAAGACACACAAACGTAAAAACTCTGTCTGTGGTCCAAATATTTCTGAACCAAAATTAATTGAAAAGTTCACCTTGGGTAGGTCAGTTGCACCCCGGATGCCCTTCCCCAAAGCATCCCCGTGTGGGTGGATCCGAGCTACATGGCGCCACATCCTCTCCCAGGTGTCTTCATCCATGGGGAGGCCACTTCGGTTGACGTAGAAAGGCACCCCTCCGTCCCGCAGCTCTTCATCTCCTTCATCCTCCTGCTCATCATCCCGCTCCTCCACTGAGCCCACCGTGGCCCTCAGCATCTCACTAACGGAATCCTGGCACGGGGAATGGACTCGCCGATGGTTTGGACTGCTCACTGGTGCCTCTGCTTGCAGGTTTTAGGAGGTTTGCATAAGGGACGGCCAGCCTGTTACATCCTCCAGTTTATGGAACCAATATCTTTAATGGGTTTAGAGGTATTATGACTCATAATGAGGTGATCTAGAGTAGCAGCAGAATAAAGTGCACCAGTGATTTTTCTCACTAAACGTCACTTTACAGTGACTCTAGAACAACGTGAAAATATCCTATTTTCCATTCAGTCGTGAAAAGGAGCTGTGGAAAGCTGGATAAATGAACGATTAACTTATTTAAATGACTAAAGGTTCACAAAGCAGCCCGATATTCAACACTTAATTAAAGAGGATTTGGCAATCAGACAAAAGTCTTTTAGGAATGACTAATTCTCAGTCCCTTCGGATGTCATTCAAACAAAAGATAGCCAACAAATGACCTGCTAGTCCGACAATCTCATTCCCAAAACAGTCGTTCACTTCATTTGCATTTCTTACGAAAAACATGTATTTCCGTCATCGGGTCATTGTTTCAAAAAGATGCCGGGTCAATCCAAAACCATAGCGTGAGGCTTCACCTCCGATTAGGCGCACCGGTCGACACTCCCTGACTGCCCCTCCTGCGCATGCTCAGAGCCAAGACTATGAGCTCAGCTGTGACGAACGGTGCGTTCACGGTCACCCGGAAAACGTACGAATCGCTCATTGTACACGACTTGTGACGATCTACGTACAGCAAATTTTAACACACTTTGCGTTGTGATGAGGATAAAAACAATAGAAAAGCGTTTATCATTTTGAAGGGAAAAATAATTGAAACAATGACGATTAAAGTAACGTTTTCCATGAGGTGATTTAAGATTATATTTTTTGACTTGAGAGTCATAACGTCATAATACACCAGATGACACTAGAGAGCTAATTGTAATTTTTGCTTGAGCTGACGTATGTGCTTGCGCTGTCACCATTCTGATACCGAAACAATAAAGCAGGGTTGGGATCGAAAGCTCAGGCCTGCTGGTCTGTGTGAACACAATCCTGTACCAGTGATGTGCACGTGAGTATGTATGTGATGAGCAGGGATGTGTTCCTCGAGCTGGTCCTTGGCCTCGCGTGCACGTGAGTATGTATGTGATGAGTGTGTGCGCGCGCATGTATGCGAGAAAGAGAAGATTTGACAATAGGCGTTTTACTAAGATAGCAGTACTTATGTGATGGGGGTCACAATTGTGACTGTCTTGAGCTCCACGTCGCTGCCGCCTCAATAACACCAGACACGTGGACGTGGCTTTTTCTTTCTTTTAATACTATACAACACAGTATGGCAGGAGGGATAGGTGAAGTTGCAGTTGCATTGGGGTCTCGGACAAAACATGCGACTTCCTTGTCAGCTCTGCCTGAGCTATGGCGGGAAGCTAGTGCCATACTGTGCGCTGTTGCGTCTTTTTCGTCATAATTTAATAAACTTAATGTTTCACTCCGTTACACTTACCATGTGATTGTGTGTGGGTATGAATATTCAGGGTGTATGTGTGTCTGCCCGAGCGTGCACAGTGCACTCTTTGAATGCACGCTACGGGCGTATCAAAGATGCTTCCTTGCCTGCGCTCTGCGCTGATTGGTTGTTGGGAGTTCTCACACACCCGCTTCTTTCCAGCTTTCACTTCAGTGTCCATTTTGCTCCCAAGCATTTATCAGGGAAATGTTGCACCCCCAGTACAACAGATTGGAGAGACGTGGTTTCATCAATGAAATGACATGTCACAGCTCGATCGGCATTAGTATTGATGGAAGTCCACAAATCTGATGTCAAACTACATGTAGCTGCTTTAGCCACAATGGCTTTTGTTTTAATCTTGGTTTCCTTGTACCTTTTTTTCCCACCATGGCTTTCAAAGTCTAAAAAAAAGTCTAATTTATTGAATTGAAAAATATTGAAATGGTTAATCCGATAGTATCGTGCTTCATGTTGTGACATACATACCTGCCGTGTAGGTAGAACATCGGAAGGAGCTAAAGCTTTCATAAGCTTTTTGAATCCACTGCCGTCCACCAAGGAAAACGGCTGGGAATCCTCAATTACCATATTCACCAACAGCTCAGCCAAGTCAACCTTCTCAGCTAAATTAAATTACATGTCAGAGTTATAAAACAACACAAACAAAAACCATACAGTGTAGTGTGGGGCTATGAATATAAATGGCCTACCTGAGCCAGTTCAACCTGGTTGGTCTCCTCGTTGCCATGCAAGACTCGAAAGTGCCTCATTTAGACTCCCAAGAGGGAGACTTTAGTCTCAACTCTGTTTCCCCCCACAGAAACCAAATATGTGTCACACCCCTAATTACTTTCCATTGTATTCTTAAGTCCCCATTAACGAGTGGGTACTTACGAACTAACAAAGACTCAGCTGTCCTGCACAATACCCTTTCAATGACTTGAGCACCGACTAGCCTCATCTGATGAAGAGGAAGACACAATGTATGGCAACCCTCCTCAAAGTAAAAAACAAAAAGTTGGTCATGTTGGCACACCGCCTGGATCCGCAGAGAGGGCGAAAGATGGCACTGTTTGGTTCCAATGGAAAGTTGGAGACTTGATTGCTGCTGAAACCCCACAAACTGCCTTCAACGGATCTGGAAGGCCAACAGAGTCAGTGAGACGAAAAATCACAAGTCACCTTCAAAGCTTCTTGTGTTTGGTGGATGTAAACATATTGCTGAGCATCAGAGAACACACAGTCCGCGAGAGCCACAGAACCAACTGGCAGATGACTGTCCACGAGCTGATGGCGTTCCTCGCAATCCTTCTTTGAAGAGTGGCAATGGGTTACATAGGTCCCAAGCGAGACATGTGGGCCAATATGTTTGGTACCCCTGATATCAAACCCATTATGTCAAGTAATCGCTTTTATGAAATAAAGCGGTACCTCCGCTTTGACAACAAGGACACCTGCAGGGAACGCATACAAAATGACAGATTCGCTGCAATATCAGAAATCTGGCAGAAGTTCGTTCAGAACTGTATATCATCCTACAGTCCAGGACAGCATGTCACTGTGGATGAGCAGTTGTTTCCGTCAAAGGTTCGCTGCCCCTTTCTGCAATACATGGCATCCAAGCCTGTCAAGTTTGGAATCAAATTTTGGATTGCAGCGGAGCTGGACACTAAATACATGTGTAATGCCATCCACTTGTCCAACGGGAAAGAGGCTGTCAGAGAATGTTGTTCTGAAATTAATGGAACCATTTCTGGACCAGGGAAGGACTGTAACTGTAGCATTTAGACTCCGAAGAGGGAGACTTTAGTCTCCACTGTGCTCGCAGACTACTTGTCTATGCCTCAACACACACACACCTTTTTGGGAAATGGTAGACTTAAGAGTCCCGGCTTTTGGGGAAAAGCCGGGACTCTAAGTGTTAACACTAGAAGACTCACGGGTGTTGTTGAATTTCCACCACACTATCTGACCAATAATCGGATACCTTGGCAGACTTCCGGGGTGCTCGTTGATAGGCTCAGGAATGACCAAATGCACACGTCTTTTGAGTCAGTAACACAGAAAAGTATTTAATCCCTAACAAATAGTCTAATAGAGCATAGGTCAAGACAATTATTCTAAACAGAGCTCTGGGTCATCAACTTCTCTTAACCGCGAAGGTAGCGAGGCAGAGTGACCAAGACGCCTTTCCTTTGACCCACTTTTAATACAATTCCCCAAAAAGGAGTGTCTCTTAGTGTGTGTGTGTGTTGAGGCATAGACAAGTAGTCTGCGAGGACAGTCCAGGTGTTATCAACGGCATCGATCAGACTAGGTGTGGATTGTCCTATTGTGAATCTTCCTTTCATGTGTACAGTATATGGTCTCCGACATTTGGCCGTCTTTTATTGTTGGAAGCGGTCATCTTGCTGTGGGGCCATTTTGAGTGCCTATTGTGATCTCTAGTCCAGGGGTCCAACCGGCGTTTCCCCTTTGCTCGTGGCACCCCCTCTTCCTCAATCACACTCAAATGCAAACAGTCTCTCTCATTTACACTCAGGAAAACCTCATTATTTGCAGTCACGCATTCCAATCCTCCACCCGAATCATCTACAACCATGAAAACAGCACTGGAACAACAGCAAGTATTTTGTGACTGTATGAAAAACCGCGATGCAGCAATACTAAAGTGTATACTATGAATGAAAGTCCCTTCAATATATATAAAAAACACATTGAAATTAGAATATTCAGTTAGAGCTTTAAGTTAACCATGAAAGGGTGAAAAAGGCACAACTAGAAGAATTTAGAACGAACAGAATTTACTGAACATCAAACACACACCAACAAACAAAACCAGAACTACAATTGAACTTTGAACACCAACACTCAAATTTCAACATTTAGGGCATCTTCTCCGCGTGTGCTTGTGGCAGATGGGTGTTGTGCATTTGCCACAGAGTTGTGAAGCACGTGTCACCTTTTCAACACAAAATCTACATTTACGTCTTTTGCGTGGTGAGTCACTTTTTGCTGCACTTTCTTCTGCTGCACATGCCTGCTTGGGATCCGCTGAAAGAAGTGCTGCCCCAACTTCCTCCAGGAAGAGCCGACGCTTGTGCAGTTTGCCCTGGTTCCACCTAGGCTCCACGTCTGTGTATAGTATGTACGCGTTGAAGCAGGAAACGTCCAACATGTGGTAGAACACACGCATGGGCCACCTCGTTGCCCGGAGGCGGGATGAGTATGTGCCACATGCCTTCAATTACACACACACAAAAAAAAACCCACAGATGTCAGACGACAAGAAGCTTTGGTGCAAAGTTTTGACAAAGACAAAACCTGTGGTTACCTGGTCCAGGTGATCTACTGCGCCTTTACTCTTGTTGTAGTCGAGGATGATGGTGGGTTTTTTCTTGGGCCCATCATCCACCTCGGTGTCTCTGTGCTTTGAGCTCAACAGCAGTACGGTTTTGTTTTTTTTGGGAATGTATGACACCAAGGTTATGTAACGTGTGAAGGCAAACTTGCTCGACAGCAGTGGTCGATTGCGGTCCAGGAGATTTGGCGGAATTTCCATTTTATTTTTCCTGAGTGTTCCCACCAGTGCCATCTTCCGCTTGATCAACTCCTGCGCGAGGGGGTAGGACGTAAAAAAATTGTCCGCTGTCACGACGTGTCCCTCTAGCATGTCGCACAGCCTGAGGACCGCATTCATCCCCTGGTTAGTTTCCCTTGGCGCTCCTGCAGCTTCCCCCGTATAAATCTCCATCTTCCACGCGTATGCGGTGGCTGCATCGCACAGAGTCCAAATTTTGATTCCGTATTTGGCCGGCTTAGAAGGGATGTATTGCCGAAATGAGCAGCGGCCTCGAAAGGAGACCAGTTGTTCATCGACGCAAACATCCCTTCCCAATTTGAACATTTTGCTGTGCAGGTGGCTCCACATCTCCCACACGTCGCTGATCGGCGCCAGCTTGTTTCGGGCGTGGCGCTGTGGCCTGGCAAGCTGGTCATCAAATGTTAGTTTTGCGTTTAATTGCTTGAAACGATGGTGGGTCATTGTCTCAGCGAAGATCGGGCGTCCTGTTTTTTTTCCCAAAGGCTAAAAGTGGCTTCATGCCGCGATCGATACACTCCTGCCAGGATCAGCAGCCCGATAAATGTGCGCAGCTCCTCCGTCGTTGTGTTCTTCCAGTGATTTGTCGTGCGCTGCCCTTGAAGGTTCGTCATCTTGACGATGTGGCTCAAAATTTGGTCGGTAAAAAACAAATCAAAAGCATTCAAAGGGCTTCTGATCCGGGCCACAGCAAAATGGGTTGGTCCGGGCGGGGGTATTGTGGCTGGCACGTAAATCATGCTCACCTCATTTGTTGAAGACCACAATATTTTTTTGTTTTTAGACAGCCACTCGCTGACCTCCTCCGCACCCGCGCCCTCGTCTTCCTCCATGCCTTCCTCCTCAACGTCGTCGTCGTCCTCCTCCTCCGAGTCATCACATAGATCATAGTCTAAATCTTCGTCACCCGTGGTGCTCAAAGCATCAGGATCCGAGCCACCATCCTCTTCCTCGGATGCAGAGTCAGTCGAAAAGGCAAACTTCATAACGGCTTATGATTGATGTGCTCCTCGGTCGAATGCCTGAAGCGTGCGCCATGTAGATCAGTGGTTCATGAACTGGGAGTCGATGCGCGTGTTGATGACGTCAGTTGTGACTTGAGGCCCCGCAAAGCGGGTGTATCACGTGACTGATTCAGGAAATGATACGATATGTTTGAGTGTAGTTCGAAATAAAAGCGACAAAGAAACGCTATGGATTCCCCTTCACCTTTTGTGGTTTCGGATCCCTTATTGCGCTACTTTTTTTTGGCATTTGATTCAACGAGCTATTTTTTTGCGATGGAACCAGCAAGAAAGAGGAGATTTTCCCCTGTTTGGGAGTACAGTACTTTGAGCAGATCTCACCTAGGTAATGCACTGCAATTACGATTTAACAGATTCCAATAATGAAAGAAAATAAAATGTGACAACACATACAATTCACATTGTTCTTTTCTGAATACTTTTAGGTGAAGTGTCTGGTGTGTTCCAAGGTGCTTAGTTATAATAATAACACCTCAACTATGCTAAGGCACTTTAGAGTCTTGCATGGCAACGAGGGGACCAACCAGGTTGAATCCTTGAATATGCAGATGATAGTTACTTTTACCCATAGCACAATATTGCTTTTATTGTCCATAGAGGGCATCTAAAATAAATAAATAAAAACTATATATGTATGGATAGGTCTGATGCCACTGAACATTTTGAGTGGTCGCAAGTAAAAAAAATAATAATTCAGAAATGACTGATATTACACTTCAAAGCAACGTATGCAATGGTACGTTTGGGCCTGTGTTGCAAAAAAAAAAAATCAGCACAGAAGGGTTTTAATGAAACACCACAATCAACTGCTGTCCAATTTTTTTGACAGAAACGTAGTGGATGTTCAAACCACTGAAGAATTGTAATGTTCACAAAAGAAAATGTATATTTACAAGGATAGCACATTTGTATAAATAACTAAAACCTTGGAGCACCGTAATCATCTGGCATCCTTTCAATGTTGTACCTGTTTAAAAAAAAAAAAAGTTAGCGTAATTGTATTTGGGAGTCGTATGAGGCGCAGCCGTCGACTTATTTTACCTGTGGTTTGAGATGTACATAATGGGCACTCCAGGGATCTTTCTTACCCGTCGCTTTAAATCTCTATCCACAGTAGCCAGGATGTAACACTTGTGCTGCAGAAATATTATGAAACTGTTTTCACATCGGTAACTACCTAAAATATGTTGTTCTGATAGCATAAGAGCTCTTATTCCAAACAACTGCAGGCAGGTGCTTATAAAGATACATGGATATTATTACCTGTGTTACCCTTTGGACCAGACAGTCATCAGCATATGTTCCTGTGTGTGTGCAAGGTAAACGCTCAAATCTTGGATCCTTTGCTATCCTGCAACCAGAAGGAGAAAAATATCACTTAATAAGGTCGAATTTATGCACCCTTCTGGTCAAAGTCAACAAAAGCCAGATTATACAATGTGTGGCGCATTTTTGCTCCCTAATGTACTTGGAAAATGGTGAGGATGAAAATTGCAAAAGTGAAACCTGTTCACCATCAACCAAAGCAAATCTTCAAGTGTGTTGGACACAGAGTTGTGACATGAAATGAAACGAAAGCCAAATATGAAGCTAACTAACACTGTTGCTGAACACCAATCGAGGAGCAATTGGTTGTGTTGAATGGTTGTACATGTCTACCAAGTCACTGACAAGAAGAAGAGGTGGTGACCAGAAAAGCTAACAACATGGCTTCTTCCATTTCTTCTTTGTATATTTCCAGAGGTTTTGATACCCTGTGGCAACATGCTGCCTCTCACAGGTCAGTCTTTGTACTACAACAGACATCAGGTTAACAGGAGGAGACTCACGATCGTCAGTCTCGATATCGTCATGTGTGGTGCAGTGTTGATCATCATGAATACACCATGTACAATAAGAGCAGGAAAGACACAATGTAAAGGTAAACGTGTGGGGTCTCTCACGTTAAAAAAAGGATGAAGATGTTGAAATTCAGCCATGTGTGTATGAATTGCTCGTGTAAGAGGAAGCTGCTTGTACCTGAGCGCAACTCTGTATTTCATTCCAAGTTTTTCAATTTCAGCCATTACACAGTCGGTTATGTAAGGGATACCTGGATTGGAGCAAAAATAACAACTGTTGTGAATAAATCTCCACAATAGAACTACCAAAATTTGACAATAACGCTTACATTTGGCATATAGGCAGTCCATCATAGACTGAACAATGTCCAGTTTGGCCTTGATGGAGAAGTTGATGAAATTGGTGTCGACTAGAATGTGGTACGGTGGACCAAGCTGAGTGTTGTACTGAAAGAACAGACAAGATGCGTACTTGGGCCTGCAGAAACAGATAAGAGCAATCAAATCAAACAGCCACCAACTACTGCCCAATTCATAGGACAAATTAAACTGGACACCTACACTTCTCTCTCCTTCAGCTCTGAAGGGTCCTTTTTCTTTTTTTCTTTGGCTTTGGAGCGATCTTTCTCTTTTCTGCAAGACAAAAAGGTGTGTCTTCAAAATTCAAACTAATAACAGTCAGGGCGACTGAAAACAAACTATAACTCACATTCGTTGATCTTTCAAATTGATCATCCGTTTCATGACAGCAAACTTTTTGGTTTTCTGCTTCGGCTACACGAGCAAACAAAAAAAATCACAACAGATATAAATTGAAGTGTTCACTAGTAGGAGACGACAGTACACAATGCATTTTAATTTCAGCTGTAATGTTGTTGAAATACACATTAAATCACATGAAATAAAAAAGCTGCAATTAGATTACTTTTGAAAATCCAGCAGCTCTAATAAAAACACAGAATATCAAACACACTGAACTCATGTAATTTAATTGTGATAAAAAAGGGGACTTTAGCCTAAACTAACAAATGTTCTTTACTTCGAAAGTATTACGAGTATTAGGAAGAAAGTACAAAAAAAAAAATGTTTGACTACTTTTTCTTAAAAAAAAAGGATGCCATGTTATAAGAAATCAAGCATAATATGATAAGGGAAAAACATGTATTAGATTTTTATATGGAAGCATTGTGTTAAAGTCACATTTTATTTTTCCAGCATGAAAAAGTCCTACTTTTGAAAGTAAAAATGTGCTATGTTTCAAGAATAAAGTTTGAATTTTAACGACTGAATGTCAATACAAATTTGAGAACAGCTGCGAGTTCTGGGGATTTGCCTCGAATTATATATTTATTAAAGATTCTACTTCTGATTTGATTAATAATTTAATAAATTGCTTTGTAACGGACTCAAAGTTCAGACAAAGAAATACAATATACACATCAGAAAAACAAGACCATACAAATATACACACACGCCAAGGTAATACAGTACTGTATGCTAAAAAGGGCCAAACAAGGGGCAAGGAATGAGTTCCGCGAGTGCAAAAACAACCCCGTTAAACGGTTACCATTAATGATGGCGTTAGATTGGCAAAATATAATTATTTTTCGTGTACATCACAAAAATGTCAACCTACGCTTAATAACGTGTATAATTTGGCAGGTAAACGTATGCTCGTGTTCTGACCAATTTTTATTCTCGTATGGTACGACTTTTTCCTCGTAGCGCAGAATCTTTTTTTCGTACGTCCACGACTATATTGTCGTAGTATTTCGACATTATTCTCGTGAATGCACGACCATAAGATGCTTGTTATGTATTCCTTTTTATTAAAGATAGCATACGCTGCACTATGGGCAGGCTAGGCTAGCAGGGTTAGCTCGAAGACTTGTCTGTCAAGGCTTTGGCGTCCAATTAAAACTTACGAACGTAAAGAAAAGAGCAGACAAAATTCTAGCAACATTATGCATGTCATACACATGTATATATCGTGTACTTACCATTCTTGAAAACGATTATTTAAGCGCTTTTACGATCTGGTTAAGGTACGCTACACTGTCCTCGTGCGTCGCACCAGGACTGATGACGTCATCAAGCATCGACACGCTATGCGTATGTTCCGGTTGTTAGGTACACAGACTGCGTTGTGGTGATGCGAGAAATATCCGAGGTAAAATGTTATTATTTTTTAAATTGTCGATGCACCTAGGTAGAAGGCTGTAAATGTTTTCGATTATGCATACGATGCGCTTCTTTGTAAGTATCTGTGTCTTCTGTTGACTTATTTGTCAATTCAACACTGTTGTTAGCATTAAAGCTACCCTTTTTCCACGCTTCAGCCAATCGTAATTATCTATTTATGTGCCTTATTTGCATCTATTTTGGAAAGTCACAAAAGCCGAGTGTTTAAACTGAACTATTCCCTTGTAAAATATTGTCTAAGAATGACCTATTACACGTCATGTAAGCGATTTGTGACATCACAAGCACCTGTGCTCATTCTGTTGCAATTTGTGGAGGTTAATCAGCTAATTTCCTCCATATGGTCACGGAACTTGTGGCAAACAAGAGTTGTGATCGTTCTCAGGAACCTGTCCTGCATTTAATGCAGTTTTCATTGTAGCGCTAATGTTATTCTCTCATTAGACTGGTTAGTCACTGAGGGTGTGTCATTAATATTAATATCCCTGTAGTTTAACCAATCACAACACGAGTTTCTTGGAAATGGTTTTAGGATGTTGAGAGAGAAGCGTTTACTAAAAATCACTACTGGGCTGTTACAATACTCAACGTGCTTTGTGGGTCAGTCATGATATTATTTTTGTCAGGAAATTAGATAGTCAGGGGCACTATGGTCTGATGGACCGCCGCTTCTTCCTGACCTTTCTCATCTGCTCCGCACTGTGGATCTTCTTCTGGGAAGTGCGCTGGAAGAAAGGCAAAGACGGTCAGATTGAGGAATGGCTACGAGGACACAGTCTTTCTCAATACAAGCATTTATTTGAAGGTCAGTGAGTGGCAATTGTCCTATTAATATGATATGTCATATACAGTGCTTGCGTATTTGTTGCAACAACAATCACATGGTCTCATGAAGTTCTTTAATGCAGACATCATTTTGATCAGGAATTGGCAGTTTAACTTTCAAGCATGCTTTTTTTCTTGTCAGGATTGGTAGTAATTAATAACATTTTCAAATTTTCTTTTTTATACACAGGTTTTCCCCAAAAAACATTCCCCAATTTTAAACAGATACACACGTGGACAAAATTGTTGTTCACCCTCTCTTAATGAAATAAATCCCCACAGTCGTCACAATTTGAATCTGACAAAAGTGATGAAATGTAATCAATGACAATCAGACATTGATTTTAAATTGTGGTTCAATAGAACTAGTAAAACAAACAAACAACCAAAAAAAACCCCTCATGGACCAGGTCTGGACAAAAATGGTAGTACCCCAAGAAAAGGTTGAAAATAATTTGCCTTGGTATATGTTCAAATAAGCCATGACCTGTCATTAGCATCACAGATAAATTCTAACTTGGAAAAAGCAAAATATTTCCAAAAACTGATGATGTATGAAGGGTTAAGTCAGCCGTGGGCATCAACAGCCTGTGGGCCGTTGTAAGGTTCATGAGCGAGTTTGATCAGGCCTGCATAGCAATTCTAAAAACAAATAAAACCTCGGAAGAACTGTCCTTAAAAGCCCCACAACATTTACATGCACCCTCTGATTTGGTGGAAAACATTTGTGTGATTGTCTCTTGATTTTAAAATGTAGTATGGAGTCACTGATGGTATACTGATTCACTCGTCTGAGTTCCATTCAGACGGCGCGGGAATTTGGAATTATTTGCCACTCAGTGACGCTGTGAATTATTGTCTTGTTTCTATGTACCTTAAACGGGCGGAATGGCTCAGTGGTAGAGTGGTCGTCTCCTAACCAGAGGTTCAATCCCTGGCCATTGCGACTTTGTCCAAGTGTCCTTGAGCAAAACACTGAGCCAGTTGCTCGTGATGCTGCATTGTGTGGAAAATGAGGAAACAGTGTAGAGCGCTTTGAGTACCGAAGGTAGAAAAGTGCTACAATAGTCAGAGCCCATTAAACGTTACCATGTAAGCCAGCTGTGATAGGCTCTACCCGCCTGAGGATTCGAAATGGGGAAAATAAGATTATGACTATGAATACAAAAAGTGGTTTGACCCCTTGAAGAAAAAAAAAATGTCCCCACAAACAGCCTCCTTCCCGAGGCTTAGCACAAATTTCTGCTTATCATGTGTTTGTTTATTCTGTACAGATACTCGACTTTGAACGATGATGACATAACTTGTTAACATTTTAGAAGAATAAAATAGCCTTTTCTTCGTGTCCCTCAAGGGAAGACTTGATTTAATATGTGAAATTGTGCATTTCCTGGCTTCTTCCCTGAGGATTTTCATATGGTGCTCTTTTAGATGTGCAGACACTGGAGGAGCTGAGTCTGAGTGTACTGAGTCGCTTGGAAGAGGTGGTGAAGGAACAACAGAGCTGGAGGGAAATCGCTGAGGCTCATATTCGGCTGCTCCGAGACTTTGCCTTCCAAGAGTGGCTTTGTTCTCAGAACCTTGGACACTTTTACAAAACGTAAGTTTATCGGAATTCTACTGAATACAGCTGGTCGTTTCACGATGTATTGTAGATATCTACTCAGGGAAGTAAATGAAACTGATAGGAAAAAAATATTCATTTGTTACAGTGATGAAACTGGAAATTAAAAGTCAATGCAGCCATGTTCTTGAGACTTTTGTACTTAATTTATATCTATAATTTCAGCAATTGCATTTTAGTTCATGAATGGCTAATACATTATTCCACATTTTTGTTGACCTTTTATATTAACCAATGTTAGATTTCACCCATGAAAAAATGAAAAAGCATAATTACTCTCAGATCATAATTCTTATTGATTGCGATTTATTTGTTTGTTCAGTTATTCATCCAATAAGTAAAAAGAAGCTGAACATGTTTTAACAAGTACCATATTTTTTAGAATATGTCACATCGTTCAAACGAAGAATCACGTTCATCACGAAGAAAAAAAAAACGTCGCACCGGACCCTAGGTTGCGGAAATTGATTTTACAAAAATCCAGACCGAGAACAGTCGAGCTTGGACTCCCACCCAAAATCCTCGTTTCCTAATCGAGTTGACGGCACACAACGAATTCTGGTTGGATTCAAAACATCCCTTCTAACCAAGGAAAAGTTTTTCATAAAGGTTGCGAAACACAGAATTAAGTAATCAAAATCAATTAAGTAATCAAACCACTATTTACATGAAAATAAAAACACGTTTGTTTATTTGCTAGAGTGTTTCTTAATTTCATTCCCAAAGCACTATCAAGGAGTATTAGGGCCACACAGAAAAAAGTACATCTTTATCGTTGTAATGTTAAGTAGATAAAGTGGTATTGTTCAGAAAAGTCGAATTTTTAAGTTAAATAAAATGTTTATAATGTCAACACAATGCCACCTTCCAGTTACCGCAACAACACCACAGTGGATGTAATAAAAAGGAGATTATATGCAGGTTGAGTGATGTCAAATATTTTTAGTGGTCCTGCTGAATTGGGGCATTGCTAATATTTGTGTATAAAATTGATAATTGTATCTTATATTTCTTATCCACTGCAGGCTAAAGACTTTGGGTTATATGAATCTGGATGACCTGTCACAGTTTGACAGTCAGCTGCACCTCTCCTTAGCTGCCTGGGGGTACTATTACGAAGACTACATCAAGTTGTCGACAGGCATCAAGATCCTCCAGACCTCACGGAGGAGTCGGGACCAGGACTACGAGATCCAGCTCGTGCACAGTCTTGCTGAAAGGCGTCTGAATGAGAAGTGGTCAATCGGTGAGATGGTGAACTAATCTATTCACGAGCTTCGGCTGCCCACCATGGTTGCATACCACATTGGAATCGCCAAAATTGAACAGAATCATTTTATTAATTTTTTTTTTTTTTTAAGTAGCAAAGATTAATTTATTCAATGCTGTACTGTCACCATCATAAAGCTTTTAAGTCATTCACTCCCAAAGACATATTCAACCCCAGATACTTTTTTTTTTCAATTTTTCCAAGACTTAGGGTAATAAAAAAAGGGTCTAGAATTGGCTGTTACTGAATGAGTTAATATCCCGTTTCACATTTTAACATTCCAAATTGACGTACAATTACAATGAGACTTTAAATAGCTTCGGTTTCAGCGAAAACAAAAGTAAAACGTACTCACCCATTGGTTAATAGTTCTGTCTTCCATAATGCAGAGGAGGAGTTATCAAAATTTTGAGGCGCCGAGACAGACTTTTTTCTTCCCAAGAACCCCCTGATAATCCTACTGCCAGTTAAATGTAACTACCGTGTGCACACCCAAACGCTATGGTAATGCTTACTTTTTTGGACATTTCAATCTAAATAATAATAATAATTTCGTGACCCATTTAATACCTGATTTCCTCCACACCTGTTCAGTGAAGAAATCAACTACATAGAACCCATCTGACAAAAATGAAGTCGGCCAAAAGATCTCAAAAAGCTGCAGCACATGAGAAATGAAGTAATTGATATCTGTCAGTCTGTAAAAGCTTTAGGACTCCAGCAAACCACAGTGCGAGCCTTTATGCATGAATGCCAAATTGTCTCACTTGTGTTTTTTTATTGGTAACAAATTGGGTGGGTGCTCGTGCGTGTTGAGCACTCTACACTGAACCCCCAAAACTCTTGTAACGATGACATTATGTCTTTTGCAGCGGGGGCACTCCTATTTGGCTGTACTGTGGCGCTGTGCTTCTTGATAAGGGACCTCATGTTTTACGTGATTGGTGAGTTTAGATTGCACACCTGAGTTCTGACGTAACAACTTCTGCTTGAGCAAACAGTACTTGGTGTTGTCTGGTGGACATAAGCTGAAGACTGCGGCATTTCCACTTTGAGAATTTTAATTGTTTCAGAATATTTCCAAAATCTTGGCGAGAGAAAACTATGAAGGAAATAGTCTGCAGTAGAAATGATTGCCAGACTTGACTTTGGTGAAAATACAATCCACTTTTCTCTTGTAAGATAGCAATCTCATGTTGTAAGTTTTTGTCCCCTAAGCTAATTGTTTGATTTTGATTTTGTGGCTTTCTTTCTCGTATTTTTTATTGAGTACACAGAGTTAGAATGAATTTTTGAAAGGACACCAGTAACACAGTTTTGCTTTTCTGTGTACTCCAATGAAGTTGAACATTGTAACCTCACTGCCAGGCTGATTAAAGGATTCATTTTAAGGCAGCATGTTTTGTAATGACAGGAAATGGCTTTTTGGTTTGCTCGATACTGGGTGGGACTGAATGACTTTACTTTTATCATCATCTGCACTGACACGTCTCTTGGAGGGGGGGGGGGGGGAAGAGTCCAAGAAATTGAATTTCATGAAAACACAACCTTGATTTTGTTTTCTGGGGTAAACTTTTGGTGCAAAGTCAGTTACACTGGTCAACAAATTTGTACTTTTTTCTTTTTTGCTGCTGTGAACCATTGTTATCTCTACCGTCCATTTTGTTGGAGTATTATGTGCTGCTATAACTAACTATATAATACAGACACATCTCTGACCTTGACAAAGTAGCTGAGATGGCAATAATCCAAACTGCTAAACATCATTCTCTATTTGCTTTACTTGAGTAATGTTTTTTTTTTAATTCCTTGTCAAGTATTTAAAAACTGGTGGGGGGGGGGGTTCTACTATACATTCCTAAAAGCATGTTCTAGTTGTAATTTCCTCCTCTGTGTCTCACCTCATCTGGCAGGTGGAATTACTGTTTCCATCATTGCATTTGTCTTCACCATCAAGTTCCTGTGTGAGCTTGCAGCCAGGGTTGTCAGCTTCCTGCAGCATGAGGATCCAGGCCGCCGTGGCGACCGCAGCATCTACGATTATGTGCGGGGCAACTATTTGGATCCACGCTCCTGCAAGGTGTCCTGGGATTGGAAGGAGCCACAAGAAGTGGGGCAGACGATGAGCTTCAGAGTCCAAGTAATGATCTGTCCTTGGGTTAAAAATGTGAGATTTTGTCAGTAGGGTTAGGTGACTAATATTTAGATGGATGTCTTTTCTGACCCCTCTAGTTTTTTGTTTTTGTTTCTCGAATAAGCAGTTGCTGACTTTCATTCTTGCTAAGAAACAGACAGCGCGAGTGGAATACACATTGAAATAAAGGGAGAAAAAAACCCTGCCATTTTGAGTGTCATTGTCATTTGTTTTTTTATATCAACAATGGGAAAGCAATTGCTAAACATATGAAAACTTATTTTTGTGTGGCCATATCTCCCAGTTAGACTTCTTACTCAGTGTGATGTCCAAGTGATGTCCTGATCTGCTATTTCCTTTCTTCTTCTCAGCTCTTCTATAAGAACGGCCAGCCTTTCCCAGCCCATCGGCCAGTGGGGTTGAGAGTCAACATCACCCACATTGAATTGGCTCTAGATATCCCTGTTACACAGGAAGTCTTACAAGAACCGGAGTCAAACGTGGTTAAAGTAACTTTTACCGTGCGCAAGGCTGGCCGCTACGAGGTCGCTGTCAAGCTTGGTGGCCTCAACGTGGCCTACAGCCCTTACTATAAAATCTTCCAGCCAGGTTGGTTTTAATGGATTCTTTTCTCTTGAATCTATTTCAACTTCTTGCATTTTCTCCTATGACCATCTTTTTTTTTTTTTTTTTTTTGCCCCACTTCAGGTACAGTCGTTCCATCCAAGACTAAGATAGCCTACCATTTCTCGACGCTGGTGTTAACACACAGCCAGCAGCACACTCTGCAGATTGAGCCTCGAGATGAATATGGAAACCCTACCAGTAACTCCACATCACTCACAGATGAGGCCAACTACAGCATCCACGTGCACTCTGTAAGGGAGCGTCTTCTATTGATAAGCGTTTAGAAAGCTCCCAACACTGCTGTTATATTTTGGTTTCTGAATCGCTCTTTTATGCATGCATTATTTTGTGCAGCTGGGCACAGTGGATGATGACAGCACGGAGGGCTACTACAGTAAGACGGTCTCCCTCAACAAGCAGCAGTGTCAGGTTCTGATGAAACTGACCCTGTGGAAGACCGGCTGCTTCAGGGCCCGCATTGCCTACCTGGATCAGCCACTCAGCAATGGGGAATTTGACATTATTGTTCTCAATGGTGAGTAAAGCTTGACTTCATTGTGTTCTCCAGCTATAAAGCTAGTCTCATAGCGTGGCCCCTCTACGCTCTCACGATTTTTTTTTCTGGAACGTTGATCTGTTGTGGAAATTTGCGGGTCACACTAGTGATTGTTGTATAATTTTTATTTATTACTTTTTTTTAAGTACATGTACTTCCTTCCTGTAATGCCCTTGCATTTGGGAAAGGAGAGCCACAGTTGCCAATGCTTTTCAGCCATTTATTGAATGCCTCAAGAATTGGTATTTCTGTATATTTGAGTATTAGTGAACGCGACAACTTGTTATGCACATCTTAAGTTTGTCACATTAATATCGCCAAATATACCTAACTTTCCTTAGTATCTTTTGGCATTCAAAAATAGAATTCAGATGTATTTTTCAAAAGAAATAATTTGTAAATAAATAATTGATGAGCCATTTCCTGCACGGTCGATCAAGCGTGCTGCAACTTTTCCTTGTCTCGTAGAGAATGAGAAGGCCTACGTGGAGAAGAATGTGTCCACGCCGGGCAACAGCATCTACTTTGAGGCGTACCTCTACAGCAACGGGAACTACAGCAGCTCCCCGTGGCAACTACCTGCCTCGTCTTTGCTGGCACCGCAGAGGAGGCCGTCCATGGGCGAGGAGGAGGACGAGCATGACTCTCCTGTGGAGGGCCAATCTGAGAAAGTCAAGAAACCAAAAAAGGTCTATTGTTACATATCGCCAAAGGTAAGTGCATTGACCGAGCCGACAACTTGATTGAAATCATTTAGAACAGTACATGATGTTTATGCGGATATATCTTTTTTTGTTTGTTTGTTTTTTGTTTTTTTTAAACAGCAACTATCTGTGAAGGAGTTTTACCTGAAAATTATTCCGTGGCGCCTTTTCACCTTTCGAGTTTGTCCTGGAACAAAGGTAAATAGAAAATGTAGGGTTTTTTTTTCAGCCTTAGACTTCACCTACCTTAGATGTAATTACTTTCCATTCGGAGAGTGTCAATATCATGTTGATCGCTGGCATCAGTGGGTTTTTCAGAACGGCCATTATGACTGTGGAGGATACACAATTGGCCCTGGGACTGATTATTATACAATACAGTTAAAAACAAAGTGAATTTGAAATCAAGACATGCAAAATTTTGCCATGCAAATATTAAAGTGTACAATTATTGTTGAAATTATGTTAAAAAGATGATGAAACTTTTGGCATAGATTTTCTGGCCGATTGAAAAGAAACTCATATAACAATAAACGGTACACACACTATATTTGCTTCAGAAAGTAGGATTTGGCCCCCAGGCCTTGATATTGACACGTGGTCACTGGTCCAATTTCCCTTCCTTCAGTTTAGCTACCACGGTCCTGACCCTGTTCACAAATACCTAACGCTCGTGGTCGATGATGGAATACAGCCACCCGTGGAGCTCAGTTGCAAAGAAAGGAACATCATGGCCGCTACCTTCATTCGCTTTCTCCACAAAAACATAGGTTTGTTTTTCCAGTCAAGAACATACATTGCTCTCGTTAGCTAGCTGTTTTCTAATTGTTAATGTGTCCGCAGGTGGCTCAGAAACATTTCAGGACAAGGTGAACTTCTTTCAACGTGAACTCAGGCATATTCACTCCAAGCGACCTCGTACCAAGACCTGCCTAAAAATCACCCGGCACTCCATTCTCGATTCAGTGAGTGGTTTTTGTATCCAGGATTCGACAAGGTTATTTAGACAAGGTTATTTTACCAGCTCATTGTGAAAATTCTATCTTCCTATCATTCTTTCAGTCCCTAAAGGCAACGCGGAACTTCTCAGTGTCAGATTGGAGTAAAAACTTTGAGGTGATCTTTCAAGACGAGGAAGGTAAATCTTAACAGTCAGTTTTCGACTAAATAATTGCCGCATTTTGCTGGAATACCAGAGTAACATTTGGATGTTGCTCTGCAGCTCTGGACTGGGGAGGCCCCCGCAGGGAATGGTTTGAGTTGATATGCAAGACCCTCTTTGACACCTCCAACCAGTTATTCACCCGCTTCAGTGATAACAACCAGGGCCTGGTGAGTTGCATCCACTTATAAAATATATTTACTGATTTCCTTTGTGCGCTGTTTAAATGTGTGGCTCAGCATTAATGTAAATTTCCCAGAACTATCTTTCAAAACACGTTCTGTACCTCCACTTTATAACACCCCTCCCTCATTCACTTTATATTGAATGAAACCAAAGAGGCAACAGCCATTACTTTATTAAAAAAAAAAAAAAAAAAGGCTTACAACATAGAATACTGACTCAAGTGTTTTGAAGAAATGATTGACAAAGTACGTTTTCTTTCAAATGAAAATTTGAATTGGGTTTCGAAATAAACTGTTAACTAAATTGTGTTGAAATGCAATTGTTTTGATATCTTTGTACCCATCATTGCACTCTTAAGAGGAACATAAAAAAAGAATTTCTCAGGATCAAGTCATCATAGTTAGTTATTACGTGCAGTTAACTATTGGGAATAAGGACCAAGCCTGCCACAAACAGCGAAACACAATTAAGTGACACCTCCACTAAAGGTTTTGGAATTGCCTGCATCAGGGGTTCAACTGAAAATATACCGCAAACTATTATGTCACAATATTTTTACACAATTTCGAACTCATCCCACAACATAAATCTTTCAAATAAATGGCTTATAGGTGATTAATTTCTTTTCAATAGCCACTCAGAAGAGCGAAAAGATGTGGTTCTTGTAACTTCTTCCACAAACAACCTGGGCTAAACTCGCCTCCATCCTAACGTAGACAAGATTACACGACACTTTACCATTATTCTAGACACAATTACAACTTTTTTTTAACCTTAAAAAAAACCACGCCAAGCTAACGCTTGTCATTCAGGTACACCCGAATGCCGACCGACCGCCGCACTTGCGACTGAAAATATATGAGTTCGCTGGCCGCGTGGTTGGGAAGTGCCTGTACGAGTCTGCGCTTGGCGGGGCCTACAAACAGCTGGTCCGAGCTCGCTTCACGCGCTCTTTCTTGGCCCAAATCATCGGTCTAAGGATGAATTACAAGGTATGAAACACAAGCAACCTTTGCACCTGTTCTACTTGTTTATGTCTTGGTCGCCAGCTGTTCTGCACCCTCCCCAGAAATATTTCGGGCAGAGCACAGAAACTTGATGTGCCCTACCTTGTTTATATAGCCACAGAAAACAAACCTGCTCTTTATCCTGAGCCAATGCATTTCAAAAGCAGATGCAATCACCAATCAGGAGCCAAAATGTTGATTTAAACGTTTCATGTCCTCCTCCACACGCGCAGTACTTTGAGACGGATGACCAGGAGTTCTACAAGACCAAAGTGTGTTTCATCTTGAACAATGACGTGAGCGAAATGGATCTGGTGTTTGCCGAGGAGAAGTACAACAAGTCCGGCCAGCTGGAAAAGGTGAGCCCATTCCCCCCTCGACACATTGTATTTTCATTATTTTTAATCCATGACATCTTTTTCACAGGGGACAGCAACCAGCAAAGCAAACCAAAGAGGAAAACATGTTGTTAGTTTGGCATGAACCTCATTATTCCAAATGCTGGCGCTGATGTTTCCCATGATGTTGGATCACTGTAGCTTAGCATTCTATAACAATTCAGAAGCAAGGCAAGGCAGCACAGTGGCGAGCACGTTTTGCCTGACATGTAAATTGAATCCGTGTTCTAAGATTGCTGTTTGGAGTTTGAGCTTAAGCGTAAATGAAAATGAATTGATGAATTTAACTGTTCTACCTTCTCTCCCATTCTATCATAGAAAGAGGGAGAGATAGATACTGTCACTGAACGTTGGCTACTGTTTTCAGTGTTTGTTTCTGCCACAGGTGGTGGAGTTGATCTCAGGGGGAGCCCACATTGCAGTTACCAATGAAAACAAGATGCATTATCTCAACCTGCTGGCCCAATACAGGCTGGCCAGTCAGGTGAGAGATGAGGTGGAACACTTTCTGAAAGGTATGAAAATGCTTCCTGCCATCAGCCCACCCCTCTACCCCCAATGCATCATCTCTGAGATCAGGGGGAATGTGCACCGAATGAGTGTAATTTTTTCCAATGTCTATCGCAGGTTTGAATGAATTGGTTCCAGAAAACCTGCTTGCCATATTTGATGAGAACGAGTTGGAGGTATGTATTTATATTGCAGTGATTTTGAGATTGAAAGGGGATGTATTGTTGAAAAGCAAGTTTTTATTGAATTGCATGCACATGTTTGGGGAACGTTGCCCATGTCAGAAAATATGCATCTCATAATGCTATTCACATGCTGGCCCTGTTGTTGTCACATCCAGCCATCGATTTTCTGACCCGCTTTATCCTCACGAGGGTCGCGGGCATGCCGGAGCCTATCCCAGATGTCTTCGGGCAGTAGACAGGGGACACCCTGAATCGGTTGCAGGCCAATCGCAGGGCACGAACAACCACATGCGCTCACACTCACACCTAGGGACAATTTAGAGTGTATTGTTGTCACAGTGGGGATACATTAAAATAATATTGCTCTCACACCCATCACTTAGCTAGCTTGGCAAAGAGCAACTTGAGCTGCAGTGTTGTTGGAAGCTCGGACACTTGCTTCTCATTCAAAAGCCTTGTTTGAAAGTCTATATTTTGTTCGTTTGTTTTCAGCTGCTGATGTGTGGCACCGGCGACATAAATGTGCAGGACTTCAAGGCCCACGCTGTGATCGTGGGTGGATCGTGGCATTTCCGGGAGAAGGTCAGCCGCCGTCTTGCACTGTTGTCGCCTCGTCTGCTGCAGCCCAATAGAGATGATCAATGTACGCTTTGACACACGCAGGTGATGAAGTGGTTCTGGGCGGTGGTGTCAAGCTTCACCCAAGAGGAGCTGGCTCGCCTCCTGCAATTCACCACCGGCTCCTCCCAGCTGCCCCCCGGAGGCTTCAATACCCTGTGTCCCTCTTTCCAGATCATCGCTGCGCCGACACACAGCACCCTGCCCACCGCACACACCTGGTCAGTGGGGAATACAATAACTTTTGATTGATTCTAACCATTGAAAATATTTAGTGCTTTTTTTTTCCCCATCATGGACTTTAGGTGCACCCACACAATCTAATGAGATCTAAGATGGGCACACCTGGATAAGTAAAGTTTACGTCCGTAGTTCATTGGAATGTACTCTCACAAGTGCTTTGTCCCAACCTTCTACTTTTTAGAATTTTTACCACAATTCTATTGGCTTCCCGCTCCATATTGAATTCAATTAAAAATTGTTTTATACGCATTCATGGCAATTCAACAATCTTGGCCCTCCTCATCTGTACGACCTTCTGCCTGTCACTGGCATACATACAGTAGATGAATGAAGACAGATTTTGAGGAAATAATTGTTTTTGGACCAATTAAGTGAAACTGTGATTTCTTAAGACATTGCTTAGTACAGTAATGATGTCCCCCTCTCTCCCACTCATCATGTGGCCAGGGAAAGATTAGAAATAGCAGATTTCATATGATACAGTGCAGTTCTCCATGTTGTTAAGATTGTGCAAGTGCTCCAACACAGATGTTTCTCCCGTATGCAGTTTCAACCAGCTGTGCCTGCCCACCTACGACTCGTACGAGGAGCTGCACAAGATGCTGAAACTGGCCATCAGCGAGGGCAGCGAGGGCTTCGGCATGCTCTGACCCGACCCAGGAGGAACCAGCCACAAATCTGCATCTGAACAGAGAATCCCCCAACCTACTTGTCAAGTCTTGTTGGGATGGGAAGGTGTCACTAGAAGCCTTGCCAACGACTGCGCTGGAATCCCATGAACTGGTGTATGTATATAAAAACATATTTCTTTTTCAAGAGGAACCCACAAACTGTCGAAAAAGGGGCTGAGGTTTAAGCTTCTTTTGCTCTTAATGCTGAGGTTAGCTGATTTTTTTTTCTATGTGTGAATGTTAATGACATTAGAGCAAAGGCCTTGAGTATTATTGTACAAGCTGAGGAACACTAAAGTTGAGGCAGCAGCTTACACGTGATGTGGGTGGGATCTGCATCACGAGCACTTTGGCCTTAAACCATCAGGGACTGCCGTGTGTTTGTAAATATAGACCGTCGCTTTTATTTCCTTGTACATATGAGTGTGCACACAAGATGGGCCACACCGAGTAGAAACAAAAATAAATCAAGGTTTGCAAAATGAGCCGAAAAGTAGGAGTTCAAAAATAAACCCATAACAATTCAAGAATGAGGTTGAATTTTTATGAGATACTTGAAAGGATAAATGTGACCAGCGATGAGTGTTTTTTTCCCAAATTAACACGATAGCTTGTCCAGATGTAGGAATTTTTTAGATTAAATAAACATGTTGCAATGGATCTAACTTATTTAACAATAACACAACTTTTTTTTTTTTAATGAAGTCTGTTTTTTTTTTTTTTCTTTTTGTCAAACATTTCAACTTCAATCTTGAACACACAACCCCGAATCTAATTTTATTCTCATGATTTGGAAATTATTTTCCGATTGTTGTGATATTGTCATTTTTCTTAACTTTGAAGTTGATTCTTGAAAAATGACTTTTATTACTGTACTTTTATTACTTTTTTCCCCCATTCCCGTTCTAATTTTATTCTTGAATATTATTCCTCTAAAAGGGTACATTTTCCAACCTTATAACTTAATTTAAAAAAATCAAAATCAACATTACGCCTTTAGTCAAAAAAACAACTTTATTCTTGGAGCATTGCGGCTTTTTTGGCCTGTAACATGGCAACTTTTCTGGCTTTATTCTCGAAATACAACTTTTTCTCCTCATATTGATAACTTTATTCCCCCAATAAAATGAATTTATTCTTGGTCATTCATTTTTTTTCAATGCACTAAATGACTAATTTTCTTTTTTTCCTTCTTTAATATTTTTTTTTAAGTTTTGTCCTGATACTTTTTTCCATTTGAGATTTTGAAGAAGGGTTTTGATTAATTTCAATGTGATAATAATTTATTGAGAGCTTTTTTTGTGGGTCATATTTAAAAGAATCCACTCTATGGTTTGTGTATGTTTTTAGCTTGTTGTGTTTCGAGGAAATATTTATGTTGAATCCACCCTTCCGTCTTAGGAGTGGTAACGGGTTATTGTATTGAGTATTTTTAAAGGCTGCCTTATTCATGCTTGGCCTCTGATTGTATCCAGAGAAGCGTACAACTGAGCGGCGCTCAACTACGACAGGGCTCACGAGCATGTTTTTATTAGTCACAGCCTCTTCTGGGTTTACCTCAGCACGTCCTATCGGCCGCTTGTGCATCCCGACACAGGTGTGCGGTGGCTTTGAGCAAACACGCTCCGATGGTTGTGATATTGTCATTTTTCTTAACTTTGAAGTTGATTCTTGAAAAATGACTTTTATTACTGTACTTTTATTACTTTTTTCCCCCATTCCCGTTCTAATTTTATTCTTGAATATTATTCCTCTAAAAGGGTACATTTTCCAACCTTATAACTTAATTTAAAAAAATCAAAATCAACATTACGCCTTTAGTCAAAAAAACAACTTTATTCTTGGAGCATTGCGGCTTTTTTGGCCTGTAACATGGCAACTTTTCTGGCTTTATTCTCGAAATACAACTTTTTCTCCTCATATTGATAACTTTATTCCCCCAATAAAATGAATTTATTCTTGGTCATTCATTTTTTTTCAATGCACTAAATGACTAATTTTCTTTTTTTCCTTCTTTAATATTTTTTTTTAAGTTTTGTCCTGATACTTTTTTCCATTTGAGATTTTGAAGAAGGGTTTTGATTAATTTCAATGTGATAATAATTTATTGAGAGCTTTTTTTGTGGGTCATATTTAAAAGAATCCACTCTATGGTTTGTGTATGTTTTTAGCTTGTTGTGTTTCGAGGAAATATTTATGTTGAATCCACCCTTCCGTCTTAGGAGTGGTAACGGGTTATTGTATTGAGTATTTTTAAAGGCTGCCTTATTCATGCTTGGCCTCTGATTGTATCCAGAGAAGCGTACAACTGAGCGGCGCTCAACTACGACAGGGCTCACGAGCATGTTTTTATTAGTCACAGCCTCTTCTGGGTTTACCTCAGCACGTCCTATCGGCCGCTTGTGCATCCCGACACAGGTGTGCGGTGGCTTTGAGCAAACACGCACAATTCATAGTTGCCTCTTTTCCCCCAGCACACAACTCTCACGTATGTTGTTGTTGATCCGCCCCATCGTATAATGCTGTTGAGTTATTTATTAGAAGAATCTGCCCTATCTTTATAGCCATTCTGTTGAGTTGAAATGTAACCGCAGATGTTAAGACATAAAGTCAAACATTAGGATGTTCGCCGATCCCTTCAAGGTTTTATTGAATGTAGTGTTTCAAGTTGAGCACCTAAAAGATCTAACATTGGAGCTTGCGGTGTGACATGTAGTAAAGTGCGACACGCGAAGTAAAATCGGACACGGTTTTGCTGCTGTTTTTTTTTTTTTTTTATTTTAAAGGAAAGGGTTTGTTTTGGCTTGTGCCATGTAGGCTTATTAAAAGAAAGCATCACACCTAACAGCAGTGCTAGCATACCTGTATTTATTAAAGTGGCTCTGTTACCTAAACTTGTAAAGCCCCATTGAACTGAAATAAGAACAAAATGGAGATGTGCTTTCATGACCACTGACCGCTCTTGTTTCCCAGCACAAAAACGTTCATCTTGTCTTTTTTTTTTTTAATTTAAATACCAGGGTTTAGATTTCTTTTGTTCAGATACATATTTTTTTCTCTTAGCTTGCGGACGTTTCCAGCTGTCATTCCAGCCTTCATCAGAGCTCTCCACTGGACAAAAAAAAAATTGTCTGAACAAAAGAAATTTTTAAACCGGCTCAAGTTTCAATAATTTCTCTGTGAACTATTAGCTGTGTATATTTCACCTATGACATTGAAGATGAGGAGCTTTCTTACTTATTTATTTTTTAATGTCAAGCCTCTGATGATGAATGTTTGAGATTTCCTGCAGTTGCTGTTAATGGGAATAAAAACAACAAAACAATCGACTTTTAAAATGCATGCTTATTCCTGATGGCCTTTTCATTGATTTCATTTTTACAACTGACATACATTATTCGGAATGTATGTGAAATAAATTGCAAAGGAAAATCCACCTAATTTTCTCGAGCACTTGCCCTGTTAGGGTCGTTCGTGGGTGTGCTGGAACCTCCCAGCCGGACTGTCAGTAGCAATGTTTATATGGTAGAATTAAAAATGGCTTGTATGTGGTTGTTTTTTTTTAAACAAAAAGTGCATTATGTAGTCAGCAGGGGGCAGTGGATCCACATGGGAGTGAAGTCCTATTCGCCTTCAATCTTTTCATCACAGCCAGATGAGAAACAATCACTCAAACAACAACACACACACCGTGAACATACATACATCGTGACAAAAGTTATTTTTTGTGTGGGCTGAAATGTCCCGCACGTTGCCTGCAAACAATAATGGAATTGAATTTCCAGGAGATGGATATGCTGCATACATCCTTATTGTGGTCTAAACAGACAGACAAGCAGATAGGCATCTTGAAGTACTTGGGAGGCAGGAGTCCTGTGTCGTTTGGTCTCGGCATGCACCTGGTGATTTGCATGATGGTCCCTCTCAACTTCCCCTCAGGAATGTTTGCTAAAGAGCGTCCCACAAATCAGTCATCCTTTGGCACTTGGACCAGGAGCAACGTAACATGCTGAAATACTTCCTGTTTCCCAGAGAACCTGTAGGGTGGACAACTTTTTCTTTGTTGTTTCTTTGAAGACATTTTCGAAATTTGGGTGATTATGCTGGGAATCATTTTATACTGTATTCTTCATGCACCAATGATGGGAGGAAATGAAGTAGAAATTCTTTGTTGTTGGACTCAAGTAGATTTTTGTTTTCAGGTGTCTGCACTTGAGTATTACTTTTTTTCGCCGACTCTATACTTTTACACCCTACATTTGAAAACATCTGTACTTTCTACTCCTCAGTCGAAATGGACTTGTTGCTGTTTTTAGCCTCTAATGTAGAGCAGGGTTGGGCAACTTAAATGCTGGAGGGAGTCCACGAGTTCTCATCAGTGCTACTACAGGGTGGGGAGCACATCGAACCACACACTTCATAACCAGATGTATGACAAAAATACTATTTTAAAAATGGACAAAATAGGTGCAAAATACATTCACTCTATATATTTCATTTTGATAACACATTTTCATTGCACGTATTGCATGGATAAAGATCCGCAACCCAACAACAAAGTGTGTGGAGCAAACAAATTACTGTAACCTCATACTGTTTTGTTTTTTTTACTGCCAAGGGCTCTTTTTTTTAAAATTATATTTGCTTTTATTCTAGACAAGAAAATACTGTTTGCTGGTATAATCAATATGATTTTAAGAAATAAAACCGTTGATTATATATTAAAAAAAAACCCACATATTTTCAGTCTTTAAACTGTCATATTTGTTTTCTTGATTAAAACGCTTGTTTCAGGTCCCTGGGATTAACCTTAAAAAATTGAAAAATACTCCTCAGGTGAACTCAATGATAGACCAAACTACTCTGGAGAGAAAAAAAATATATTGTACCTTGATGCTAATTGTTATCTCACATGTCTGTACAATTTCCCATTGTATGTTAGCATTAAGGTAGCGGTTGCTTTGTGGTTGTTTTAAATAAACATTTTTGTTTTGTATACATATAGTTTGACAGTAACCTTCAGATGAGAGTGGCAAAAAATGGTTTTAAGAATATTAATTATATCTGCTACACTGCCACTTGTGAGGTGAGTTGAGTCAACTGCTGCAATGCAGTGCTCATATCTCAAGTCAGGTCACTCCTATCTCAAGGCACCACCCCCTCCACCCGCTCGAATCAGTGACCGACAGCTGAGCTCAAAAATAATTTTCTCCTTTCGGTGTAAATCGGTATGCCGGCTTTCCTGCTGCAGATGGTGTTGAGCGCTTGGGAAGGACAGCTGCGAAAAACGCGCCAAGGTCTGGAAGTCGATCACAGGCGAGGAATGTATGGATTCTCGCCCCTCCGACATCAATGATGACATCATCTGTCATCGTGCAGGAGAGATTCCTAAAGCATTATGAAGGCAGGGTGGTATGCTATCGCTCTACTTGGGACTCCCAGTCTTTGCCCGCCAGGTTTGAAGCAACCGCAGTCCATAAGCAAGGATTCGGGGGGCCAGTGTTGCCCAAAGAGAGGCCCCCAACTTTCCATTTGCCTCTTCCAAATTCTGTTATTTAAGTATCGTGACCTGACTCTCAAAGCCCACGAGTCCCCACCGAGGTGGCCTTATTAGATTATATCCCTCCATGTGAAAAGGAGCGCCGACGCGTGCTTTGTTGCGAACATGATTTAAAGTGTGGTCAGAGAAGAGCAGAAGCTTACGGCCACAAGTGGTTTGGAGAAACGGCCTTTTTGCGAGAGATTAAGTGTCCCGCAGCTGGTGGCTGCCTGTATTATAAATGACCTTAGAGGGAGGCTGATTCATAGAGTTCGAGGTCCTACTGGGAGGTGAAGCCTGATAATACTCGATGTGTCATGAAACATTTCAGGCCGTGTGCTGTACTTCCTGTGTGAGGTTTCTAATGTACACTGCGGTGCTCTCATGCGTCAACTTCATCATTTACGGTGTACGACTCAGGGCTCAGAGCAGCAGAACTTCAAGGTTCTGCGTTTACGGTTGTCTTCCTGTCTACTCATTGACTTCAAGCATTCCCTTGGCCATTGAGGTGCCAGCTGCAGTTTTAAACAAGGAATGTATGAAATGGGTGTTTCGAGCCACTGGACATCACCAATCACTCAACCACCTCTGCTGGCCTAAACACTATTGGAAGAATTTAAGACTGGAGGAATATGCTCTGATCTCTGGTGTTGTGGTCAGAACCCGAGTTGCAGCATTCTGAAAGAGCTGCAGCTGTTTGATGCTCTTTTGAGGCAGTCCAGTCAGAACACCATTACAATAACCTAGTTTATTGGAGATAAAAGTATGGATAAGCTTCTGCTGATCTGCTTGGAACATTCAGCACTTCATCTACAGCACAGGTGCCAAACTCTGGTCCTCGAGGGCCACTATCCTGCACGTTTTAGATGTCACCCTCCTCCAACACACCTGATACAAACGATCAGGCCCCCTGCAGATCTTGCTGATTGGATTGATTGAATCAGGTGTGTTGCCTTTCCATTGAAAAACTGTTGGTTTGTAGTACTATTTGTTAGGTTTTTCCTGGTGGTCGAGTAATTGAACCCCAAAAAGCAGGGAGGACTTAACAGGATGTATTTAACAAAAATACAGACTCAGGCAGACACAAACACAGTGACAAACACAATTATCTGACACCGACTGGTCGGGCAGGAAGTCCTTTTAACATAACACTAACTAATGACACAATGACCAACAGGTGTGCCACTGCAGGATGAGCTCTACAGTAACACCTGTTGGTCACAAACAGAACCACCCTAACAACATTTTAACATTTTACCTTTACCACATTCTGAGAGGTACACACAGGACAGCTATGTTCGCCAGCACTGTTGTTTGAAAGCATACCCGAAGCAAGTAAAGGTGAGTCGAGCCCGCTTTTGTCGGGGTTAGGTTCATAAAACCAGTCATAAACTCTGTGCGCCATAGTTAAACAAACCTTGGTGGGAGTCTTGCCAGGTCTTACATTATGGATGGAACTAGCCAGTAATGAGCCGATGTTGGTCCCTTGTCAGACTGTTGGCCATTCCGCAAGATCTCCTCACATGGACTGGCTGTCTTCCCTTGAACTGGTCTTGCTGGGCCATAAAAAAACGCAAATTGCACCCAAGTGACCCGTTGATGAATGAAACCCCTAAAGTCCCGCCATACCGAGACTCAGTTAGCGCTAGTTGTATAGCTTCAGTCATTGTTTTCCACATACTGGGGCATTTGTGTATTCCTTATTTCCAGTTAAAATGATTTCCACAAATGTATTCACATCTGGCCAGCACATGTGCAAATTCTTCTTGTGTAGTTGTGTAGTTGGTTGGCTATAGACCGTGTCTACGGTCCGAAGTCACAGATCACTTTAAGCTTCGTCCTCCTTGAAGCCTGAAATGAGAGGCTCGCGAGAGGACTATCAACAAGCAGGAAGATGAGATTCTGTACATTATTTGTTCTTTCCATTTTCATTTTGGCCTTCAAAAATCAAAAACCAAAAATGTGAATGACTATTATTCTACCCAGATAATTAGTAAGGATATTTTAACTTGCCCTCTATAACCACAACCACACGATTCGCTAAAAATGATCCATCATCAATATAATTATCCTGGACAAATGTGTGTGAAGCATTATTCAAATCAGCTTCATGAATTACATGCAACGATATGGGTGACATGCTTTCACTGGTGTTTGTCCCTCTGATTGGTTTGTTTTCAACACATTCATGTTCACACTCCGCACGGAATACCACATGTTCACTAGTATAGTAAGCTTGGGGATAATCACTTCAATAAGACAGCTTTCTCATTCTTCTTTCAACCACTGTACAATGATGTGAGGAACTCTGTGTGTGTGTGTGTTTGTGTGTGTATGTGTGTGTCTGTCTGTCTTGATAAGCTGTCTACTGTAGTAACCGCTGTCCCCAAAAGGGTTAAAAGTCTACACACCGCTATTCAAATAGGTAAATCAAATTTTTGGGATGTATAAAAAAAAAAAAAGATAAAGCTAATTCACTCCAAAACCTTTTCCACCATTAATTTAAAATATAACCTATCCAACTCACTTGAAAAAAAATAAATCTTTTTGAGGGGGGAAGTCATAATGAACAACCGAGATAATGCGGTTGCATAAGTGTACACAGCCACTTAGAATTGGAATGTTGTTGTGTTCAGAATTAACCAAGCACTGTAAAACTCATGTTAAATGGGAGCTCAAGGGAAGTCATGATGTGAGGTTTGTTGGGTTTTTTTTTTTGTTCCCGTTTTCTAGCTGAAGCTTGAATGTTTTGCTCTAACATTGATTGGTATTTAAAACTGTTTCTAAATCCCCTCCACCTTGAATTATGGCCAATATGTCCAAACCTGGTTGCATCGGACCAGAACACATTTTTGGGATGGTTCAAGTGTGATTTTTTTTCTTCATAAGAAAAGGCCTCTGTCTTGCCCCGCTACCCCATTTTTCAGACGTATGAAGAAGACAGGAGAATGTTGTTCCTTGTGGCACTACTAAAGAGCTAGTACTTGCCATAAATTTCTGCAGTTTGTTAAATTTTGCTCTCATCCTTTTAATAGCCTCTCTGACCACTTTTCTTTCTCATCTTTTCATTATTTTGGAAGGATGTCCAATTCCTGGTAATGTCACCGTGCTAAACATGTTTTCTCACTTTGTTGATGACTGCCTTCACTCTGTTCCATTATGGTTAATGCTTCTTAAAAATGATGTTTCCACCCTTCTCCTGGCTGAAACAAGATCCCTCTGATGCTCTGTAACCTCTCTTGTGTACATGAAAGGTTTCAGCAGAGTGCAGGCAGGCACTTGCGTACCACACGTTCCATATGCCGTCCTCGAGGTGAACTGCTTTTAAATATGAACGTATCTGAAAAACGGTCCAGTACACCTGCGACTGAGAGGAAGCTTGTTCCTGTCTGCCAAGTCATCGTGAACGTGGATTGCTGGTGTGGTAAGAGACCACCCCGGTGAGTGAGGAGGAACAGAATGCGCCTCTGTTCGGACCGACAGAAAGATTGACATGGTCCTATCAGCCACCGCTTCCAAACCTTGTCCAGCGCAGTTTTAGATAATATCAAATTGGCATCTAGTAAACATTGGCAGTGTGTTCTCGGCTTGATTTTCTTGCAGCCATATGTTCTCATGACTCTTCATGGTACTACTCACTACCACATGTGATCCAATGGCGTGGTGAGGCACTAATACTACAGTTAGATTTACACATTTACAAGGCGGACAGAGTGGTGTATTTGCCGTCACATTAGCGGATAAGCTCAGCAATTTATTTTCAAACATGTATGATGTATTGAGAAGCCCCTCTGATGTATGTGATCCGGGCTCGTCTCTGCTTTCTTTGTTAAGACCTAATAGGTGACAGGAGGAGTCTCTCACGATCTCCAGATCTTAAATGAAGGAGACAGCGACAACATTGGGCTTTGTGTGTGTGTGTGTGTGTGTGTGTGTGTGTGTGTGTGTGTGTGTGTGTGTGTGTGTGTGTGTGTGTGTGTGTGTGTGTGTGTGTGTTGCGTGTGTGTGTGAGCTGCCTGTAAATTTGTCTTTTTTTGGCAACCGGTAGTAACGAAGCCACGCCATCAAAGGTCACCACGGAGAGTTCTGGGCGAGACACAGGCAAACAAAACGGCCATTTTGCTTCTTCTCATTTGTCTCAGGGCATGACTTCACAGTCGTGTTTATGCGATGGCAAAAGTGACTCATTCACCTTGGAAGGGAGGCGTTTAATGTTCACTATGAGCAAACGACGACCTCCTTGTGTTCTTTTTGTCTTAATTTTGTTTATTAGGCTCTGACTATTTCAAATTGTCCATTCCTAAGTGAAAGCTATGGAAAATTGCAAATACACTTTACAGTAGATTGGCTGCTGGTCAGTAAATACATCAAATAAAAGGGTATTGACCTTCACCTTATACGTACATGGAGTGGCAAAGAAGGCACAAGCATTTGTACAAATAAAGGGCCCCTTTCAAATCAACACCTCCTTCAAATAAACCTCTAGTACTGTAGGCATTTGAGTAAATAAATGTCCCCTTGGCATTATTTGGGGAAGTACAGTAATTTTGTTTAATGCTGGTCGGAGACAAAGCTGAGAAGAAGGCCCAAGAGTGACAGCGTCCAGGCAGTGATGGCCTCTAGGGAATAATAATAATGACGTCCTCTGTCATCAGCGTCAGACTGGCCGCCTGCTAGGATGTTGAACTTCCTGTACCTCAAGCAGGCCAACATATTCCGCAGACCTCGATGGATTCCTCTGACGTTTGAGGTCGCCCTTTCCAGACTTGCACTTTACAAGTCAGGCCAAAGGCTCCATAAGGACGGATGCATTTTGTCAGATGTGCAACTTTATCTGTGGATTGCGGTCGAGAGAGTTTTCCATCCGTAGAGTCAGTCAGTCGTGTTGTAGTCAAAAAGGAGGCAGCAAATTAAGATGACATCAGCATCAATTTTGCCTACAGAGAATTGTAGATTTTTTTTTTTGTGGTGGGGAGTAACAAAGTACAAATACTTTATGACTAACTCAATTCAAATTTTTGCGGGATCTCTACATAACTCAAGTGTTCATTTTTCTGGCGACTTTTTACTTGTACTCCCCACATTTGCAAACAGATACAGTGGTACATTAGTACCTCAACATTGGTACCTTAACCAAACCACATAACTTGCCAAAGTACACAACATGAATGCTAACACACAATGCTCACAAAACCAGTATCAATGTTGGAGTAGTTATAACGTTTTGAAAAAAAAATTGGTAATTGAAGAAGAACAAACACACACACACACACACACACACACACACACACACACACACACACACAGACAATATAGCAATATGATACTGTAATACTCTTTTTTTTTTTTTTGTGTATATTCTTTGTGTCTGTATTATATTGCTTCCTAGTGGCCGAGGCATGCACACCTGAAGGAGCACGTTTTTTTTTTTTTGTTGTTCCAAATTATCAACACGGATATTGGACATATACTGTACCTGAAATTCATTTAATATTTTTCAATCATATACATTTCTGCATCTGTGCTTTTTTTTTACAGTTAAATCAGACCTTTATTTTACCAGAGTATTGTATTTTATTTTTTTTACACAAGTATCTATATTTCGATTTAAGTACCACTTCTGCCACTTCGACATTTCGTGAAGGAAGCGCACGGCATGTCCGTAACTCATCACAGCCTTCATGAGAATGTGGAATCACTCAGATCTTTTTGTTAAGGAGGCAAATGACATGTTAAAGGGCCTTACGCAACTCCAGGAGTTCCTGCGTGCTTGCGACGAGGAGATCCAACTCCAGTTCTGTTTAGGTTACTGATTAACGGTGTCCAGGCTGCCTCCAGATGTGGTTTGACCTAACTGCACACCGTCGACTTCTCTGATCAATGCCACGGGGAGGCAGGGAGAGCTAGAGAAAGAGAGAGAGAGAGAGAGAGAG
>NW_017805826.1:1404362-1549562 GCF_001891065.2 Hippocampus comes
AGAGAGAGCGAGAGAGAGAGGACCATCCTATTCTCCACCATCCTTCATCATGAGGTGTGACAGGACTTAGTGAAGAATAGAACGGACCCTCTGAATCATTCTCATTGCGAAATGGCAGACAGCTGGCCTGGAGCCCAGGCAAGCAAGCAACATTGACCATTAATGATTACCAAAGCTTTCATACGCTGTCAACAGATCAACAAAAGTGGCAGAAGTACTCACACTCTGTACTTGAATGCAAGTACAAATACTATAATATTTCCATATTGACTCTCGCTCAATGTTTGACGTGTACTGGAGCGTCCTCTTCAAGACAATAGATAGGACCAAGGTGGGGTGCAACGATCCATTTGGCCATCGTGAAATCCTATCTTTGGAATGACCATTTTTCTTACAAGTAAATATTATGTATGTGTATATATTCTATAAAACAATAAGGTGGGAAACGAATGCCTTCAAAATTAACCCGACCTCATGTGTGAGGGATAACATCAAGACACCATGTGCCATTTTTCTTTTCACTTGAGCAACACAGTGTTTATTTTCAAAGGCAGGCTTGACATAATGGATCAAGGCTCAATGTGCAAATATCCAACAGACACTGGTTTATTTGTGAGTATCAACGCTGTCATTCTAGTCTCCGTTTGTCCCGTTATGAAATCCCCTGAAGCCCTTCCAAGCACAAAACCTGCTGCAGAACAAAGTGTGCGAGCCAAACTTTGCTAAACATCTAAACATCCCGCACAGAGAGGACGTATATCGGGTTCATTCGGACACGTTTTGATGCAGAATCGCTGCTGTTCCCAGCTTTAATCTTATCTGAGGGCTCACGGGGTTAAGTCAGTCCAACTGAGGTATGACCTTGTGACCTTTACGTTACCTCATTGTCAAGCCTGTTGTCGTCATGGTTCTCCGACTTGTTTTCACTCATTGGGTAATTGACTGTTCCTTTGATGAAAGCCGTTAGGAAGATTGGTGGCTTTCACCCCCGAGATTAACACTGTGTCCGTTATCGTGCATGACCCCATTCGCAATGAAAGAGGGATTAAGTGCAACCTCTTTGGCGTTTCATTACGTAATATATTATGGCTGTTTTAGAGCTCAGCAGTTGTCATAGGAAACAGACAGTTGCTCCCACTCTCTTCTAATCGATGGAATTTTTTATAGGGTAATTTGTTAATAGAAACCTGTTCCAAAAGCTTGTTGATTGATATGACAGTTAAAGGTAAGATGCAATGGACTGTTTAACAGGTGTTTTTCTTGCAAACTAAAACCTCACAAGAGCAGTCCAGTGGTTTAGCGTCTGCTTCAATTGTGAGGGTTGAGGTTCAAATCTCTCTGTCGTAAAAATGCTTCCTAAATATTTAACCCTTTCATGCACCCTGTAACCTGATAACATGATAAGGTGTCCACTGTAGTAACGGGTTAAGATACCAAATACTTGAGCATTCCCCAAAATTGATTTTTTTCTCTTGATGAACTTACACATCAAAAATAGTGCCTAAAATCATTTTTAAACCAGCTTTTTATGTTATGATTCCTCTTGATGAACTTACACATCAAAAATAAGTAAATAAATTAAGTGCATAAAATCATTTTTAAACCAGCTTTTTATGTTATGATTTTGTTCATGGCTGCCCTGTGGTCAAATGGTTAGCGCATCAACCTCACAGTGCAGAGGCTGTGGGTTTGATCCCAGCTTTGGCCTTCCTGTGTGGAGTTTGCATGTTCTCCCTCGGCCTGCGTGGGTTTTCTCTGCGTACTCCGGTTTGCTCCCACATTAGGAAAACATGCATGGCAGGCTGATTAAACACTCAAAATTGTCCCTAGGTGTGGGTGTGAAAACACTCAACATTGTCCCTAGGTGTGGGTGTGAGCACGGATGGTTGTTCATCTCTGTGGGGCCTGCGATCGGCTGGCAACCGGTTCAGGGTGTCCCCCGCCTACTGCCAGAAGACAGCTGGGATAGGCTCCAGCACCCCCCATAACCCTTGTGAGGGTAAAGCGGATCAGAAAATGGATGGATTTTGTTCTTGTAATTGATAAGGCACTATTTTACTAACACTACCGGTATTTTATCAGACATTTTTAATAGTTGTAATTGTGCTCTGAAGCTGTGTCACACAACATACACGCATCCCTTGAAAACATAACAAAGCATTATCAAGATAAATGTCCCATTTCTTAAAAATGCTCCTACCTTAACTGTCCTCCAATTCTGAAAAAGACTCAGTTCCACCAGTAGTTGATGCTATACTGTGTATTGCAGTAGCTGATAATTCCTCTAATGAGTCAACATCAACTCCTGAAAAGTCTTTTCCTTGCCCTATGAGGTGTTCTGTGCAGCGGGTATTTTTTTAATAGCTTACGTTACCATGTGAAGTCATGAGGATCTGCAAGATAAGCTAACTCACCTCTCCTGGCATTTGAGACTGTTTAGCAGCATGTCTGTCTGATCTATTGCAGTAGCTGATAATTCCTCTAACGAGTCAACATCAACTCCTGAAAAGTCTTTTCCTTGCCCTATGAGGTGTTCTGTGCAGCGGGTATTTTTTTAATAGCTTACGTTACCATGTGAAGTCATGAGGATCTGCAAGATAAGCTAACTCACCTCTCCTGGCATTTGAGACTGTTTAGCAGCATGTCTGTCTGCGGGCTTATTAAAACTTGGCTCCCTAATGAACATTCGCCCTTGAAGCCTGCTGAGCGCTTAGTTCAGCGCAGGAGACGAGGCCTTGCACGCACGGGGCGTCTTCCTGCTCCCTACGGAGAGCTGGGGTATAAAAGTCAGCTGTAGCAGCAGGCTGGGGGTCGAGTCATATGAACATTTTTACATTACATTACACTGGAATGTTAATAAAAGACAAAAATAAGTTTTGTTTTTTTTTAATTTTTTATTTTTTTATTTTTTTACCCAGTGCATATGGTAGAATTTTTGGTCCTTTGATGACATGATGAGTGATTAAACCCTCAGTGCCGCTGCAGGGCTTGTCCATGTGGGCTAAATTTGAGCCAGAAACTGTGCTACATCAACACACTCTCGTGTTAGCATTTGCATGGGAAGGCTGGACAAAGTCGAGATGGGTTGTGTGGGCCTGTACACAACAATGTTGCACAACAAGCAAAGAACACCTCCCCCTGAGGTTCAATTTATGAGTTAGGTAGCAATGAAAGACATCCAAGGGCGATGTGACCTAGTTTGTACTCGCGGACGTCCTGTGTTGCGTGATCTATTCATCGTGTAAACGATAAGAGACAATTATTTACAATCCTGCTACTGTGTGTTAAAATTATGCATTTCACTCTTTATTCTTTCACATATCATGCTTAATAGCAAAGCCACTGCTCAGTTTATTTGAACTTCATTTTTGAAGAAAATGTATGGCTCCAAGTAGCTGCTTTCCTATTAATTACTCACAGAGATCATTGCCTTCTCCCCTGTTGTATTTATGGTTTAGTGTTTAGGTGTGGGCGGCCCGGTGTCCCAGTGGTTAGCGCGTCGACCTCACAGTACAGGGGTACCAGGTTCGATTCCAGCTCCAGCCTTACTGTGTGGAGTTTGCATGTTCTCACTGGCCCTGCGTGGGTTTTCTCCGGGTACTCCGGTTTCCTCCCACATTCCAAAAACATGCATGGCAGTCTGATTGAACACTCCAAATTCTCCCATGGTATGAGGTTGAGCGCGGATAGTTGTTGCTCTCTGTGTGCCCTGCGATTGGCTGGGGTGAGGGTGAGCGAGGATAGTTGTTGCTCTCTGAGTGCCCTGCAATTGGTTGGCAAACGGTTCAGGTTGTCCCTCGCCTACTGCCTGAAGACAGCTGGGTGAGGCTCCAGCATGCCCTGCGACCCTTGTGAGGATAAAAGTGGGTCCAAAAATGGATGGATGGATGTTTAGGTATGCAAACGATTTGTTTCATCACAGATTTTTTGTGGAAAATATCTACCGCGGAAATACATCCGGAAGCACTCAGCAATTTAACGTTTCTATGCTCAAGACCTGTGTAATGTGTTATGTCTTTTTGTTTAGATTAGATTTGGTTTTGTTCCTTCATGTGCCCTTATTGTCTCCACCTGTTCTCATCATCTGGGTCCCTTGTTTTTAACCAATCAGCTGCCTCAACCTTTTGTGTCTTGTCCAGGTGCTTCTCGTTGTCTCGCCACTTTGCTTGTATTTAGTTCCCTGGGTTCTGTCAGTCTTTGTTGGATCATTGTGAGTGTCTGTGTGCTCTTGTCATGTTTTGTTCCTCTCATCAGTTTTTGCTACTTTGGTTTCATGCGATTTTCATGACTTTATTTGTATACTTTAGTTAGTTTTTTTTCCCAGTGTACTCCTGTTTGTGTTTTTGTTAAATACATCTTTCTCGTCCCGCCATGGTCCTCCCTGCTTTTTGAGGTTCTCCACCTGCCACCTTGCAAAATGTGACTGAAGGTATGTGGAAGTGAGTGAAGGAGCTACATTAGTCATGATTTGCTGCCATCGACCTTTTTAGCAGAGGAGTCGATTAATCTCAGATGTTTTTCTTTTCGTAGCAGTGCTCTGTCCCTATCCCCCGTGAATATCAGGGGAACACTACACAGTAATGCCATAGCATGTGGGAAAGGAGAGCCACAGTCGCTGCACTTTTCAGTAATTTATTTAACACTCCCGTGAATATCAGGGGAACACCGCACTACACAGTAATGCCGCAGCATGTGGGAAAGGAGAGTCACAGTCGCTGCACTTTTCAGTAATTTATTTAACACTGAGAGAGCAGTAAAACACAATGACCTCACTCACACAGGAGCTGATGTATGCCACAGATCACGCTCAGAGGCTCACTGAGAGTTGTTGAGACACCAATAAATGTTACACACAATGAGCTCACTCACACAGGAGCTGCTGTATGCCACAGCTCACGCTCAGATGCTCACACTGAGAGTTGTTGAGACACCAATAAATGTTACATTTTTTGATTGTGTTCAAACATGGCTAGCGTGTGTTTTAATACGTTTAAATGTGTTTAAGGCATGTGTCAGTGGTAAAACTATGAACATGTATCAATACAGTCCTTGTGGTTTGCAATTTTTCCGTACATGTATCAAGGCCCAAAATAACTAATAAATAGTTTTTCAGTGAGGAGCAATTTTGCTCATCAGTGACTTCATTTGAGGAGCAAATTCCTCATTTTGAGGAGCAATTTTTGCAGGTTTGTAATAGGGACCAGAAGGCCTAAAAATTAAAAAATATGATCATATAAGTGAATGTAGATCTGCAGCTGTCGAATACTTAAGTAGTCGAGTATCCTACTGAAAATTCAATGAAATAATTGTGTGTTCGGGTTCTCACACACACACACACACACACACGCACACAAAAAATGGGCTCTCTTCCCTAATTGGTTATGTGAGATTGTTTTTTTTAAATGAACAATCTGATGTGAGATGGGCGTAACAAGTTAGCGTTCACTCAGTGATTCCACCACTACATCAACATGCTGCCCCACTTTGAAGCCAAGTCGGCTAATTTGCTTCGTCTTTGGGTAAGGTTAAGGCAGGTTGGCGGTTTGTTCTGACTAAATGGACTATGCGGAAAAGGTTTAATGGATTGAAAAATAACAAATTTATCATGCTTAGTAGGAAGCCGGTCAGGTCAAATTGACCACATGTGGAGGGTTAAATCGCATCATAACTTTCTGGTTGCTCGACCTTCAATGTTAATTGGGGGCAGCGAAGAAGACATTTCATTCATCGTGCAGAGCACATGACTCTGAGCTCCGCAGCTAACCAAGCGTGAGGCCTGTCCAGTGGGACCGGCACTCGTCAAACGTGAGCTTGATATGAAACTGAACGCTACATATGTGAAGAACGCGGCTTGAAAACAGAGCCAACGATTAGTAAGGCCCCGACGCACTGCACCATACCAAACCAGTGTGCTGTCAGTGGTGGGGGTTGCTGGAAGGCACGTGTCATCCGTGAGTCAACCGCTAAATGGGTTTATGCATCATCTGTTCCGCGCAGTAAACAGCCTTTTAAAAACGCGCATTACTCAACGGGCTGAGGTTGGCTATCAAAACAATCGACGGATTTGTCAACCTTTTGTGGTCTTGCGCACAGTCGCTGCGCTTTGCGTGAGAGAGGGTGTGATTTTAATTGTGAGAACATCACAAAGATTGAAGAGATTTATGGCTGACAATGTGGCATCCGCACAAAAACATTTCAAAGGAAATATTTGAGGCCTCAGCGTGGTCCAAATTCCTTGCCGTTCTGTCATTGTTTGTGCCTGGAGACAATTAGTGTCGTTAAATGAGGAGGATACAACACATTTTACAGGTACTGCTTCAAAACCTTTTTAGGACCTGCATGACAAAGATACATCAGTTGTCTTTGAAAAGTGGTGCGCTCATATTCCTACATACTAAAAAATTCGAGGAGGGTTTCTTAACCCAATTGCTGAGTAGCTTTGGATTCGGAGCAGATTGGGTTGCTTTTACCCAAGGTTGGGTTAATTATTTTGACCCAGCAGATTTGGTTGAAGATTGGATTTGGGCAAGCTGAAGTCCAGAAGCTGGTCGCCAGATGAAATACATTTAATTTAAACCCCTCTTGGAAAATTCTGGCAGTGGCTCAATGGCTCAGTGGGGAACACTGCTGACTTGGAACACAGATATTGGTGTTCAGATCCGGGCCAGAGTGGACAGCCCATCTATGGCAAATGGTTGTGTTATGTTGCATCTGGTTTAAGACTGTTCTGGACCTGCTGTGGTGATCCCTGGCAGCGGAAAATTGCTTCTTCTTGAAAGAAAATTTTTAACCACAGCTTTCATGATACCTGGTAACCTATTTCTGTTAAGTCAGATAAAGATCACACACAAAGGAAATATTCCATCCATCCTTTTTCAATACCGCTTATCCTACTCAGTGTCACGAGGAACCTATCCAACCTGACAACGTGCACCAACGGATTATACCCAGAATTTTTTTCGTTTTTTATTTTTGTCAATCACAGGGCACATATACTGACAGACAACCACACACGTTTGCATTCACATCGTCACTGAGTGGGAACTGAACGCACAGCCTGCACAGAACTCAGGCCTAATTATCAGTACATCATCAGTGAAAGGGAATAGTCAATGCAAACTTGTTTCCAAAATATTTTTTATCGACCAGCTGCAACATGATTATTCCCAATATATCACAATATCCAGTAAAAGACATGTATCCCAAATTCTGCTTTTACAAAGACAATGAAAGTTTTGAATGACTTGCTAGAGGGGTTCTCATTCAACAATGTTTATTATTGAGGTTGTAGTTTGCAGCTGTGTTGAATAGCACGTGTCATCATGAGATGTGTTTCTAATTTTTTTTCCTTTTCTCTCTCATGTAACATATTGGGGGTAGCTGCTATTTTATACATTTTAATATAGATTTTAATAACACTGTTATTAATACTGTATTACCATTACATTTTACATGTAGCTCTTGTATTGGATATCATTCTGTACAAGTTGTCATAGTGGTCAGTAATGGTGTAGCAGAGAGGGAGTCAGGGGAGTCGTTGCCTCTCCATTTTTCAGGCTGTTGGAAGTGTCTATGAATCTCTTCAAGATATGTTTGCTCCAGCACTTGAGCAAACATATGTTGGGGAGTCATCAGATATTTGTGTTTTATGGCAAGTCATCAAATTTAGCTGGCCCGCTTCACACACATGCGTAGACAAAAACACAAATTGTTTGCAATTCAGTTTCACCCGTCATCCTTTTTGTACTTCTCGTTTTTCATTTGATTGTTTTATAGTTATGGTCTTGAAGAGCAACCTAGTCTGTGTATAGGTTAATGATAAACGACATCGTATTGCAACTCTTTAGATTACATTGGTCCTCACGGGGGACCCTCTGTCAAATTCTACAATTTGGACAATTCACCGGAAAGTCAGTGGACACTCACTACCAGACATGGTTTCCTTTTTACCTTTCAATTTGCTTATTCATCATCATTTGGGAGCTCCTGTGGTAGGATTTGAGGGATGTGGGGTAGTGACTGCACATATCACTTTCTGTCCTCTCGGTAATGCGGAAAATACTCAAGATTCAATTTTCCGTGGCTGTTTCGCCATGAAGGACATCGTAACAAGGGCTCCGGCAGGCCTTATTACAGTTAGATCAAAACCAAGCGGGGTGATACACTGGACGGCCTGGAAAAGTGAGAAGCCAGGTGGATCTCTCTCAACATATTTTTTTGTAGAGTATTTCTATTATCCCTGACATCTTCGGAAAACAATTGCTTCCTGGAACGTTGCCGTCTTCAGTCCGAGACTGCCAGCGCACCCCTACGCCTTTTGAATCGGCTCCAGTGGCATGTATCTTTCGATGGTGTGACATCATTGTGTGTGCATTGTTCACATGAGGAGGTGCTTTTTACATCGCAACAAGTAAAGAGACAGAAGGGCGGCACCACAAGATCTCTTTCCTGAACCATTCATCACGTTGGGCGGCTTTTACATTTCTAGCATCATCCTTTCGGAAAGAACACTAAATATAGCTCTTGTGTGTTCTGCCTGTAGGAAAAAAAAAGGGCTTATTCATCAACACTAAAAAATGCTGGATTAATTCTTACTTTTACCCAAGGTTGAGTTAATTATTTTGATCCAGTTGATTAGGTTAGGCAGATTACATTTTGTGTATTAAAGTGGAAGTAAATTTTCCCCTTTCAGGGACAGCGGTTTCTACAGTAGACAGCTTATCATGTTATCAGGTTACATGGTTCATTATTTTATCAAAAATCTTGATTCATCAATCCAAATTCATGTGCAAGAAACAAAACTCCATAGAGTTTTTTGGATATAATAATGCAATGTTTTGTTCCCCTCCACATCGAACTGTGTTAACCAAAAAAAAAAAAAAAAAAAAAAAAATTGTGAGTGTCTGTGTGCTCTTGTCATGTTTTGTTCCTCTCATCAGTTTTTGCTACTTTGGTTTCATGCGATTTTCATGACTTTATTTGTATACTTTAGTTAGTTTTTTTCCCCAGTGTACTCCTGTTTGTATTTTTGTTAAATACATCTTTCTCGTCCCGCCATGGTCCTCCCTGCTTTTTGAGGTTCTCCACCTGCCACCTTGCAAAATGTGACTGAAGGTATGTGGAAGTGAGTGAAGGAGCTACATTAGTCATGATTTGCTGCCATCGACCTTTTTAGCAGAGGAGTCGATTAATCTCAGATGTTTTTCTTTTCGTAGCAGTGCTCTGTCCCTATCCCCCGTGAATATCAGGGGAACACTACACAGTAATGCCATAGCATGTGGGAAAGGAGAGCCACAGTCGCTGCACTTTTCAGTAATTTATTTAACACTGAGAGAGCAGTAAAACACAATGACCTCACTCACACAGGAGCTGATGTATGCCACAGATCACGCTCAGAGGCTCACTGAGAGTTGTTGAGACACCAATAAATGTTACATTTTTTGATTGTGTTCAAACATGGCTAGCGTGTGTTTTAATACGTTTAAATGTGTTTAAGGCATGTGTCAGTGGTAAAACTATGAACATGTATCAATACAGTCCTTGTGGTTTGCAATTTTTCCATACATGTATCAAGGCCCAAAATAACGAATAAATAGTTTTTCAGTGAGGAGCAATTTTGCTCATCAGTGACTTCATTTGAGGAGCAAATTCCTCATTTTGAGGAGCAATTTTTGCAGGTTTGTAATAGGGACCAGAAGGCCTAAAAATTAAAAAATATGATCATACAAGTGAATGTAGATCTGCAGCTGTCGAATACTTCAGTAATCGAGTATCCTACTGAAAATTCAATGAAATAATTGTGTGTTCGGGTTCTCACACACACACACACACACACACGCACACAAAAAATGGGCTCTCTTCCCTAATTGGTTATGTGAGATTGTTTTTTTTAAATGAACAATCTGATGTGAGATGGGCGTAACAAGTTAGCGTTCACTCAGTGATTCCACCACTACATCAACATGCTGCCCCACTTTGAAGCCAAGTCGGCTAATTTGCTTCGTCTTTGGGTAAGGTTAAGGCAGGTTGGCGGTTTGTTCTGACTAAATGGACTATGCGGAAAAGGTTTAATGGATTGAAAAATAACAAATTTATCATGCTTAGTAGGAAGCCGGTCAGGTCAAATTGACCACATGTGGAGGGTTAAATCGCATCATAACTTTCTGGTTGCTCGACCTTCAATGTTAATTGGGGGCAGCGAAGAAGACATTTCATTCATCGTGCAGAGCACATGACTCTGAGCTCCGCAGCTAACCAAGCGTGAGGCCTGTCCAGTGGGACCGGCACTCGTCAAACGTGAGCTTGATATGAAACTGAACGCTACATATGTGAAGAACGCGGCTTGAAAACAGAGCCAACGATTAGTAAGGCCCCGACGCACTGCACCATACCAAACCAGTGTGCTGTCAGTGGTGGGGGTTGCTGGAAGGCACGTGTCATCCGTGAGTCAACCGCTAAATGGGTTTATGCATCATCTGTTCCGCGCAGTAAACAGCCTTTTAAAAACGCGCATTACTCAACGGGCTGAGGTTGGCTATCAAAACAATCGACGGATTTGTCAACCTTTTGTGGTCTTGCGCACAGTCGCTGCGCTTTGCGTGAGAGAGGGTGTGATTTTTAATTGTGAGAACATCACAAAGATTGAAGAGATTTATGGCTGACAATGTGGCATCCGCACAAAAACATTTCAAAGGAAATATTTGAGGCCTCAGCGTGGTCCAAATTCCTTGCCGTTCTGTCATTGTTTGTGCCTGGAGACAATTAGTGTCGTTAAATGAGGAGGATACAACACATTTTACAGGTACTGCTTCAAAACCTTTTTAGGACCTGCATGACAAAGATACATCAGTTGTCTTTGAAAAGTGGTGCGCTCATATTCCTACATACTAAAAAATTCGAGGAGGGTTTCTTAACCCAATTGCTGAGTAGCTTTGGATTCGGAGCAGATTGGGTTGCTTTTACCCAAGGTTGGGTTAATTATTTTGACCCAGCAGATTTGGTTGAAGATTGGATTTGGGCAAGCTGAAGTCCAGAAGCTGGTCGCCAGATGAAATACATTTAATTTAAACCCCTCTTGGAAAATTCTGGCAGTGGCTCAATGGCTCAGTGGGGAACACTGCTGACTTGGAACACAGATATTGGTGTTCAGATCCGGGCCAGAGTGGACAGCCCATCTATGGCAAATGGTTGTGTTATGTTGCATCTGGTTTAAGACTGTTCTGGACCTGCTGTGGTGATCCCTGGCAGCGGAAAATTGCTTCTTCTTGAAAGAAAATTTTTAACCACAGCTTTCATGATACCTGGTAACCTATTTCTGTTAAGTCAGATAAAGATCACACACAAAGGAAATATTCCATCCATCCTTTTTCAATACCGCTTATCCTACTCAGTGTCACGAGGAACCTATCCAACCTGACAACGTGCACCAACGGATTATACCCAGAATTTTTTTCGTTTTTTATTTTTGTCAATCACAGGGCACATATACTGACAGACAACCACACACGTTTGCATTCACATCGTCACTGAGTGGGAACTGAACGCACAGCCTGCACAGAACTCAGGCCTAATTATCAGTACATCATCAGTGAAAGGGAATAGTCAATGCAAACTTGTTTCCAAAATATTTTTTATCGACCAGCTGCAACATGATTATTCCCAATATATCACAATATCCAGTAAAAGACATGTATCCCAAATTCTGCTTTTACAAAGACAATGAAAGTTTTGAATGACTTGCTAGAGGGGTTCTCATTCAACAATGTTTATTATTGAGGTTGTAGTTTGCAGCTGTGTTGAATAGCACGTGTCATCATGAGATGTGTTTCTAATTTTTTTTCCTTTTCTCTCTCATGTAACATATTGGGGGTAGCTGCTATTTTATACATTTTAATATAGATTTTAATAACACTGTTATTAATACTGTATTACCATTACATTTTACATGTAGCTCTTGTATTGGATATCATTCTGTACAAGTTGTCATAGTGGTCAGTAATGGTGTAGCAGAGAGGGAGTCAGGGGAGTCGTTGCCTCTCCATTTTTCAGGCTGTTGGAAGTGTCTATGAATCTCTTCAAGATATGTTTGCTCCAGCACTTGAGCAAACATATGTTGGGGAGTCATCAGATATTTGTGTTTTATGGCAAGTCATCAAATTTAGCTGGCCCGCTTCACACACATGCGTAGACAAAAACACAAATTGTTTGCAATTCAGTTTCACCCGTCATCCTTTTTGTACTTCTCGTTTTTCATTTGATTGTTTTATAGTTATGGTCTTGAAGAGCAACCTAGTCTGTGTATAGGTTAATGATAAACGACATCGTATTGCAACTCTTTAGATTACATTGGTCCTCACGGGGGACCCTCTGTCAAATTCTACAATTTGGACAATTCACCGGAAAGTCAGTGGACACTCACTACCAGACATGGTTTCCTTTTTACCTTTCAATTTGCTTATTCATCATCATTTGGGAGCTCCTGTGGTAGGATTTGAGGGATGTGGGGTAGTGACTGCACATATCACTTTCTGTCCTCCCGGTAATGCGGAAAATACTCAAGATTCAATTTTCCGTGGCTGTTTCGCCATGAAGGACATCGTAACAAGGGCTCCGGCAGGCCTTATTACAGTTAGATCAAAACCAAGCGGGGTGATACACTGGACGGCCTGGAAAAGTGAGAAGCCAGGTGGATCTCTCTCAACATATTTTTTTGTAGAGTATTTCTATTATCCCTGACATCTTCGGAAAACAATTGCTTCCTGGAACGTTGCCGTCTTCAGTCCGAGACTGCCAGCGCACCCCTACGCCTTTTGAATCGGCTCCAGTGGCATGTATCTTTCGATGGTGTGACATCATTGTGTGTGCATTGTTCACATGAGGAGGTGCTTTTTACATCGCAACAAGTAAAGAGACAGAAGGGCGGCACCACAAGATCTCTTTCCTGAACCATTCATCACATTGGGCGGCTTTTACATTTCTAGCATCATCCTTTCGGAAAGAACACTAAATATAGCTCTTGTGTGTTCTGTCTGTAGGAAAAAAAAAGGGCTTATTAATCAACACTAAAAAATGCTGGATTAATTCTTACTTTTACCCAAGGTTGAGTTAATTATTTTGATCCAGTTGATTAGGTTAGGCAGATTACATTTTGTGTATTAAAGTGGAAGTAAATTTACCCCTTTCAGGGACAGCGGTTTCTACAGTAGACAGCTTATCATGTTATCAGGTTACATGGTTCATTATTTTATCAAAAATCTTGATTCATCAATCCAAATTCATGTGCAAGAAACAAAACTCCATAGAGTTTTTTGGATATAATAATGCAATGTTTTGTTCCCCTCCACATCGAACTGTGTTAACCAAAAAAAAAAAAAAAAAAAAAAAAAAAAAAAAAAAAAAAAAAAAAAAAAAAAAAAAAAAAAAAAAAAAAAAAAAAAAAAAAAAAAAAAAAAAAAAAAAAAAAAAAAAAAAAAAAAAAAAAAAAAAAAAAAAAAAAAAAAAAAAAAAAAAAAAAAAAAAAAAAAAAAAAAAAAAACCAACCTAAAAGCATAGTTATTGCAAACGTTACAACAAATTTATTTAGTGTTACATCTTATCCTCTGTTTTATTTGCTCCATATGGATCATTTACCTTTGTAACTAACCCAGTGTGTGAACTTGTTGAATGAGCTTGGGCTTTCAATTGTACTGCTCTCAAAGCGCTTCACTTTGACCCTTCTGCTGTATTCTATATGTTAACATGACTTTCAATTCAAGGCAAAACAGAGATATTGAGTAACACTATATACCACTGTTTTCTAAGCTTCATTCTTCATTCAAGCTGGGAAAAAATCCACATTTTACGATTCTCCTGTTACATCCTCATCTCGCATCAGCGCTAAGAATGATGAAGATCTTCTTGAATATTTGGCCAGAGGAACCATGGTCATGCTCAATGAAATAAAGCACGAATCAAGTACATCATTTCAGCTTTCATGAGCTCTGCCAAAACGAATCCTCTTTCTCCCACCTTTTCCCTCAGGTCCCGACTGCTGCCTTTTCGGAAACAATGTTGGTATTATGTTTGTTCCGAGCTGAGAGGAAAGAGAACCCGGAGAGAGCTTTGATACGAACGGAAAAAAAAAAAAAGTAGCTCACGAAAAGATTGACATTCCTTGGTGGTGCTCTCCATTGAAAGCCATTACAGAGGCCGATTCAGGCGAATCACTTAAAATTCAGGATCACTTGGTTGACACTCTCGGCTTAAAATGAGAGCCCCATTTGGGCTGTAGTGATACTGTTTGCCTTTTTAATAGGGACACTTGAACTCTAACCCTTCTCCCACTTGGCGCTGACAAGGCAGTCACTCAAGACGTAAATGGACGCCCGCGTCGCACTCACTGCACAGTCGGAAAAAGTACATCAGTGTGGAGTATCTTCGCGCTGGGGTGTACCCTTACCTGTACAGTTACCATGGAGTGCAATGATGGATCCTCTTGGGTACACTAGTTAAGACCTGTCGAAACCATAGACCGTGGCAAACTCTCATTCACATTCAAAACTAAATTGGCTGGCGACCAGTCCAGGTATATCTCGTTACAATGTATCGAAACAGGGCAGCACGGTGGAGCTTGTGGTTAGCTCATCTGCCTCCCGGGGCGGTTTGAATCTCTACTCCGGCATGTCTGTGCGGAGTTTGCACGCGCTTCCAGTGCTTGGGTTGGTTTTCTTCCACATTCCAAAAACATGCATGTTAGGTTTATTGAAGACCAGAGTCACGATGCTTGACATCATCAAAACTTTATTAACTGTACTCACCATGAGCAGTAAATATTGTAACATTAGTCAAGGTCATAATAGTATGAGCAGATGTTATCCTTTTAATAATAAATCCATCCACTTACTAATCTGCTTATCGTGACACTCTATTCCACTTGTGTAAACATTTTTGAAATTCCGGAAACAAAAATTATTGAGACATATTTCTTCAGAAATGCAATTTTGGAGGTCCTGAATGATCTAAGGCAGGACATTTTTGAAAATGAAAACGTGAACTGTAGTGGAGCAGTTCTGAATTGTAATAACGGGCAGACATCGCTCAAGAGTGCCTCCAAAACCTCCAAAAGACCATACTTCTTTTTTGACAAGAACCATTGACAGTCTGTTTGAAATGAATGAGGAGTAGCTACATCTGTGACTTTTGTGTTCTCCTCCGGCATGTCTGTGCGGAGTTTGCACGCGCTTCCAGTGCTTGGGTTGGTTTTCTTCCACATTCCAAAAACATGCATGTTAGGTTTATTGAAGACCAGAGTCACGATGCTTGACATCATCAAAACTTTATTAACTGTACTCACCATGAGCAGTAAATATTGTAACATTAGTCAAGGTCATAATAGTATGAGCAGATGTTATCCTTTTAATAATAAATCCATCCACTTACTAATCTGCTTATCGTGACACTCTATTCCACTTGTGTAAACATTTTTGAAATTCCGGAAACAAAAATTATTGAGACATATTTCTTCAGAAATGCAATTTTGGAGGTCCTGAATGATCTAAGGCAGGACATTTTTGAAAATGAAAACGTGAACTGTAGTGGAGCAGTTCTGAATTGTAATAACGGGCAGACATCGCTCAAGAGTGCCTCCAAAACCTCCAAAAGACCATACTTCTTTTTTGACAAGAACCATTGACAGTCTGTTTGAAATGAATGAGGAGTAGCTACATCTGTGACTTTTGTGTTCTCTCAAAACATTGCTATATTCAATGCTTAAAAGTGTTAAAAATGCATCTGGGCCTTAATTGGACAAGTGGCTGCTGTGAAGCATGGCACACCTTCACTGATGCAGAAGGGACGCACCAGAGACAAACTTTGTTCACGTCGGTGAGTGAGCGCACCTATTAATTGGAGGATTTTGAATAACGTGCAGGACAAACATGAATATAACATTTAAATCTTTTTTTTTTGGTGAAAATGTGAATTGCAGGGTCGAATGTGGCCCCTTCAATATAGCACCAATGAAAAATTGTACCACCATCGAAGGACTCGCAACATATAACCTTAAACTTTTCTTTGCATGTGGGTTGTTTCACTAATGTGACAATTGGTACTGCCCTCTGCCAAAGTAGTTTTTCAGGTGCGGCGTCCCAAATTTTAAATGCAATGTACTAAAGGATGGGCAGATAAATCCAATTCCCACACACTTGCCAAAACATGGCTATATTCAATGCTTAAAAGGTGTTAAAAACACATCTGGGCCTTAATTGGACAAGTGGCTCCTGTGAAGCATGACACACCACACCACCGCGCCTATTAATTAGATGATTTTGAATGACATGCAGGACAAACATGAAGTAATATAACATTTAAATCTGTTTTTTTGTGAAAATGTGAAGTGCAGGGTCCAATGTGGCCCCTTCAATGTAGCACCAATGAAAAATTGTGCCCGCCACCATCGAAGGAATCACAACATATAACCTTAAAGTTTTCTTTTTGGGTCGTTTCACTAATGTGACAATTGGTGCTGCCCTCTGCCAAAGTAGTTTTTCAGGTGCGGCGTCCCAAATTTTAAATGCAATGTACTAAAGGATGGGCAGATAAATCCAATTCCCACACACTTGGGACTAGTTCAATCAAACTAAACATGGCTTTTATGCGGTTGCTGGCCTCCTCACGATGATTATTGCACTCATATGCAACTTGTTCCCCCCTCAGACAGGGCGTTTATACACTGCGGTTGTAAGCACACCAATTCTTTGAATGACCAAGCTGTGTTTGAGTCAAAAGGGGCCTTAACAAACATTGTGGCGAAATATCCAGGCTTGATTTGCTTCTTCCATCAACACTTCCAATTCAATCACGTCAAACGTCATTTTGTGCTTGTGGCGCTCTCCCATATTTTCCATGGTGAAAGCCATCAGGACTATCTAGAGCGCAAAAAAAAATCGGGCGGTTTCCATCATTTCACACCTGTTGCCAATTGGGCCGCAAACTTATGAGATCACACACAACAAGCCCACCAACAGTGTGTGAAATCGATTCGAGTGAGTGCACAATTTAGCTTTTTGGGATCTCGACAAATCAGGCCTTTAAGTGTTCCTCTTGTCGAACTGAGCAGAAGGCATCACATGAGTGAACTCTGTATAGTCGCAGAAAAGCAGCGCATTCACAAAGTGGAAGCAATTAAAACCGCTAAGTACTCTGTGGAGAAAAGCCAATCCACCTTTAAGCTTGTTTACGTCAGTGTGACTTCCAGACTTGAATATTGTTATTGTGTGCTTGGCTTTGAAAATGCTGTAATTGTTATTTGTCTGCTCTACATTTGAAGGTTTTGGGGCTGTGCTTGTTCCAGTGAGACTTTATGAGACATCCTTCCTCCTGATGCTGCAAATTTGACCACGTGAAGAAGCAATTTCCTAAGAAGACACCTGTAGACAAACACTAAGAGCGCAGAGAGACGGGCACTCTTCAGAAGTCAGGTTCCACGATCTGTTAAGGAGTGGCCACAGTCTTGGGCAAAAGGGTGGATGACTACACAGTCATACGATAAATACATCCTCCTTTCTCTAATTCGATTCTGCTGGGCTGCGAGATTAGCTGTAATCAGCTGTGGCACGCAGCCTCAGTCTCTTTCAAGAAGTTTGAAAATATCCGCTCTGCTTGTCTCCCTCTCCAGCGCTGTGTGTTTTGGACCGCTGTGCTCAGAGTGCGGTCATGTTGCTCGGGGAGCGCTCCTGAGCGAGGCGGCCGTGCATCTATTGCGCCTTGAAAGTACAAAGTGGGAGCCAGCTCTCTTTTGGCTCGTTTGAGATTTAATAGTGGTGGAGAAATGTGTTGTTTCCAGACAGTTGGGGTGGGGGGGGGGATGATACAGCATAGATGACAAGAGGCCGTGAGTGGGACCTCTTACATAACCTGAGCAGTTTTCCAAGGTTTTCGATGCGCTTTGAAATGTGACCTTCATCGACTACATCTGTATGCCCGCGCATGCCAAGATGCATGTTTACAATTCTGAATAAACAGCAGCATTCGGTTTAAAAAAGTTGCAAGCACTTGGCCTTGAAAGAGGTCCGTTCAATGCAGTGTTTCCAAACTTTATTGAGCCAAGGCTCATTATTTTACATTAAAAAAAGCTGACAGAACACCACCAAACAAAAAGATTTTTTTTTAAAAAAGCCATGCTCCATGTACTGAAATAATGAATGATGTAAAGCAGGGGTACCCAAGGCCGGTCCTCGAAAGCCTCTATCCAGCATGTTTTAGATGTCTCCTTCTTCCAACACACCTGATTCAATCGATCAGGATCGATGCCAGGCTTCTGCGAAGCTTGCTAATGAGCTGATCATTCGGATCAGGAGTTTTGGAGGAAGGAGACATCTAAAACAGGCTGGATAGAAGCTCTCGAGGACCGAACTTGTGCACCCTGATGTTGAAAGTTAATTGTAACATCTGCCATCTCGTAGGAGAGCGATTAATTGTTTTGCCTGCAACGAAATATAACTAGCACAGATAGGAAAGAAAATTTATTTGGATAAATCCATTTTTTTGGCCAATTAAGTGAAATTGTTGGGGAGGGAGACTCCTTCCAAAATCAAAGGTCAATTTTACTCCACAATGTACAGTTACAATAAATGCACCCCAAATTTGGGGGGAGGGAAAAAAAGTCATAATTAGCTAGTGACAAGAACAAAGAAGTTGTTTTTTTTCCAGGATATGAAGTCATAATATGATTGATTCTGCAAAATACGCCTTTTTTCTCAAAAAAAAAAAATCGGTCATGTCATAATTTGCCTGTTTTAAGATTGCCATCCCCTACCATTTTCTCTTAACTAACACACTCAACACCACAGGATAATCACTTCGGAAAATCGTTCAGACACGTCCGCCAATCGGATTAAATTTTACTGTACCACACTTTTAACATTCGCGATTGTCTGTCCCAACACATACCCCAGGTTAATCTTTCAGACACAAATGGAATTGCTAAAATTTGTCCCGATTACTGCTATGTGTGTAGCCTATTGTTGTTTAACATGATCTAAGCTGGCTGCCAAGATCTTTTTGGCCAATTAAGTGAAATTGTTGGGGAGGGAGACTCCTTCCAAAATCAAAGGTCAATTTTACATAACTCCACAATGTACAGGTACATAAATGCACCCCAAATTTGGGGGGAGGGGAAAAAATCATAATTAGCTAGTGACAAGAACAAAGAAGTTTTTTTTTCCAGGATATGAAGTCATAATATTATGATTGAGTCTGCAAAATACGCCTTTTTGTCAAAAAAAAAAAAAAATCGGTCATGTCATAATTTGCCTGTTTTAAGATTGCCATCCCCTACCATTTTCTCTTAACTAACACACTCAACACCACAGGATAATCACTTCGGAAAATCGTTCAGACACGTCCGCCAATCGGATTAAATTTTACTGTACCACACTTTTAACATTCGCGATTGTCTGTCCCAACACATACACCAGGTTAATCTTTCAGACACAAATGGAATTGCTAAAATTTGTCCCGATTACTGCTATGTGTGTAGCCTACTGTTGTTTAACATGATCTAAGCTGGCTGCCAAGATCAGTACAGTATTGTGGAATAATGGAAGCAACAATACGGCAGACAAGGGGCTGTTTCTTTCCGGTGACTCCTGAGGCAAGGAGGTGGTGAGATTCATGGGTGAACCACACACACACACACACACACACACGCATACACTCACGCATGCACACGCACGCAGACGCACACATGGTCTCTCCTCTGCTTCTCACTCACATTTGGAGCTCAGCCTCAGCAGCTCGCTGCTCTTTTTGGCGCCTCACTGGAGGAGTAAAGAAGGACTATGCTTGTCTGATGTGAGAAGAAAGTTTTGTTTTTTTATCATAGTTTTGAAGACATTGCCAGACATTGCCAGTAGTTTAGCAGTTTTACCTGGTCATCATGAGGAGGTATCCACTTAAGAGAGAGAATGCCGTCTAAGTGAATTTGAGAAGCAGAGTCGCGGACTTTTTTTTCCTTTCTTTTTTTTTTCTTTAAGTCACGTTAGCTCCCAAGTTGAATTGTAAGGGCATTTTTGGAGGGGGATACTTCTTGTAAACAAAATGGAGCGTACCGGCTTGGCTGTTGTTGTGCTTTTGGCCATAGCGCTGGTTCACGTAGGTGATGGTCAGACGGACACCTCGACAGGTGGGAAGAAAAGAGTTCCTGGTACCGGGCAGTCGCTCTGGGGCCACTCGGAAGGTGGTGAAAGAAGCCCTCCGGAGACCACCCACGCCTGGGGGGATGGCGAACTCCCGTCAAAGGGTGCACCGAGGACCACCAGACACCGCCGCAGCGTGACCACTTCGCAGCCCAGAACCAAAGTGAACCGGAGGCAGAACAGCAAGTCCGGTCAGGCGAACACCAGGCGACTTGTAGGGTAAGAGTGGGACCTATAATTATCCATCAATATGTGCATGGTGAGCTAAAATGATCAGTGTATTTCAAATGAAATACGTTCGTGCTCATTTTGGCAGAAGTCTCATGCCAGGAAATTATGATGTAACAAATCACAAGCTTCATAGTGAACGTTCAAGACAGCTTGCTTGTAGAGTGGTCCCTTCATTTACGAATTCAATTTGTTTATTGACAAAGCTCGTAACTCTTTCACTATTTACATATCAAATCAGTGTTGCCGGTTGAAATGAAGTAAAATGTAATCAGTTTCACTCCCTTAAAAACACCACATAAAAAAATCAATAAAGGTTGTTACCACCTGTGTATCAAAATAGAGGATAGTAATGGCTAGAGATTTGAAACATGAATAAAATGAGCCGGGGTTTAAAAAAAATCAGTTAAGCATGAAGGTTTTCATGTCACTATCTTGTGAATCGGCCCAAATTAACTTGTCCAGAAATCAATGAAAATCAGTAGGAAATTTCTGAGGAAACCTTGAATCTTTGGTCAAAAAATGGCCATATGATTGTTATTAGTTGAGGCAAAATTTTCAAATATGATTTGGTAAAAGGATTTTCCACCAACGTCATCGGCTCGAAGAAGGATTTGCTTGCATGAAACAATGAGAAACGCGATGTTGGTGAATAAATCCAAGTTCAGAAAATTTGGCACAGCGAAATGGAAAGAAAATGGCAGCCGTGTATCTGGATTTTGGAACGTACCTGGACGTAAATAAAGAAAAATAGCTCTGCATTGTGTAAAACAGAATCCAACATCAAGAGAGTGTAAAGAAATAAATGGTTTTAAGTGTATCATTAGACTACTTTGGGGGTCTAATGGGGGTCAAGAGGGAAGTCACATACACAACTGTGCGCCTGTGCCTTTTAAAAGAGGCATGACCAGGTGAGTGATGCCAAGAACGTGGACGGTTGGTCTCTCTATGAGCCTCTACTATTAGACACAACCAAACAAATTGCGCAGCCAAGTGTGCGTTCGAGCTGGTGTTTGGCCATTTCCACCTACTCCTCACTTGGCGGTGCGTGTGCGCTGCAACCGGCTGCTGGCTTGCTACTTGAGAAAGCAGAGCCCAGGGGGGGAGGAGTGAGTCCCCCAAAACACAACTTGTGGGGGAAGCTCACCTGTTCATACACTATACTGTGTGGATTTGGCACATGGACACATCAGCAAACAGAAATGGGGGCCCCTCCAAACACTGAGACACAGCATCAGGAACTTTACCGAGCAATCAAGAAAACCTCTGCTTATCAAAAGTAGCATCTCCTCCGCTGACCTGAGGCACCAGGCAGGTACGTTGAGGTGGAGGAGCTTAGAGAAGTAAGGTAGGGGAGACTCAGTTGCTGGGTGTGTCTCTGCTGAATGCGTGAAAACCACACCTTGCTTACCTGTCAACTGTCAATCAAAAGCAGTCAAACCCCGCCATTTGCGGGGGATAGGGATTGGGCTGGCCTACGAAAAGCGAAAATCCGTATATAATTGACATCCATTGAATTGCCCCTGAAAATCAGTACAACTGAAATGGTGAAAACATGTTAACGCACAAATGAGTATGACATGGTTCTTAGTCTTTCCACATGCTTTCAGCAATTTACCTTCAAACATCCATCCATTATCCGATCCGCTTAACCTCACAAGGGTTGCAGGCGTGCTGGAGCACTTTGGGTAGTAGGCGGGGTACACCCTGATACTGTAGAAAAACAACCATTCACACTCACAATCACACCTAAGGACCTTCAACATATACTAGTAGAATATATTGTATTTGGACAGAAATCTCTAAATTCACTTGACAGTGTTTTTATTGTCATGTTGTGGCGCAGATCTTTGCCATTTCCCCCAACCAAACTCCATGTTCACAACTTTGCCAAACATTCTGTATTCTGTACTTTGTCTTTGCATGATGTGCTTCGGCAGCTGTTTGAAAGTGCCTCTTTCAGTGTGGAACTTCAGCCAGCCTATTTTTCAAGTTGTGGGCAGAGTAAATTGTTGTGGGAGTGGTTATTATGGAAATGAGTTCAAAATGGCTCGCCTGGCTCACCATTTTTAGCAAATAGGCAGATACTACAAAGATTTACTTCGTTGTTTAATTTCACACCTGATGGGTTGGCAGGGACTCCGCAGCCCCAAATTCTTTGTAAAATGTCCATATTGTCCCCTTCAAGGAAAAAGTGTCTTCCTATTGCTGAAACTGGATGGGTGACCTTAAGTATCCCCAATATTCAAACAAGAAGCTGTCATTTTGAGAGCAATTGATAATATTAATTACAGTGTCTAGAGTCATGGCAGGATGTGATGTAATAGCCGTTGTTGATAATTTGAAGAAATAGATCATACACAGTGAGTCAACATAGGGGTGCCAAAACTCCCATTGCAGTTTCCCCAATGTTTGCGATATTTGAGGCATGGCTGCAGACTACTTCAGTGTGTGTGTGTCCTTCTTTTGTGCACGGTCCCTGTGACCATGTGTTCTTGTGGCTCGGCTTGCCTGGTGAACATTTGCAAAAAAAAAAAAAATCTGCTGGGCGATTAGAACCACCTGTTTTGTCCAATGAATCTCTGTTTCTTTTCTTGTTGTGTGTCTCCATCAAACTCCCCAGCAGGAAGATGGCTTGTTTCCATATTAAAGCTCTTTTCTTTTTGTCTAATGAACCCGTGATGCATCCAGTTCTGTTTGTTCCATAGGGACAAAGCATGATACTCACAGAAGCAGGGGGGGGGGTTGGGGGGCGGTGTTTACATAATGATCAGAGAGGGGATTTGAGTGGCTGCCCTTGAATTGCAGACACTGAAATAAAAGATCCTCTTCAGGATTTTTTTTTCAATCCAGCTAATTTAAAGGAGGTGTTTAAGAGATGATAAGTTGATCCGACAAAATGCTATACTGTACCGTTATTGCCTTGATTCTGTTAAAATAAACATTCCGTAACCCACAGTGTGCAAAAAAAATGTTTCTGAAACTCACGATTAATCAGCACAGTCTAACTTATTCACAGTTGAACTGAACTAAACTGCCTGACATAACCGTGATTCCTGTTCAGTATTTACAAAGTACAATCATGAATCCCTATGTGTGGAGTGAACACTGACATGAAACAGAACATTAGCCAATTAGGAATAGCACTGAAGCTGGCTCTATAGCTGGACGCAAGTGGACGAGTAACTGGTTGTGTTGAGTGTTTTGTATCACGCTTCTCCCAAGTCATTCAAGACAATAAACATGATTGAATTTGTCATTCCATTCACTGTACCAAATATTCAGTGGTCGACTGGTTAGCACTTCGCAAGGTCATGGATTCGATTCCGGGCCCTGGCCTTCCTGTGTGGAGTTTGCATGTTCTCCTCCATGCCTCCGTGGGTTTTCTCCGGGTACTCCGGTTTCCTCACACATTCCAAAAACATGCACAGTAGGTTAATTGATGACTCTAAATTGTCCGTAAATGTGCATGGTTGTGTGTCTATGTGTCCCCCGCCTACTGCCTGAAGACAGCTGGGATACCTGACCGCAACCCTCGTTGCCGTTCAGCTAATGGATAGATAGTAGCACAACAAACATCAAAACATGGTTTGGGGTGGAGACTCCCAATAGTTGGTGGAAATATATTGTATGCTGTGTTGTGTTGGTCATCTGGAGTATACAATATAACAATACTTTGAGAGAAGTAAGCACACACATTCGTGGAGTCACATGATTTTAAAAATCAATCCGTGTACCCCACCTACTGTAAGTATCTTTTGTGTGATTCGGCTGACAAAGAGTTTGGCGTGTTTTTAATGAGATCCTCCGTTCGTGCAACAAAACAGGCCTCCATGATTGGTTTGAATCCGGGAACCCCAGAATGAGTCAAAACAGTCAAAGTTATGCATAGCTGAATTGAACAAGTGTGTGTGTGTCCCTTAGCATTCATGCATGTATGCTTACATGCAACAGATGTGTAAGGCCTTGCTTGACATTGCCAACAATGTAATAAATCAAGAGTGATTTGACCACATTGATTCACTCAGCTTTACATGACTCAGTGTTTTTTCATGATCAGAACGGTCGCTCAGCTTCTTCCCTGCAGCCCTTTTTTTCACTTTCACACTGACTCACTATTCCTGCTTTGTGCAGGTGAAACATAGCTCCTTGATTTTGCAGAGGCTGGGTAAACGAAAGTTGGAACACAAGATGATTTATCATTTTAATTGCGACCTGTGGTATTAAGGTGTTCATTCCCTAAGTAAATCATATGATGGAATTTGCATGTGCTGACTGATGACTTTGGCGTGTTTGATCAACGCCAAGCCTCCCAAAGGGCCTCAACAACTACTACGCTACCTACGTGGCACCTCAGCACAGCACGCAGATTTTAATGAGTAAAATCCAAGCGAGGTTGAGAAATCAATCCGTGCCCTATCTTTTCAAATCTCCATGAGTCAGAAATCCATTTACTGTAATATCTTGAGACGGGGCCCACGTCCATGCCAGCACAGCGCCTACAGTGTTACCTCAGAGTTGCTCTTAGGATCCGCTGCTATTTCATCTATCACCCCCCCCCCCAAAAAAAAGCCTCAACTGCAAGCGAGGATTAACGAGTGTGAGTATACCATTATAGTTTTTTTTAAAAACATGTCATCTCTCATTTGCTCAATGATTTATTGAGGATGCAGGGTGCTTTTCATGTCCCATGTGTCTCACATAATCCCTGCAAGGTTCAAGTAACTCCCCGCTTGTTTTCACTGTGGACTCTCGCACGATGGTAAGCGGGATCCACGCTCAGATCGAGTTTCCCGACCCTCCCCTGATTTTCGTATTATTGCCTTAAATTCTATTAAAGACTATTCTCCAAGGTGCCTTGTAATTATCGATCGACCACCCCCTTCAGAATGTTTTGAACCCAAAACATTAAATTGGATTGATTTGTCATGCAACGGGCCAAAGAGACACGCACGCACGCACTCATGCATGCACACACGCGTTTGCGTTCTGTGAGTTCTCAGTATCTTGTTTCACCATTCTCTTGTGTGTGTATATGTCCCCCTCCATACAGGCCAAATGTGTGCGGTGGTCAACAGTGCTGCTCGGGCTGGGCTGTGGCACCAGGAACCAACCGCTGCATCAAACGTAAGCATCTTTTTAACTTGTTCAGTCTCACTCAATGAGAATAAGTTGGCACAATTCTTTGGTTCAGTCTTGGCTCTGGGTACTCCAGGGCTAATAAAAGAAAGCTGTAAAGTACTTAAACCTAAATGACAGAACCAGATGGAGCCACGACATTAGGTACACCTGAAGAGTGTAATCCATCCGTTTTCTAAAGCGCTTGTGCTCATTTGGGTCACTAACTCGGGATGGGCGAGTACTGATAAAAGGTATCGTATCGAGCTGATACCTGCCTTATTTTAAGGAATCGGGAATGCATGAGGGATGCCGATACCAGCCACCGATACTGAAAGGCAAAAATAATCAGATATCCTCGGCAGTAGTTGGCGATGTACTGCGGCAGACTAACACATCGGATCGAATCATCATGTGCGTCAGATAGATCTTTGCTCTCAAATATTTTATCGTGTTCAATGAAATTTTACATTTCAAAAGTACTAGAGGTATCGGGGGCGGCCCGGTGGTCCAGTGGTTAACGTGTCGACCTCACAGTGCAGAGGTTCGGCTCCGACCTTCCTGTGTGGAGTTTGCATGTTCTCCCCAGGCCTGCGTGGGTTTTCTCTGGGTACTCTCTGGGTACTCCGGTTTCCTCCCACGTTCCAAAAACATGCATGGCAGGCTGATTGAGCACTCAAAATTGTGAGCGCAGATGGTTGTTCATCTCTGTGTGCCCTGCGATCGGCTGGCAACCGGTTCAGGGTTCAGGGTTTCCCCCGCCTACTGCCCGAAGACGGCTGGGATAGGCTCCAGCACCCGCCGCGACCCCTGTGAGGATAAAGCGGATTGGAAAATGGATGGATGGATGGATAGAGGTATCGGTACTCTGTGTCTGTGAGTACTCAAAGAATGATTACTTGTACTGGTTTTTGGTGTACCTAATTTTGTGCTTGGTGAGTCTCTAACCCAAATGTTCCCACCAGTAACCTTTGTAGACAGCTAAGCTTTACAACCCTTAAAAAAATAACATAGGTAATAGTGACTAATCGCTGTCCTGTCAGGTGAAATTGCTCCATAAAAATGTTCTTCTTACTACCCCGGTGGTCACATTTATCACGTGGCGTTTTCCTATTTATTATAGTTAGTATGAATACCATTAGGAACCTGACATGGAAATGACTGGCATTTCATTTTGACACAAGCCTTTCATTTGGGCTTGAGCAGCGTCTTCCTTTTATTTGACCACACCATCGTTGAATAACCTCACCGGCGCGTAATCACAGGCAGATGAGAGTGGAAAACATTCACTTGAAATGAATTATCAACAACAGATTACAAGTGTTTTTTGTTTTTGTTGTCATCACATTTGCACGTGTGTGCTGACTTTAAATGAGGACCGTCTCATTATGTTCTCCAGGACCGGCTTCAAATTTTCACTGTTACAAACCACATTTGCAGTCACAATTCAGTCTTATGCGTGCCGACATTTGAAAGGGAAATAACAGATTATAGTTGTGGCTATTTTTACATTTTACAAGTGAACTTTTTTTTTTTTTTTTTTTTTTTAAACAAGGCTCGATATACAGCATCTGTCAGTTCACTTGTTTACTTCTTTCTCTCCGACACACACATTACCCAGCAAGTGGGTTACACAACAAACTGATTGGCCCCAGCAGCCTCCTACTTAGTTCCACTTCCTTCCTTCCTACACACCCCCTCAAGTCCCCGCTAAAGGCACACTTAGTGAGGTGTTAATTACGTTTAACGTCAGGCTGCAGCTGTAAGTGTATGTACTTGAAATCTACCAGAAAGTAACAGGTCTGGACCATTTCATGTCAAGCCGTTGCTAGAGGCAATGCGATCAACATCAGTGAAGCCCGCTCGAACGGCGAGATGCCAACACTTTGGCCCCCAGGCTGGAAGGGGGCCTCTAAGAAGACCTCCGTCGAGGAAAAAAAAGGGTTATCTTCCAACTGTTCTCGCTTAAGTTGCCTGCTTTATTGGGCATTGGCAGCAGGAGAAACCTTCTGACTCTGGGGGGAAACTTGTTGGCTGTGAGTGAAATATGAAAACATATCGGGGCTGAGTTGTGTTGAGGAAATTCCCACTGAAGGGATTGAACTAATGTCTAATATTAAAAGTGTCAGCTTCAGGCTTTACTTAAGAGACCAGATTGGGTGTCGTGGGTTATGGCTTCTTAACAGTCCTTCATTGTTCAATTTGGTTGAGCTCAGAGCATATATATGACAGGAATTGGACAACTAGTTGTCCGGGAAGTCCACCTTCGCGTCATTATTTATTGCAGTTTGCTGTCCAGCGACTAAATCCTGTTCATGGGAGGAATTAAACACCTCTATCAGATTTTCGACCGGTACACTGGGTCCTCGGTTTAGGAAAAAGATCTGTACCTAACCTGAATCTGAATGTAAGACAGAACCCACATTGGGCTTGATTCAGTAAAGGTTTGCAGATGCTAAATGGGTGCAAACTTAATTTGCCAGAGCGATCACTCAATTGAGCATTCGGTCTTTGGAATCTTACCCTGGGGTCTCACAAAAATGTATACTTTGGAGAAGAAAAATGGACCCCCTACACTACAATCCCCTCCCTTCTGAGCATGAATGCTAAAGCAGTAGGAAAGTCATGATGACATCCTGTTACTGTGTTGGAGTGCTATACTTCACCGTCTCCACTTTTCGAAAGCGTTTAAGTAGTATGCTGCCCTCCATCTCCTCTCGACCGATGTGGTTTTGGCAGTTTCCCATGGTACTACTTTGAAGTAGCAAACCTACATTTGGCACATTGGGGATCGTGATATGTTGATCATGTCACTGTCAAATGCAGACCTTCTCATTCTGCACAGAAGGAAGATCTGTATACTGCAAGTGATGGTAGCAGTGTACTTTGATCCATTAGGTTTTGTTTTCTCTTCAGTCTGATGTAAGTGAGAATATTCACTGTTAGAAGTAAGTTGCTTTTATTATTGGTGGCCAATAACCAGATGCATGCCATTGGTTGGTTAAATGAGGACATGTGCAGGCTCAGCTGCACTGTATCTTTCAACCGGAAAGCCAGAGATGAATGTAACATCTTGTCTTGATGGCAGGAGGACTTACTGTATTGAATTCCCCACTGCCACTTAATGCACATCTGTAGCTTTGTTAGTGAGTTGAGGGAGCCATATTTTAGCCTCACCCAGTCATAGCCCAGCAGTTGTTCTGCCTCAGTTATCTGCAGCTGGACGACTCCACAGATACAATACATCTCAGCTAAAATTAGCTTCAGTCTAAGTGTTTCAAGGACGTTAGCAGCACTGTTTCACAGAACCGCTGTGATCTGCAGTGGGGATGTTGTCAACGTTCATCATACGAAATGCTAAAGCGAGAAAGCGTGCCGCTTCAGTCGTGGTTTGCATTGGGAGGAATGGCCACAGAAATCTGTTTACAAAACCGTAAGCTACTTAGCAGTGGAATTAAGATGAGAGTTGAATTGCTGACATGTTTTGGGTTTGTATGGACTAATCCTCAATGAGATCTTGTAGGTCAATTTGGAATTAGTTTTGGTTTGCAATATTTATTTATTTTTTACAGGAAAACAGAAGTGGCAACTGACACTATTGTTATTTTCCAGCACATTATTCGTTGTGATTTAAATTTGAGAGGGTGGGTAGTAAGTCAAAACTATTTTGCTGTGCAGTTGCTCCACCTGGTTTCTCAACTAAAAAATGGTTCTAATAATGGTTAGAGGAAATAAAGGGTTTATGCCACTGTATTTAATACTATAGACAGGAATGGGCATCCTAACTCACGGGGGTGGCATGGCTCAGTGGTAGAGTGGTCATCTCCCAACACAGAGGTTGGGGATTCAAACCTCAGCCATTGCGACCTTGTCGAAGTGTCCTTGAGCAAGATACTGAACCTCCAGTTGCCCCTGATGCTGCGTTATCAGTAGGTAAATGAGGAAACAGTGTAAAGGGTAAGTACCCAAAGGTAGAAAAGCGCTACATAAGTGACAGCACATTTACCATTAGTCATGTGATTGATGGTTGATTAATCATGTCTTCAAGCGACTGAGTCAAAACAGAGCGCACTACTTGGCTGCAGCAAGCACAGCCCCTGTTGATTCGTCTTAGTTCCCTGTCAAAAGAACAAAAATATGGCCAGGTGAGCTCCCTCCACTGTGGTACAACTTCTCAGGACATTCTTCCCAATGCAAGACTAGCAAAGAGAGAGGATTCAAAGAGATATTTCCCCCATCTAATTATTATTTTCATTCACAAGGACATTTACTCAAATGCCCAGCCTTAGTGCAACCATTCTGGCATGTACAGTGTTTATGAAGTGACATTGGGGCACATTTCATGCAACAGCCCCCTTACAATTGACCAATGCTATCTGGTTCTTCATCAGGTATATTTTATGAGCCTCCACACCACAATATAGTTTACTTCATCTGGTATCAAGCTGGAAGGCGAGCAATTCCGGGATCGTGACCTACCTTTTCTGCCTAAAAAAACACATTTATAACCACTGCTGTCTGAGAGAATGCAGATAAAAAGTTGCATCATTCACGCAGAGGAAAACATGTTGATGTCAGTATCTTGAGTCGACTTTTTCAGTTTGACCTGATGGGCCCCATTCTTAAAAGCCTTTCTTCAAAAGCTCACTCCAGCTTGGAACCATTTCACTCTGAAAATAAAATGTGACATAAATTGTTGCATGTTTCTCGCCAGTGGCATTTATGGGAGAAATTGATAAACTGTCGGTTTCACACAAGTCGTGCTCAGCTAATATCAACTGGCTGGGTTTATAAACTTCCATTCAAAGTAAATGGAATTGCAAAAACACCCCGACAAGATGATTGCTTATGGCATATCCATACAATGCCATCTCAGATCTACGTATTACGAGCATGTGCTCCCTGCTTTAGACACGTAATTAAAAGATGCAGTTGTTAATCATCAGCATTTTTGTCCCCAATTCCCCCTCCATGTCGGAATGCTTTTCCCTGAGCTGTTTGTTGTTGACGGAACAGATAGTTTAACAAGCATCGAAACACACAATTTCGACTTCTCAAATTCGCTTTGGAATTTTCAAAGCAACAGGACACGCTCATTGTTGTCTTCCAACATGTGTGAAACAGCTGGTGAAGTATCAAGGACGTACAATACATCTGTTTAAGTTGAAAAAAGGTCTTAAAAAGTGCATTTAAAAATGTTCGGCTCACCAATAGAAACAAACCATCATCTCGGCCTCCTCGGCCCCCTCTATCCCAAAATATTATTGCTACTTATATGTAGTGTAAAAGGCAGGAAGTGACTACATTGGGCCAACCTCCTCGCTTATAATCATGCATCTATTGTAGCATTTTTAAAATTCTGTTTGCTTGCTTAGCAGGAATTCATCCAGCAACACGTTTGATGTGCAGTGTTAAATGTTGGTCATGTACATTCGCATGCAACCACAGTGTATGGCGTGCAGCTGGAGGTCATGAGAAGCACAGCAAAAACAAATAAGCAGGAAATTCTCGCCAAGGATGTGAAATTTACATATCACATCGTTTTCATGTTGGTTTGTTAGCAGGATTGTGCAAAAACTACCAATTGATTTCCACAAAAGGTTTGTAGAAGACAATCGCATTGGCCAAGGATGAGCATTTTAATTAATGAAACTCTTAAGTCGGCCGTAGGTTGCCAATGAGACTTCTCCACATCACTTGTCTTGGGCCATCGTATCTGTCTGGGTGGTGTGGTTTGACCTCCACAAGTTATTTTGGTCTTATTGTCCTCACTTTCCTTGTAGATTCCACTAGTGTCTGATGTGCCGTTTGTTGCCGTTTTCTAAATATGTGTCCTATCCATCCCCATACTTGCTCCTTGATTTAAGTTAAGAGTTTTTCTTTCATAGTTCTTCATTGGTAATTTTAACAAACCATATGATGTGTGGGATTTCATGTTTATTTTGTTTTGTTTTGTTTAGTTTTTTTTTTGTAGCTGTTGTAGTGGTGTGCAATGTTTCACAGGCATACATAGGACTGATCTGTTGTCTAGGACTGGATTTTGATATCCCTCTACTCAGCATGCTTTTAGACTTTGTGGGATGTTCAATAGAGTGATGGCATTGGCATCTTTTTGTTGAGTGGGCGTCCTCCTTCTTGAGGTCACGACACCTCCCTCGGGTTCAGCAGTAAATCCCAGCGTCCCATCAACTCAGTTGAAGGCCCAAGTGTGGTCCTTTCGCTTCCTCCACAGCCACTGTCTCTCCTTTTCAGCAGCTTTCTTGAGCTTCTCCCCTTGCTCCTTATCTTTGAGGGAGGCATCATACCGACGAATAATGCTCCTCTCAGTCTTCTCAGAGATCATTGGGATGGGGTCTTCACCAATGTGGAAGCGGCGGTCTGGCAGCTCCCCCTTGATAATTGAGATGATTCTGTATTTGCTCGGCTTGATCTTCGTGCGAGCCCTCTCCATGTTTTCCTGGAGCTTTCTTTGCAGCCGTGCAGTGCAGGCCTTGGTCGTAGTGAGCATCGTGAGGTCATCAATGTAGGCTCGGACTGGAGGTTGCCTCAATCCAGGCCTTAATCGCTATTCATCAAACATTCATGGAGAGACCCGGATGATAACCTCCATGGCCAGGTTGAAGGCCACTGGACTTATATGTTTGTGTTGAAAATTTTTATTTTTAAGGATGCATTGTAAATTTCAAAGAGGTCTCAAATTCCTAAATGCGGTATTCCATATGCTGGTGATTACGTTCTGGTTTCTTTTATTAATTTTGGTGCAAATCCATCTGTCTATGGTCATTCTTAAAAAATATTTTGCTTTATTTCTTGAAAATGCTTGAATCTTAACAAAATTCTGAATTATGCGAGCGGTTGGCACTGTATCCTTGAAGGTGTGTCAAATGACTCACATCCAAAATACAATTGTAGGGCCAAGGTGGTTGTCTGCCTATGTGCTTCAGGCTTGTTTTCACCAAAGTTGTTTCAGTCTGAGGTGATAAAAAAAGAATCCCAAAATGGCCACCCAAACCATTCCACTTTTAGGTATACCTTCATTACAGATTACAAGCTTAGTTGGTCACACCGAATTACGCACTGTCTCACTGTTATGAAGTCATACTATTTACAAAGCTGAGTTCTATCAGGATTGACTCAAAATGTGAACTGAAATAAACTGCACTGCTTGGTGGAATCCATTTGGCTGCAACACTGTTGCATTCACAATAACAAGGGAAACATGAAAGAAGGTTGTTTTCAAAACTGGTTAAAAAGATCATTATAGATGATTGGCAGCCATGTGTTTAACAAGACTAGGAGGAGGTTTTTAAAATGCCTTTTAGCTTGTGATTTCACTGAGCAGAGGGTAAAATTAGGGCTGTGCAGACAGTCACAAACCCCTCGTTCCCTTTATATGTTTTGAGGTGGGGGTTGACACAGTTCACAGTTCACACTCCCCTGTGGCAGCCTTGTGGAGAGTTATGAGCCATTAGGCAGATCCTGTTATCCATACACATGCCACCGTTCCCAAAAGCTATCATTAACATTGAAGCTGGACAACCGGTTCTCATTTTGTCCTCCCCAAAACCAGGAGTACTGCTTTCGCCACTCCAGCTGGTGTGTCTGTTTGTAGCCTTCACTTGCGCCACATGTTTCTCTAATTGCTACCATCATTGAAAGTGTAGTGAAAAGAAGTATTACTCAACGTCTGGACCTACAATGGATGGAATCCTGCTTTTGGTTATTTTTCATTGACCTATCTTTGGTTTGCAGCTGATCATCACTTTTTTTTTTTTTTTTTAAGATAGCAAGTGCAGACTGAAGAGGGGAACAGTGCAACAGTGTGGCTGTCCCTGTAATAGACGCACATTACAATAAGACACCCACTAGGGACAAATTAATGCCTCTTTTAATTAGATGAATCCTTTTAAAATAATCAATAGCACAGCTCATAGATATTATTTTTCACTGAGTTGACTATTCTTCTAGCCAAGTTGGTAACTTTTTCTTCACCAAAGCAGCAGCACCAAGTTTGATAACAGTCTCTCTGGTGAATTCATGTGCTGAGATTCGGTAATGTTCTGAAATTATCTGGATTAGGGTGGATCCCACAAACGTAGACAAGGATAAGATTATGCTACATAAAGGTTTAAAAAAACGCAAGACCGACAAAGTACAAATAATTATGCTGGTCAAACAAACCAGGATAAAATAAGAAGAACAAAAAGCGCTTGCAAAAGGCAAGGACAATACAAACAGAAATAGCTTGTCTCAAAAGGACAAGAGGACCAAAACCTGTAAGATACAAACCGAGAATAAACTTACAAACTGAGGACAGTACTTACATGAATCAATACAAAACGAGGCGAGAGAAATATGGAGCAAAATATGTAACATCTAGAAAACTGCAACTTGAACAAGGGCTTGACCGAGGTGAATCTTCCGACGCTGAATGGTCAGAGTGAGAGTCCTTAAGTAGTCCGTGATCATGATCAGAGACAGGTGTGCAGCTGGAATGAATCAGGCCACCTCTGCCACCTGCTGGAGACTAATGGAATGGAATTATGACAGTAACCGCCCCGATCCCCCCTCAACTGATGCCTCCTGGTGGACTACCTGGCTTGGGCAGATTGGATGAGTAGAAGATAAGAGGTCGTGACAGGTCCGGTAACAAGGTGGCAGAAGCAGGACATGTGCCGCTGGAACAGAGAAAGTTGGCGGCCGCAGGTCGTGCGGCGTCGGAACACTGATGAGTGGCGGCCGCAGCACATGTGCTGCTGGAACAGTGAAGATTTACGGCCGCAGGACGCGTGCCACCGGAACAGTGTCGAGTGATGGCCACAGGACACGCGCCGCCAGAACAGTGACGAGTGATGGCCGTAGGACACACACCGCCAGAACAGTGATGAGTAACGGCCTCAGATGAGTAACGGCCACCACCCATCACCCAAAGTGATGGGTGGTGGCAGCAGGACATGCGCCGCCGGAACAGAGAACGTCAAGTCCTTGGCTCCGTGACCCTTGGAGTCTTTTCTGGCTCTTAGTTGTGTCCAGCTGAAGGGCTCCAAGCTGGGCAAACTGGTGGACTTGGCGTGACGGCCTCACAGGGCAACTGGCCACAATATGACACAACTGGCCACAGTAGAGGCATTCCGCAGTCTGGAATCATCGGCGCCTCTCATCAGAATGCAAAGGACACCCGCCAAGCTGCATAGGTTCGTCTGTCCGCTTGGCTAACAGCGTGGTTCGTAGGCTGTCTTGGCTGGAAGTGACTTGATTCTCGCATATCGATCGCCACCTGCAGTCGTTGAGGGTCTCCGATGTCGCTCGGGTGCGCTCCTGACCACGTTCTCGGTGTCTCTACTTCATTTGGTTGTCCAGAGAGATGGCCAAGCTAATAAGTTCCTCCAAGTTAGTGGCATCGTTGTGAACCGCTAACTCATCCTTTAGGGAGGAACTTGCTCCATAGCACTCAGTCGTCAAACCCACTTTTCGCCGCTAATATCCGGAACGTAATAGAGTACTCAGCGACTGACTGACTACCCTGAGTACAGTCTAGTAATTGTCCCCCGGCCTTCTTTCCACAAACCAGGTGGTGGAACAACCGACGTAATTCAGCATGGAAATACGGGAAGGAGGACCGGAGTTCATGTTGCGCGTTGCTCACCGCTATATCCCAAGAACTTGCCTGACCAGTCAAATGACTCAAAATGAATGCTATCTTCGTACTATCAAGAAAAAAGCTGGTTGCTGGTCGAAGATGAGACTACCGTACAATGGTGGAGAAATGGACCACACAAGCCAGGTTCCCCACTATGACACCCCAACAGTGATAGCGCAGTGATCCGAGGTAGCTGCATCAGAGATGCGTGAGCGCAGTCTTCTGCGGTCCCACCAGATGTCATTGGCTGACCAAAGCTTTAACTGTCAGATCCAGTTCTATGGGATCCATGGTCGGATAATTCTGTAACGTTTCGAAATGATCCAGATAAGGAAGGGTGGATACCACAAACATAGACAAAGATAAGATTATGGTACAAAAAGGTTTATTAACAAAACGCAAGACCGGCAAAGTACAAATAATGACTGGTCAAACAAACCAGAATGAAACGAGAAGAACAAAAAGCGCTTGCGACTGCGGAGTAAAATACGGGATATCTAGAAAACTTAAACAAGGGCTTGAGCAAAGCGAATTATCCGACGCTGAATGGTCGGTGTGAGAGTCCTTAAGTCGTCAGTGACCATGATGAAAGACAGGTGCGCAGCTGGAACGAATCAGTCCACCTCTGCCACCTGGTGGAGACAAACAGAACATAATAATGACAGATTCAGAACATGATGCAAAAAAAAAAAAAAAGCTTCCTATGCCGTATTAAAGATGATATAATGCTCAGTGGACATGTGATGACTTCACAGTTTCCTGTTTGATCTGAATCATGTTTATTTTTCGAGAAGTACTTATTTGTTCATTCGTTTTGCAATTTTGCTGCTTTTTTATATGTTTTATTTTTTTAAATAAATTTTTATTTTGCTTAAAGCCTTGTACCTGCCCTCGGTATCTTTGTAAAATCTTTTATGAATTCATTTTAGCAATCGTTTTGGCTATGTTCTAAAGGTCATGGTGTAAAATTCATCAGGTTCTTTTTTTCTAAAAATGTTAAAATCTTGAGACTTTTACACTCGCATGTCTTTTTTACTCTCTTCAGTAATTTTGCATCCTCAGGGCACCATCATCAAAAATACATTGCTGTTAAACTATGCAATAATGTGTTTTTTTTTTGGGGTGGGTGCGGTCTGTGATACTTTTATAGCAAAGTGTACGTTTTTGACCACAAAGGCATTCCGAGGGTCGCTAATTTGATGAGGGAACAAGGGTGAAACTCTACTTTCTCTTGGTACAAATTGTTTAATACCACTAAGATTGTTTAAAATTCTTCCAAAAATGCTGACTAGACTTCTCCCGTTCACTATTTTAACTAACTGTTGAACACTTCAGGTCCTAGAGCAAATGAGGCAAAATGGAAATCACTACTTGACTGTAACCATCAGAGGCGCCGTTGATTCAGTATCAAATAGTGGTGGCAGCTATGGGAAGATGAGCTTCATCCACGCAATGGAAACTCTCATCGCAATACATCGCTGGCATCAATTTTACTGCCATGCATCTAGTCAAATGTCCCTGTAGTTGAAGATCTGTCAGTTTAGTGGCTGTTGTAGGACATTCATAACATCATGAATCTCAAAGAAACATGTAACTTTACCATTGATTGATGCTTCGACAGCCACATTAAAAAAAAAAAAAAAAAAAAAAAGCAGCCACAGGCCCACTGATGCAGTACCGTTGTCAGAGGGGAATCCTTCATCACAGCACCATCGCGGTTGAAGACCATATGGAAGCGGGTGTTTATACGCTCCCTCTGGGGAATTAAAAGTTTGTGAATTTTGTTTGAGTCAGCTTTACAAGTCGCTGGAACATGCCCCCAGATCCAGATATCTTCCTCAGATTGGCCCGGCATGTGACACGTTAGACGTTAAATGCGAGAATATAAGGTGCACAATGTAGCATAGCTGAAAGTAATGTACACAGAGTTATGGGTCAGCTGTAGGTTAAGAAAATCCCCCAATGAGCCGAGGGTGGTGTGGAGAATTAAAAGCTCCAGCTCCTGTTTGAGACAAAAACACTCGATTCAGAAACGCGCATAGTATGCTGAAATACAACCCGTGTAAGATTTACTACAAGGAGAAAATACATGATCATTTGTCATGCTCACGTCTGTTTCACATTAGAACAATAGAGAAGCTTTATAGTCAATGCAGTTTTGCTTGCAGGACAGCGACGTCAGGAATTGGCAGGCCTGCGCTGATAGCACTGAACTGGCAACCATGTGGAAGTCACATGCTGGAAAGAGATTAACGCTCACTTGAAATGATTAGCCAAGTCCGTCTATTAAATGGTCAATAGAGCTTTTTTTTTTTTTTTTTTTTTTTTTTAATTGCTTCTCATTACCTGTAACACTTGACTTGCTTCACAGGACGTATCAAGTTTTGTGGTGATTCTTCAAGCAAGGTCCCCGCTGGTTATCATTACTGGAGGTTCATCCATCCATTATTTTTCGACTGGGTTCACGGTCACAGCAGGAGATGGTGTTGAGCCAAGCTGATTTATCGTGAAAGGCAAACGACACCCAGAATTGGTGCTCACCTGCTATAGTTTTGTGTAGCTGTTATTTGTGGTCAAATTCCAAACAGTGCGTCCTTTTATGACAGAGATTCCCAGGCACTGAGATGCAGGAAATGATCTCGTTTCACTTAATTGGGCCCGAAATTATTATTTACGACAAATAATGTAGCTTTGTCTATCTTTCTATTTCAGCGGCATATAGTGAAAGGTAGAATAATTACAGTAAATGATCTTGCAGTAGATGGCAGATTGAAATAGAATTAACTAGAGTATCCTCTTGTTGCCATTCATACAAAACAAGAAGAGCTTTGTGTTCAAATAAACTGGGCCAGATTTAATACAAAGTACATTAGTGAGTAAATTAAGAAGAGCTCATCATTTTTCCAAAAAAACAGTACATTCTTTTGCGATTTTTTTTTTTGTTTTGTTTTGTTTTGTTTGTTTGTGGTGTTGATTTTTTTGCAATTCAAAATATATATTCTCAGCCAAGGTCGGGAAACACTGCATCAGGGCATTTAAATTTCAGTTTTTTTAGAGCTGTGATGATCTTGCCCGATGCCAGTGATAGTTTCGCCATGATGGCATGAGTCCCTCTGGGTGCTCTGGCTTCTTCAGTCCAGCATGCTAGCATCATTGAAGACTCTAAGTTGATCACTGGTATGAGTGTCAATGCTTGTGGCTTGTGACACCAGGTCAGAGTGGACGCTGCCTCTTGCCCAAAGTCAGATGGGATAGACTCCAGTTACTCGTGACTCCAATGAGGACAAAGCCTTATAAATGACTAATGGATGGATTTAGGCCTATGGGGTACACACTGAGTATGGATTGTACCTTGATGCACAATAATCGTCTCCTTTTATACCACTTTTACTGCCAGTAAAGCCAATACTACATTATTATTAGTGAACTCTACTTACCTTTAAAAACACCCCAAGTTCTTTGACTGAAACCTTCATATTAATGTAATCACATCAAATCCAACCACCTTAGCATTGCAAATACTTTGTTTGCCAGTTATTTTATTGGGGTGAGGGCATTCATTGATGCTTTAGGCATGGTACTGTGGCACTAAAAACCTTAAACCGAGCTTAGGTTTGTGCACATGTGGATTGCAGAGGACAGAAAGGGAATTAGAGTCTTCACCTCAATATGAAGTGGAAATGTTGCAGCAAAGCCCAGAGAAAATGCTCGGTCCATATTAGTCTGTGTTTTATTGCTAATTCGGCTGCATCAGCATGTTTGTTTGGGTTGTCCCTATCTGCCAACAACAATCTTAATCGTCTTTTCAGATGACTGGATTTGGACACAACCTCCCAAAATGTGGCCACTCTTTCTTCGTAATAATTAAGGCCAAAGCGGCAATGTCAGGAATGTTTGCCATTTCTCTCTTTTATTTCCAACAGATTCTGGTTTTATTACTCTCTCGGATTAATGATCACTGCACATATTTGTGAAATGGATGGAATGTGAGGCAATTAGTTTTAATGATGTGCAAGACAAATCTGCACGACAGCAATTACTGCGACAATGTGCTCACCAGGCCAGAGGCAGGATCCGCTGAAGACGTAGACAGGCTGCAGCGCTGAAGGCCGAGGCCCGCCAAGAGGCTTCACGTGGGGCGCATGTAACTGACCTGTCCATGTCAGTGTCTTTGTTGGAGGTTCTGTCACAATGTTGTTACTGGAAGAATGGCCTTTCACACATCACTGAAGACACACACAAACACTTGAGGATTCCAATCTCTTGTTCAGCCAAATTTCATGTAGTATAAATTAACCACCATATAAAAAGAAGAAGACAATAAAAGAGGAAAAATTAGCTATTCATTGTTTGTTTACCAATAGTTGGATCTCTGGAGTGCATGTTCACACATTTAATGTGAATTCAACAACCCCATTATTATTTTAATTTATTTTTTTGCTACCTGCTTATTTCCGTAAATATAGTATGTCTGTAAGCGAACCAATTTGCACTGTGCTGAAATTTCCATGACATATTGAGCAAAATAATCAGTTGCCATGGTGGATAGTGGAGGTGTGTATGGATGTTGCCCAACATCCCTGAGCTGACAATGTGTTGCCCTTTTTCAGACAGCATATGAGTTGTGACATTCTCAACAGTGCCTCGTTTGGTTGGAAATACAAAGTGCGATAAATATCAAAGCAAATATGGGAATCTCTCACGTTGGCTGATATCTGCTCTTGCCCGATATCACATTTGGACACCGAGTTCTTCCTCATAAACTGGCTCAGATTTCACAATGGCTCTAAAATTTGACCTAAAATGCAATTTGTGTGATGACGAGAGGACAAATGTAAACTTTTTCTAACTTTTTGTCCTCTCCAAGTATGTGGACATCGTTGGGGAGCTCCAAAATGTCACAGAATCTGTGGCCTCTGTGTTCCTCCCCAAAACTTGAGCTTCAACAGAACAAGACAAGAAGGTGGCACATAGCCAGGCCATACAAGCTTGATGATGTATTGACCCCCTTGCCAGACAGAGCCCAGGAGTCAAGACATTCCCATTTTATCCCATGATGGAAAATTCCCATCACCACAACTGAGCGGCACCACCCTATATTTTACGTAGTCGTACAATTTATCAGCAAAACAGTCTGACTTTTCCTAATAGTCATTCAAGGTTTGAAAGAATCAATTTGGCTTCACCACAAAACTCAAGAGAGTGTGATATTCAATCCCCAGTCTGTTAGCTTTTGTCATCACATCACACCATGACTGAAGATAATGGGCTGGTCTTTCAATTACCATACCATTTTGGTGAGAAAACCTAAACATAGACTTAAGTTTGTCTTTCCAGGTGTATAGAGATTAAAAAAAAAAAAAAAACTCATGGGGGAAAAAAACCTCAATGTATGTGAGGTGTACTATAGATGACATAGAAGGGCCACGGGATCGGAGAACTATGGCTATATCAGGGAGTAAATGGCAAGTAAGAGACAACGGAGCCTTTCTTAATTCCAGGATCTGTGCTAGTGTTTCGGCCTGCGATCTTTCAGTGTCCACAGCGTCTATGTCAATAGCATTCCATAGCTGTGTTGACAGAGTGCTGCTCTTTGCTTTGTGGCCCGATTTACCGTTAAAAAGGACAATGTCATAAATCCCCTCAAGCATCCTCTATTAAAAACCAATGTGTCACAAGATGGAGAGGCTGTTTACTTAAATGGCATGCCGCTGGGCTTTCAGGGCTTGAAGTATCTGGAGTGTTATGGGAGGATGTGGAAGTGGGTCAGTGCACTGACACAGATTATTTTTCCATGACCGCGCCATGACCTCAGTACAATGTGTTTGCATTACATTTGATAAATATTATGCGGCCGTTTATCTTCAGCGTACAGTAATCCATTTCATCTGAAGCTTATTTTTTAAATAAAAGCTACACTTCAACATATTTCGGGAAGGTGTCACATATTTCTAGGTTCCTTTTTCCCCCCATGCATTCAGTTTATATGACCTCTGGGTGTACAATTGAGTCCCTATAGCCACTTTTTTAGGGTTTGTCTTTTGACAGCTTTATCATAAGTCCTTGCAGTGTTTATGTTGAGTGAGCAAATGAAACAAACTGTATGTGCTCATCAACTAGAACCGTTTCAATATCGTGGTCTGGGGCCGCTTGCCTGCCGCAGGACAAGGACAACTTGCTGTGATTGATGGGGCAATGAATTCTGCTGTGGACCAGAAAATGCTGAAGCAGAACATCCGACTATTAGTTTGCGCCCTCAAACTCAAGCACTCTTGGATTATATGCAGCAGGACAATGATCCGAAACACATCACCAAGCCCATGTCTGAATGGCTCAAAAAAACAAAATTAAGGCATGCTTGTGGAGGCTCTCAGTCGTACAGGAAAGTTCCATCGTAGAAAGGGTTCTGTCAGTCGTCATCTGTACCTGTGGGTAAAAAACAAAAAACAACAAAAAAAAACAAAAAACAAAAAAAAAAACAAAAAAGGACGTTTCGCTTCTCTCACAGAAGCTTCGTCAGCGGTAGACAACCCTGAAGTCTCCGTGAAGACTCCGGGAAGTTGCTCTGCGCTAAAAGGCTGAGCGTGGCCTGTTTGAGGACTGGGTGGGGATGGTTAGTCACGCCCCTATGGTGAAGAGGCCCATTGGTTTCTAAACTCCCTATCATTGGGTCTTGATTAGGCCTATTGTTTGGGCTAAGGCTGAATAGCTACTTTCAGTTAGCCTGATCAGCATGTCTATGTCCCTTACTGGTCAACAAGTTATTGTAAATAGGAGACAGGTTAAATCTGATACCTCCTTCACGGTTCAGAGAGGGTGAAAATTTTTTAACAAAAATCGCTTCCTTTACTCCCCTTTCAAACCATCTCTTTTCTGTTCCTAGGATTTTTACTTGTCAGGGTGTAGCTACCCTAAATGGGCCTTTGGCAAAGTTAGGAAAATTAAAACAAACAGAGAGGAAACCAACCAACAGAGAGAAAAGAAGAGAAGGGGTGTCTGTGTACCTTATATTGCCGGCCTCTCAGAGAAAATACAAAGAATATTTCTACAACATGATATTCCTGTTTATTTGAAACCGATAAACACATTGAGACAAAAACTAGTACACCCCAAAGACCGGGTTCCTAACACCCAAAAATGCAATCTGATTTATTCCATCCGTTGCCAAGAAAGTGAGTGCAAGGAACATTACATCGGAGAAACCAAACAAACACTCAAGAAAAGACTTTATCAACACAAATGGAAAAACAATGATAACAAAAGTGCAGTATACGCACACTTAAAAGAAACAAACCACACAATTGAAGATGAACAAGTAAAAATCCTAGGAACAGAAAAGAGATGGTTTGAAAGGGGAGTAAAGGAAGCGATTTTTGTTAAAAAATTTTCACCCTCTCTGAACCGTGAAGGAGATATCAGATTTAACCTGTCTCCTATTTACAATAACTTGTTGACCACCAAGGGACATAGACATGCTGATCAGGCCAAATGAAAGTAGCTATTCAGCCCTAGCCCAAACAATAGGCCTAATCAAGACCCAATGATAGGGAATTTAGAAACCAATGGGCCTCTAATAAACCAATCCTTTTTTGTTTTTTTTTTTGTTTTTTTTTTTGTTGTTTTTTGTTTTTTACCCACAGGTACAGATGACGACTGACAGAACCCTTTCTACGAAAAAATTAAGGCATAGGAGTGGCCAAGTCAAATTCTGGATTTGAATCAAATTGAGATGCTGTGGTTTGACCATAAACAGGCGGTTTACGCGAGGAAACCCTCCAGTATGGCGGAATTGAAGCAATTCTGCGAAGAAGAGCGGACCAAAATTCAGCAGCGATGTTATAAACTCATCACCAATTATTGCAAACGCTTGATATCAGTTTGGTTCAGGAGGCACTTACTTTTTCACAGAGAAACTGTATTTTGTATTTCCTTGGGTTGTCTCTGTGTGATATTAAAAAATTGGTTTGATGATCTGAAATCTTTGCATGTGAGAAATATGCAAAGAACACAGAAATCAGGAAGGGGGCAAATACTTTTTCACTGCACTGTATGTCAAACTTGTGTTCATATTTTGATGGAAGGTGCCTGATTCCGATCTAAGGATATCTGATTTGTCTTTACACTGCCATGACCCCATATACAAAATTTTGCCACTTGGGAGCTAAAAATTTTGAATCCTGTCATTTACCCATCTATTTTAATACTGTCTAATTTGCAATGACGATACACCCACCAAATTCTAGATCTGTGATGAAATTGCTCCCTATTGCCCTAAACACAACCATGAACCATGATTACAGTCTTTTACCTTAGCCAGAAGTTGGATAAGTAGGTGATCACATGTATGCTTAAGAAATTGAACATGACAGCCTCCCTCAGGCTTTCTACTACTTAAAAGGTAGAGAAAAGGCCCAGAAGTTAAGCTAACGGCCTCTTGCTCGAATACATTTAAAATGGGCCTCAGTGCCCAGAATAAGAGGAGACATTTCTACTCCTGATTCTTGATACAACTGAGGGCAAAACGTTCTAAAATGACCTGCTGAAAACTTGAAATCTATCTGTGTTCTCTCTTCAGCCGACTGCCAGCCCCCCTGCCAGAACCGCGGCTCCTGCAGCCGGCCACATACCTGCGTGTGCCGCTCGGGTTTCCAGGGACCCCGTTGTGAGGAGGTGGCCCCCGAGCAGGTGTACATCCATGATCGAGGGTCTCTGAGGCGTGTGCAGCCGGGCAGCAACCCTTTCCAGAGAGACCAACCGCGGAGACGGCCCGCAGAAAAGCAGGCCATTGATAGCACCAAGGTCCAGACCCCGCGACCTGCGACCACCAGGCAACCAGTCCACACTGCGTAAGTGATGCAGCTGTGACTAGCCACCTGTTCTGTTTGTTGCAAGAAAACTGATATTGGCAGGCCAAACAAGGAGGAGGGCCCAATTTCATTAGTCTCCAGTAATACACTACGTCCTATGTATGTGACCTATTGTATGCTTAATGTTAGGCTTCAAGCTAGCCGCTAATAATGCTACCTGCTTTTTGGCATAAGAAGCTTACAAAAATGTACTGTTGTTCATTATAAACTCCAGTGGAAACACATTTATAACTAGTTACAAGTGAAAACTCTTCGAGCAAACATTAGCGAGAGCATCATTGTTAATGAGGATTTCATATGTAAAAAAAAAAATACAATAAATAAATTATGCCTTAAAACCGAGCCAATCAGCATAATAGGGAAAGGACATGATCTACGGTGCCAAAAGTAGCCCTTAATATTTTAGCTTCTTTTTTTTTTTGCTTGTTAGCTTCTTGTCTTTGTTTGCAGTCATGAGATAAAATTTGGTTTATACAAAAACATAATGTCTATGAAAAATTCACAGCCATTTTGAGAGTGTTACAGATGTATTTATCTGAAAGAGAAAAATCCCCAGAGCAGTTTGTTTAAAGTACCTTTACGGTCATAGAGGGAGGCCGGCAAAAAAAAGATATAAACCACCCGATTACAACATTTTTTAACTTTCTTGGAGAAACAGTCAGAGTTTAATTACACTCCTCTTCAAGTGCCCGTGTTTACATGTGCAATAAATCCGTCCAGATGAGTCAATTCAACCCTTAATCTTTGATATACACGATGTAAAACAAATGTCAAGGCTGATAAGAATTTGCTTCCATACTAGAAGTATTAAGGTAAAGCCCTAAGATGTGGAAACATAGCACCGTTTACCAGTCAGAAGTATCAAACGGGCTATTTTCTATGAAAATAGACTGGGGCAATTATATTTTCTTGGTGTTTGACATTTGCAGTTTTTCTTCCCGATTTTAGAATAACTTCAACCCGTCCAACTAGTAATTGCCCCGATGAACATGTCTTTTCAGTTAATTCTCCAAAGACTGCTAATCAGACAAGCCTAATAGTTTCTTGGCTTGTATGCGTGTGACTGTTTTAGGTCCAGCCTGCTTAGAAATAACCTTGTGGTCTGATTAATCACCCGATCATGGATACAAACGTATTATTTATTTGGGATGTTGAACTGTTTCCCAAACAAATGCATTCTGGGAAAATCTTAATGGTTTATTATTGCTTAGAGCAAGCATTTGTCATATAGTTTAAAATTTTGAACCTTGGCCCAATCCCGACTTCTATTTGCTCAAGTTTCTCAGGGGGGTGGGGTTGTTACAGATATACCAGTATGCTTCTTGGGCATTGCGAACTCAGAGATGCACTCACTACTCCAATAATCGCCAAGTGAGTCCGTTTGCTCATCTTGATTAGTCGAGGGAGAGTTGCTACTTTGGCGTTCCACTCAAAATTGAATTGTGCCATTTAATTTTTCTTCTTCTGGTGAAACGCAACCATCACTAGCAATGTGCATAACACATGTAAACCAGCCTCTCCCAAATAGTGGGGCGAGCCCCTCCTGGGAAATGGGGGGTTGTGTGTGCTTTTTTTGCTGTCCTGATTGAACCCATTCATGCACCAATAATGATAACCTGCAACCTGATAACATGATAGGCTGTCCACCTCACATTGTCAGAGTGTGCGCAAGGAGAATAAACAATGTTAATCATGTTATTCAGCAGATTCATGTTCCTTTTTTGGTTTTCTGTAATGCTAATAAGGATACAATGTTATGTAGAGGTTTGAGAAACACTGTTGCAAACAGAAAAGAAGCTGTGTTCCTCTGTGTCAGAAGGCGGAAATCTGTTGCACATGTAGGCGGATGTTCCGCTGCCGCATTCTCAATCATCCAACCACAAATGATTTACGTGCTAGACTGATAGAAGTCATCTATGAGAGTCTTCCGTGGGGCTTCTCATCCTAATTGTGTTGTTCTTTTGATATTTTGGCCTCTATTTTCGTAGCCAGCCACATGAGTGAATCTTAATTTTCGTGGCTGGGCAAGTCTAGTTTTTGCGATTTTGGCAAACCACTATGCCATGCTGGGCATTTAGGCATTCACACCGAGGAATTTTTCCATTACAGGCCCCCGGTGCACCTGACAATTTGGTGACAGAAAGTAAATTAGACTTTAGACCAGGTGAAACCAGGTCTAAGTTGTGGCGCAGGGGGTGTAATACGATTTTGTTGCATTTGATAAGGGTGCAGGGAGACAGACTGTGTGTGTGTGTGTGGGGGGGGGCATGCAGGGGAGGCGGGTATTTCGTTGCAGCGAACTTTATATCAACCACAAGTGGAGATGTTCTTGCAGTTCCTTATCAACATAGTTTTGTACGATCTCTTGCACGGACTCCAGCGAATCCATAATGCTTCCGCCATGTAGACTGCGCCCTTCACCTGCCCTGAATTCGAAGGGGACGAGAGGAGCCCCTTCGTTTGGCCGGCAATCAATTGGGCTTTGTTCAGTCCCATAACGGCGTAAATGCCCATTTCTCACTGTGCTCGTCTACAAAAATACCAAATGAAAGAAAACTCAACTCATGCTGACAATTAGACCGTACTTTGCGGTAGACCTGCGCTGAGCACAAAAATAGGGCCCCTTGTGTATTTGCCAATGTTGCAGTAATATCCTGGCTTCCCCACAGTCATGTTTGTGGTATTTGCGATCAATTTTAAGTTTTGGCAGAAGGCTCCTAGAATAGCCTTGCATATCCCACTTTCCAAAACGGTTATCTTTGAGTCATAGCCAATCTAATTGCTATTCCGTGAAGGTCGTATAGTTGCCATGCGTGTTCCTCTTTGTTCTTGCTTCTCACAATATTTCTGCTTCCTGACTCACAGCTCTGGGTCAAAGAGAGTGATAGTAAAAGGAAGCGAGTGTTGCTGAGTCACGCGTGCCCTCATTGTGACCGCTCACCCTGATAATTCTGCGAAAGCTGACTAACTACTTGTACTTGTAAGAAGTGCGGTTAGGTTCCAGGATGAGACATTTCCCTGTTCCGGAATTCAAGATTTCCCAGCATGCAGCTGAGGCTAATTATTCGATGCGGTTGTTGCGTAAAGCCCTCAACATGACAGGTGGAAATTCTGCCAACCTCGTAAATCATCAGCGATTTATTGCTTTTCCCCGTCCTTCCAGCAAGCTTTGAGACAAATTAGAGTGCAAATCTCAGTTCTCATGCACTGACAGAAAATGTTCTGCGTTCTTTTGGCCCAGACTTGACTTGAAAGAGTTGAAAGTGTTCCCCCTGGAGAAGAAGTGGAGGATGCAAGACTTTATTTCATATATTTGATTGATGTTTCACTACTCCAAAGCCAGGAAAGCACGAGCAACATGAAGTCATAGAGTGAGATAGTGAAAGAACACCATTGCCCAGTCTGGCGATTAAGGAGTAGGTAGGGCTGACGTTTACTTCAGGAAAATCGTTGTTGTATTTTTTTCTTCCCAAAATGCCCAGGGAATAAATTCCTTCCCATATGTGCAACTACTTTCTTTCTAGTTTCGTCCTACTGGCGACTGGCAAGTGTGTCAGGTACTAAATAAATAAGTCCGTCGTGGATCACATTGGACGTTTTACATCCGCAGCACTTTTTTATTGACCTCACCTGTCAAGTGGCGCCATAGTAGCAGTTTGGAAAAGGAATTAGACATAGATGGAGGGAGAGAAAACATCCAAATAAAGAGTTTAACCCTTTCATGCACTCTGTAACTTAGAACATGATAAGCTGTCCACTGTAGTAACCGCTGTGCCTGAAAGGGTTCAACAAATAACCTCGGAGATATTAATCTCTACACAGAAAACTGACTAATCCGGGATCACCTCTTAGTCACCGTCTGTTGTTATTTTCATTTATGAAGTCAAAGTTGTTGGCCATTAATGCTCATCACTGAGCACCACTTGTAGCGATTGCTTAACAGTCTGCGTAATGGCCACCATGACGGTCAACGACCTCAAATAGAACAGTCTCCTCTTTCCACTGGAGTTCCTTTTATTTTGACTGCGTCAAACGTGAGAACAACTTCATTGTCATTCCTTCCGTTCCCAGTGACTTTGTTGAAGTCAATGATTCAACTATTGATGTGAGTTGTTTTCTGATCTGTTTGTAGACACTAGATTGGAAGTCATTGTCTTCAGTGTAGGAGCCAGACATCTTTGAGGCCTAGCATAATATCATCAGTTGCTAGTACATTTTTTTTCTCTGAGTGTAATACTTTATCAAATGTAGAAATTGCACAGAACAATAACCCCACTTGGCCCGGTGCACAGTGGTGACATAGTACGGTTACCGTGAAATGTACGAATAGTCTGTTACATTAAATTGGCCCCATTAACATGACTATCACGTTAAAATAATAAAACACTCTTTAAACACTCCTTTAACTGTAATGACATAGTAGAACTGCGTCATAAAAGATGCGTCACGACTTGCACGAGTGCGTATGTTAGCTGTTGACCCCAGTGCCTTGACTTCTGTCTCTTCAGCCTCTAAATCTTCACTTGCGACTCCTTCTGCTTACTCATCCCCATGTCTGTGGATGATCATTTCCTGTTGGCATGGCGTGACGCTCCATTGGGACACATTAAGGTTTTGTGTTTACTGCTCTTTTGAATGTGACTTGGCTTATTTCACAGAGCTTCAGACGTACTTTCTTCTGTTTTTCTCTTCGTTACCCCTTTATGCAGGCCCTTCTGTTGGGACGACCAAAACTATTTCTCAAATGTTTGAGAAGGTGGTTTGTTGAAAATGTTGATGCTGTTGCTCCGTGTGTATCTTTGGCATCAGGCATCATTTTATTGAAAGTCTAGAGCAGGGGTCACCAACGTGGTGCCCGCGGGCACCATGTAGCCCGTGAGGACCACACCAATAGGCCGCCAGTGCTCGGCTTGTGATTTGCTAGTAGTAATTATGATTTAAAAATGCAAACACTGGCAGTATTGTAAGACGTCTTTAAGATGTTCAGAGCCTGAAAATTAAAATCATTAAGTATTAAAAATAACACATTCTAATATTATTAAATGTAATTTGTACAAATGTTGTTTCAGACGTGTATCAATTTGGTAGCCCTTCACACAATCAGGACACATGAAGTAGCTCTCACTCTCAAAAAGGTTGGTGACCCCTGGTCTAGATTGTACCTGTATAAAAAAAATTTAGGGCCCATCTTTTACTTCCTGTCTCCTAATTCCAGCCTGGTGTTAAAAGTCTTAACACATGTTGGGCTCTGGGACACAGGAACAACCCTTCACCTTTTTTGACATAGTTTTAGTGACCCTTTTAAACTGTGGAGATCAAATGCCTCAATGGCATGAGCTTGGGGACTATAAATTGTAGATTTTGATGGAGGTCAAAAATGCGTAGCTGTTTCCTCACCTGAGGTGTGACGTGTTAATACATTTCATTGTGACATTGGCCTTTTCTGTAAGTGCAACGCAGAGCAGTCATGAAAAACCTGTCACTGTCAGCATGAAACCCCATCGATGACAGATGGTCACGGTAGGAAGGTCACGGCCAGTGATGAACTCCTCTGGCTGAGCTGGAATGATAACACATAAATCACCTTCTCCATTGAGGCCCTCATATCACCTCCACACCCCCCATTAGCCTATGACATCAGTCGTCTGCAGGAAACAGAGAGGGGCAGAACAGGATGTGTGTGCAGCATGTACATCATCCCTGCAAAGGTCATCTTGCTCTCATTTTCGCTTACATAATCGGGCTGAAGAAAGCACCTGGACAGTAGAGGTAGCTGCAGCGATAAAGGTAAATGATGACTGGATGGTTCAAATGAAAATTGTTTTTGTTTACGCCCTTTCTGAGCTTATCAAATAAACATGTAACCGAGTTAAAAATATTGGTAACCTGTATGAACTAGGTCATCTGCAACAGCCTGGATCAGTCCAAATTGGTTATTCTAATTCGCTTAGTTGATCCGTGAAAACGAAGTGACTGACAGGATTCAGTGTTCAAGTCCGTAGCTTGTAACTTTTTCTTGAAGCATACGCTGCTCTTTTAAAGGCCTTATTTTTGCTGCACTAAAGTAATTTGATGCAATCCAGTCATCCACTATATTGGCTCATAAAAAGTTTACCCGGTAAAACACTGTGGTGGAGAAAGTATGGGGTAAGTCCGAGGTAAACAGTATTCATGACAAGGATGCATGACTTGAGTTTGCTGAATAAATCAGGACATACATTTTGTTTATTTGTTAGAGATCAAGTTTGGCTCTCTCACCAAACTTTTCAGGTTTATCCGCCTGTTCCTGAGGTCGCGTTTTGCTTTTCATCTTCTTGGCTTTTCACATCATATCTGCAACACTCATTATGAAAATGGACCGCCATCATGCATGATGTAATGCGAAAAGCCGACATATCGAGTTTGATGAACCTAAGAAGTTTGCGTACCTCAGTTCATTTTAAATCCAAGACAAAGTTTTGATACCTCAGTTGTTCCGCTATATATTCTTTTATTCTCCCAATAAAAAAATTATGAATTCAATTGCATATTTCAGGTACATGGTGCTCACCCAAATCAGGATTGTTCAGGCCTTGCAGAGGTCTACTGTCCATCATTCTCCTCTTTGATCTGTGTCTTTACTAATGGTTATTTTTACTGTACAGATCCATTGTTGCTTTCACGATGATTAGGAATTAACAACACGGAACACATAATTCAGATGAATGACCCTTAATTGTCCGATCTCTGCATTCACTGTTATTACCTACGTACAGTATGCCTTAATGACTAAGGCCAAGCGCTTGTGTGTGGGTTGTTGACTCAAGGATTTGCACATAACCACACGGCCGTTTCTCAGAGGAAACTGTGGTCATAGTGGGAGTTCTCCTTGTTAATCATGGATCACTGGTCGCTTTCACTCCTATTACAGACAAACCACACCAGCAGCAGTAGCACAGACTGGATCTGCTGTCAAAATTCCGTAGGTGACCTTGACACCTGTATGGGAATATAATTCATGAACAGTGGTCTTGTCACTACTCATTATTAAATAGGACAAAGCGCAACAACAAAAGCGGGAGTGGGTTTGAAGATTTAAAAAAAAAAACTGTACAAATCCTCCAGTATCTCCCCAAATGTACCGTATTTTCCGCACTAAAAGGCACACCTAAAAGCTTTCCATTTTCTTAAAAGCTCACAGTGCGCCTTAAAATCCGATACGCCTTGTGTATGGTTATTACGGTAATATGTCGACCCCAAAATGGCTCCTTGCTCGAGACATGCTTACAACGCAGAGTTCAAACTTAAGGCGATCGGGTTACGCAGTTGAACACGGAAATAGAGCAGCGGCAAGAGAGTTCAACGTTAACGAGTCAATGTTATAACTTGTTGTTGGTGAAGTGAACTGTGTCGCTCCTTTATTAAATACGTTTTACTGACATCTGATTGTTCTGTTGGCATTTCCTTGAGTGTAGCTCCAGCTAGTGGATGCATTGTAGATTGCGTCTTATAATGCTGTGTGTGCAATATGTGAAAAAAAAATTACAAAATAGGCCATTCATTGAAGGTGCACCTCATAATCCAGTGCACCTTTTAGGATGGCAAATACGGTAATTAGTGAATTAGCATTTGCAATGTTGTAGTGACACCTGACGGTCTGAATTGCTTAATCTAAAAAAAGGACGGGTCCAAAATCATCTCTTCACCTTTTGGCCAGCAAATGGCAGTTTTTATCCTGCAAAACACGACACATTTCCACATGTGCAGGATTAATTGTATATGGCATGATATGCTGTAACTCTCACACCAATATGGCATAAAATGACAGCCTGTCTCATCATAACGGGAAGGTTTAATTTATATTGGTTGAGGTTTGATCAGTAAAAATGTCTCTGTGTTCGTTTATTGTAATTGTTTGTCATTCGTGCATTAGTGGTAGACACAATGAGGAAAGTGAACAAGAGCAGGAGAAACTCATAAACCAACATGGACTTACTTCACCGGTAAAAGATGTTTGCTTCAACTAGTGATGCACAATATATTGAAAACAATTTCAATAACACGATAATGGCCTATGCAAGATGCATTATGCTAACAAAATAACCAGGATAAGAACGAGTCTAACCAAAAGCGCTTGCAAACGGCAAGGGAAATCTATAACGCAAAATCACTTGTCACAAAAAGTTCAAATCAAAACCACCCGAGGATAACGCTAGGAAATATAAACCCAGACCATGACTGTGATCGAGAACGACAAAGGTCAAGAAAGTAAGTGCTTGGACATCTTGGACATGAGACGTGAGCAAGGCGAATTATCCGACAAACTGGTGACGGCTTGACAGTCTCTTATAACAGGTGAGAGATAATGACATGATGAGGAACAGGTGCATAACTGGAGGAAAAGCCCTCCACTGCCACCTGCTGGAGACAAAACAAAACCAAACCATGACAATTTTGCCGCATGAAAAAAAAAAGTAATATTTTTAGGTGCATGTTAAATATTGCAGTAATATCGATATCGCTGTCGTGAACATCCATATCACATATCGCATGTTTTTCTAAATATCGTACAGTCCTAATTTGAACCCATTCTGCAGCATCAGGAGCCGTAATTTCCAACCAAGTTCTATCCAGATAAGGATCCAGATCGCATTTGACAACAAGCCCATTCATAGTAATTAAACATTTGCACAACAATATTGCTTGACAAGTGGAACATATATGTTGAAGACAGTCTAAATGTACTGTAGACTGAATTTCAGTAAGCTGAACACAGCAATATTGACTCAGTTGGGCCAGGAAAAGTAGCTGTGTTTTTGTCTAAAAATACAGAGCCAAATGAGTCCCATGAGTGTTTGGCTTCCTGCTAGGCTAGGGGGAACAAAGGACCATAGAGAATTTAGCACTCAGTGTGGGACAGATACGTCTTTCACTCCCACATCCCATTCCTCTAAAAGCCTTGTCTGCAACACACTCTCCGGGCAGCAGTGTCAGTTGGCTCAATTTTTTTGGGCAACTCAAGCAAATTGGACCAGGGGACGAATCGTTTTTAGTGCCTTGATTCAGGCAGACTTTTTTTTTTTTTTTTTTTTTAATGTCCAAAAGCAAACACCTTCAATGTTGCAATCTTCTTTAATTGTAAAACATTGAACAATAACTGTGGAACAATACAAACGAGTTGTTTTAACTGCCCATGAAGTAGATCTCTAAATAAAAATAAAAAGACTATTAGTCATCTCACAGCACAAGAGGACTGGCTGACTTTTTCAGACCTCTCCAGAAGAAGATGAGATCGGTGGACAAGATCGTTTTTTTTTTTTTGTTTTTTTTTTTAAAGGGATCAGCCAATCACTGATCACCCAAAATTAAGGAAATCAGCGCCGATCTCAACCCCGGCCGATCAATCTGTGCACCTCTAGTAGATACCCAAATACAGTTTGAAATGATCCCGTCAAACATTGTGTGCTGACATGGGCTTCCTCACGGCTCCGGAAACCTTTCTTTACTGTTCTCTAATTTGATGCGCCCATGTTTAAAAGTTCCTTCAGTTGCCATTTGTACGGGAAACCCACTCTGGCTTACTGTCAGAGCAGTCTGACATGTGACACTCACAGCAATAGCTGAATCAGCAGTGGCTCTTCCTGCTGACCTGTCCTGTGGCATTTTGCTCAGTGAATGATCAGAGTAACTATAACAGACCAGCGAGGATTGAATTACCTCTCAGCTCACAATGTCTCCAGACATTATGATTGTAACCCCTGAACCACAGCAACCGCTCCACTGTGCTTACATCCAGGATCAGACCTCTCTGGATTTATTATGTCTTTGGCGCCCTAGGAGACAAAAAGGGAACTGTTTACCCCACTACAGTTGTGTGTTATGTTCATGTCTAACTCTATTATATACTGTGTAGTCAGTCATCCAGGTCATGGTAATCCTCAAAAATTGAATCGAAGGCAACGTGAACTTTTGGTAGCAGTTTGGTATTCATTTCCAAAACTGAAGACGCTTTCAATAAAACCAAGACGCCTAGTTTTCTTCCATTCAACGTTCATGAATTTATCATAGACTATTTCGTGCTTACACTCAAATTATACCATTGTAATTAAATTGCATTCCATCTCCTAATTTGTCAGTGTCCAACTAATACACTTTTCTATCGTTCTTTCTCAATAACCTTAACTGTTTTCCCTTCTTCACTAGACCCATTTATATGAGCCCTATCCCCAGTGGGAGACAGAAAAAAAAACTGCCTTATCCAATCCAAACCCACAGTAATTCATTTCACCCAGGATCTGGCTGCTACTAGAGACATTCTTGGAAGGCTGTCCAGACACTGAGAACATGATTTAATCCAGTCTCAGTGGCGGGTGCGATAAGCCATTGGACACACCCAGATTTTCACTAAGAGAAATATTCTTCCAGGACCTACAATTATCTAAGTCATAATGACTGGCGATGTTATCAAAAAAATAAATACATACAAATAAAAATAAATAAATACTAGTCCTTAATTGTTCACTGATGTTTGGCCTTATCCCTCCACGTATTTCAGAAGAAAGTGCCTGTGTGTAGTCATTTTCTGTGATGGAACTTACTCATTTTAAACTACTGGCACGACCTTCAATAATGTAATTTCCAAAGAGCATGTATTTCAAACAAACCGCTTCTTTGGATGAATAACACAGCGAATGGTTTGGCTGGAAAAGGGAAAATAGGTTTAGTTCAGCCAAAACTGAGTACGGCACAACTACAAACATCCATTACTTACAGTAAGACTAGTGTAAGGGGTGCTTGTAAGGGGTGCAGTCTTTAGTCCATTTTAATTTACCTCAACGGTAGTTTGTTTTTCCTACTTGGTTTGTTTGGTCAGGTGCGTGCAAGGTAACTGAACTCTGGTGTGGAACAAATCGATATCAAACAAATTTGGCGTGCTTTAGTTGTGACAAGAAAGTGTTGTGACGTTTGATCACCTGTTAAAAAAAGAAACGAACCTGTCGCTAATCATGATGTTGCTACAAGTAGTAAACAGATGAGGTGGGTTAATTATTGAACAGGTCTTTGGTTAGCATATCTTCTTTTCACCATGTGAAGGAGAATAATTTACTCTTGATGCCTCTTAAAAGTGTAATTGAGAATTTTCTGGGGTACTATAGCCTGAAAGTTACCAAAGAGGCCCATTTTCCATGTTGGATTTACCTTGTAGTATGAAAATGTACACAATAAAATATGCTTTTATTTGTCTAAGTAGTAACAAACATAAGAGACAAATTTGTAATTTCTTTAACATTAAGCTGCATTTACTCGCTTCACATTTCTCCACAACAAATCTGGCTGTCACTAATACTTTAATATAAATAATTTTACTCAAAGAATTGTTTCATATCATCAGTCACTCAAAAAAAAATTGCATTTTCATATACTTTGTACAATTATACAAACAAGTGCAATTACCAAAATACATTTTGGAATTTACACAGGTGGGCGCGTCAGTAGATTTTTCTTGTCTGCCATATGTCATTCGCCAGCGGCCGGGCCGCCCTTCCGTCTATGTTTATATGCAAATCAATACATATACACCAAATATTAGACTCAAACAAAGAGTGTAGATTCATGGTAAGCAACCAAAGGTAATATGATTGGTAGCGCACCTGCAAAGTTATGAAGCGTAGAAGTGTTGATATTTGACCTTGATTTAATCGCACTTGAAACCTAAAGCATAAAGCGGACATTTGCGGTCACATGCAGACGGTGCATTTATGACACGTGTCAATGACATGACATCATCTTTACCAGCGGTCATCATCAAATGGCAACATCGAGGAGCCACCGTTTCATAAACCCAAAACATTTCTACCTCCTCCCTCATCGATGGGATTTCTGGTGTGAGGTGCTCCCATAGAAACAGAGGAGTGAAGTGCGAGACCCCAGGAATGTGAAATTAGAGAAATGAGATGAGCCCATAATTGTGTCCGCTCGAAGCAACCCCCTTCCTTCCGTGGCGCGTGTTTCTATCAGTGATAGATGGAATGGAAATAGACTGCGACTAACCTGGGCACTCAAGAGTTAATTCAATGCAGGTGAAGCACAGTATGTATGCCGCGACTGCATCTGACCTACTCACCAGCAACTCATTAGCCAGTCTTAAATCAGTTTCTTAATGACTACCTCTTCAGGCTAGTGTGGATGATTCAGTCCTGCACAATCTGTGGTGTTGCAAATTGCAGCAGTGCCTTTACAAAGCATCTTTCTCCCATTCAGTACTTATAGCGGTGTTTGTTTGCATGAAGTTTTCTCTCAGCTGTGGCCTGGTACCATCTTTTTTTGTGGTTCACAATTGTCTTATTAAATATTTAAATACCAATTGATTATATTTATTTCGGTTTTCTCTTCCTTCCGTTCACAAATGTTGGAAACATTTTGACTTTGAATCAAGAATAAAATAAAGAGTAATCATTTGTTTTAATTGAAATATACATTCCACGCCACCCTTTGCATCCACTTATCTCGCCGAATGGGTGAGCTGGCCCTGACTAATGGGACCATTTTTTTAATGGGTCTAACATCTTAATATATAGGTGAAACACAAACGCCTGCAGTGTTTGGCTTGGTAAAGCTTGCAATATAAAGTGAAGGTTTACTACCAGAGATTAAACTTCCAGAAAAGAGCTGTAATTTTAAATCAGACCTAACTGTGACAGCAGCAGTAGCTGAGTTATTTTTGTATTCCCAATCAGCATAAAGTCTGCCACTGTCGCTTTACGTGAGCTTGTTGCTAAGAGAAACACACAACAACAACGTAATGAAAAGTTCCCCAGGGTCGGATATTATGCTGGGAATCAAACCTCAGGATTTTATTGAAAGAATGACACGGGGCCTTGGTGGCAAACGATGATTGGATGCGTGCCGCGTAAAGTCTGAGAAATGAAAAATGTGACCACAATTGGTTTTGACTGCTGGTGGTGCACATGGTGTGATGCACTGACTTGTGTGTGTGTTTAAAAAAGGATTAATTTATTTTTCTCAACCCGCAGAGACTTCTTGCACCTCCTAAAATATACCGAGACAATCCAAATTCCAGACTGAACTCTTTTCTGTGGCCTCTGTGTGGTATATCAACGATTGGAGAGCAAACATATCTTTTCAAAGTTAAAGCAAGTAGATCTGAAATACCAAGATAGCAATTACTCTCTTCTCACTTATCAGATATAAACGCTGTAAAAACTTGTTCCTAAATGAAATTCTGCACGCAACATGTCATACTTGGCAAGGGAGATTTAAACGTACGATAGCATCTTCACAGCTAATCTGGAATGTTTGCACGTTCCACAATACATTGTTGTCGATGTTTTAGACAGGGATATAGAACAGTGCTGGGCTTTGGAGAGCCAAACTTTGAAGACAAGCGTGTATGTAACTCTTTGAGTACTTGAATTACACCTCCCGGGACTATCAGTGAAGGCTTTCAGTCATCCAGGTCATAGATACAGGACCTGAGAAAGGTAGAATGGAGTGCAACATCATTTTTGGAGATCATCAATGACATATCACTCCTCATCCAATGACTTCTTGGTTTTATACAAATCGTGAAGAGACACAGTTGTTTCCAGCTCGCTGATTTCATCAGACACTGCTGGTGTTTCTTTACAAGACTAACATGTCTGATGACATAAGCGATCTTCGAGCCACTTAACCTTTTTAAAGAAATACCAAAATTGCACCGAGCAACATTTACAGTATACCTTCATCTCTAACTATTTTCAAGCTATAACCTTTTCATATTGTGATATAAAAACTGAATTTTTGGGGGGAAAAAAACTGAGCGGTGAAGGTTTGCAAGTGTGTGCGGATATAGCGAATGTTATTTTGTCAGGGTTCGTTCAGTGTTGCAAACAGTTGCAAACAGTTACGAAGACATTCGGCAGACATTCCCAAACAGTTTTAATTAACCCATTCAGGGACAGCGGTTACCACAGTGGACAGCTGATTATGTCATCAGGTTACAGGGTGCATGAAAGGGTTAATGTTCGCCATAAGACTTTGTGCATGTTCAAAATTTCTTTGCGACAAGAAAAACAGTTTGTGACTATTAAAACTGTTGGCGAACGTGTTTGCGACCGTTTGCGACCTTGAATGAACCCTGACGAAAAAAACGTGCTCCATGCGCGCACACTTGCAACCCTTTGCCGCTCAGTAAGATACGGCCATAAAGGGTTGAGTCAAGAATGAATGTTAGATTTTTCAAGTGTTTGAGATGGTATAGAAGTATTGCAGCATACCTACAATACTTGGAAGTGCTTGTTTGTCTATTTTGAATAAAAAAAACCCAGAGCTTGGCATGTCAATCCTTTCTAATTGATTATTGCGTCTAGAAGCAATTAAGGCAAAAAGGAGTGCACTATTCAGCTGCAATCAGCAGAGGTACTGTTGATTCACTCAAAACTAGCTTGTAGTCTCAAAAAGAACTATGGAAAGTTGTGGCACATCAACCAATAGCTCCACCATGGCAGCACCTCAAGGGAGCGCTAATCTGCTTGGAACAGGAGTTCAGAACATTCAGAGAGAGATTCTTCCGTCCCATTTTAAATGATGTTTCTAAAAATCACAACAAATCCATTTATTTAATGGAGAAGATTTTCAGATTTCCTTGATGAAGGAAAATTCAGTCAAATGCCCAGCATCACAGAGGCCTATGAGTCATCTAGTAGTTCACATAGCTCAACCACTCCATACCTCATTCCAAATTACTCTGAGCAACACACTTCTGTGTTCCCCAGTGCCCAAACACAGAAGTAAACATTCATTCATTCATTTTCCCAACCGCTTGATCCTCACTAGGGTCGCGGGGGGTGCTGGAGCCTAGCCCAGCTGTCTTCGAGCAGTAGGCGAGGGACACCCTGAACTATTTGCCAGCCAATCGCAGGGCACACACAGAGACGAACAACCATTCACGCCCACACTCACACCTAGGGACAATTTGGAGTGTTCAAACAGCCTGCCATGCATGTTTTTGGAATGTGGGAGGAAACCGGAGGACCCGGACAAAACCCACGCAAGCACGGGGAGAACATGCAAACTCCACACAGGAAGGCCAGAGCTGAAATTGAACCCGGTACCTCTGCGCTGTGAAGTCAACGTGCTAACCACTCGACTACCGGGCCGCCCAAGAAGTAAACAATCATAAATATATGATGAGATAATGTTGCATGGATTGTACTTTTGAGTCCCTCACAAAGCTGTCTTGTCAGCGCCCCGATCCATTCAAAAATCAGTCCCTTTTGCTGAAAAATGGTTTTGCACAGGTGATCGAAGTAGTACAACATTTTCATTGTTTCTTCTGCTCTTTGCGCAATTTTCTTCATTTCTGCTGCTCCCTTCAGTCAGACTGATGATCACCTTATGTGACGGCGAGCTATGAATTGAACTTTAATTCGCTACTTAAATGAGATGAAAATGCCTCAACTTTGAATTACACTTGTAATGGCGATCATTTACTTTCCCATTTTCCAAGTAGCCTTTAAATTGCTCTCATTTCATACAGCACTTCCATAAAACATGTTTTGGTCGACACTTTTAGTTGGAAAAAGGGTAAAGTTATCCTTAAGTTTTAAACAAATATCTCAAATTTCCCAAGGTGGCTAATGCAACTTGTGTGGTGGTAATGGTTCTGGCTGCAGAAGTCTGTCACTCATTCCACTGCAGATCATGCCTGCAAAACACCAAGACAAATGTGATGGCCAGATCCAAACGTTATTGAGTTGTGTGTTGTGATCCAGACTGGGATGCCCATTCCAGACACTTTTTTCCCCCCGCTGTCAGACTGTTTTGTTTAGACAGTATGTTCCGAGCCAAATGACTCTATCCAACATCCAGGCAAGCCCCTAATATCAGTCTATTTTCTGCACTGGCTTCCATAAACCTGCAATGGAAGCCATTAAACATGGTTTTGGACGAGGCAACTTTGAAACAAATGGAAATTGAAAATGGGCATTGCCAAGAAAGGCCGCACTGATCTTCAAGCGCAAAGAGGGGAAAAGTAATATCAAAATAACATAAAGTACCTCTTTGTCATGGCATTTTACTGTTGGAAAAAGCAGGTTGTACTTCTGAAATGCATTAGCTGTACCTTTATTTCAAGTGGAAAATTCTTGGGAGAGACAGTAACAAATGCCACCGGACTGGGCTCTGAGCAAATGAATCAACCTATGGAGATTATTTGAGATGTCTGGTCACTGTCTGTGTCTGTGTGTGAATTTTTGGACTGAACAGGATCATCAGATGAGTCCAGAGTTTTCCTATTCATCCATTTCCCGAGACTCCTGTTCCCGGCCGACGCATCACTGCTTATATCATGACGATTTGTGCCGTCCAAGTCAACTGAAATAGGCTTTACTGCAAGACAGTAAACCAAACCACCTAACCAAATAGTTTGACAAATCTTAGTGTAGGTTCAACAAAACTTCAAAGCACACCTAACGATTTGGCCTGACAGGGTACTGCGTTTGCCACGATTCCACACATAGTTTGTGTTTAGTATCAGCAGAAGCTCAAAGATCAGAGTGTTTTTCTAGCTTTTTTTTTTTTCAACTCGCCTTCCAGTTTTCAGACCTGGCCTCCTTTCACAGCACTCGACTTTGCTCTACTGCAGCTCCAAGACCACCTCCTTTCCAGGCCCATCTGGGTTTAGGACGTGAGTCTGGAACTACCATTCGATGCTGCTTGTCATGCTTTCATGAGTGGCGAGTATCCGCATGCTGTAATACCAAAACAAGTTCAAAGATATTTATTATGACTGAACGCCAAGTCATGGTTGTGCAACGCGTTGGAAGATTTACAGTCTTGCTCAGTGTAAATTCTTGGCTCTAGTCGTGATTTGTAATTTCCGTAAATGTGATGAGGTTTAATAGCTTTCCATATGACGAGTGAAAGACGACCCGAGCAATAGCGCTATGTCTCGCAGGCCTTCCTCGCAATCAGATATTAAACGAAGGAAGAATAAGATGAATTGTTTGGATTGCGGTTTACTTTCGCCCATTGCAGTTTAGAATGTATATATTTCTAGCTTGAAAATTCTGATACTCTTACTCAAACTGTGTAGACACTTCTCGCAAGATGCATAGTGTAGTCTAATTCTAGACCACTTCATACTATGTCAACTAAATAGTTTGCAGCTTGTATGTTAATACTTGCTGTCAATCAATTTCTGATACGGCTCTTGCGTTGGATCCCAGTTGATTGTATGCATGTGCTTAACCCTTTCATGCACCCTGTAACCTGACAACATGAGAAGCTGTCCACTGTAGTAACCGCTGTCCCCGAAAGGGTTAATGATGTATGTATGTTTAGATCAGGCTATTAGCATCACTTGTTGTAATGACATTGAACATAATAGATAAACTAGGCTAGTGGTCAAGCTTTAACATCTTCTGTTTGGTGTAATTGACCGTAGCTGCTCGGAAACATGAGCTTGTTTTACTTCCAGCAGACACAAAGCCGAATAATCCTGTTCCCCGTCTGCGAACTGTGCTCACTTTTAGCGGTTTATTCATCGGGATCATCAGGGATTTAATTGAACATGCATGGCCATCATTTGATAGCCTAAACATTTTTCCATGTGTCTTTTAAAATCATGTTCAGTGTAATCTTGGCTGAGGTCTTAAAATTGCTGTCAAGTCACCCAGAACAAGGAGGGGGAAGAGTTAGTTCCTCTTTGGCTGCTTCGCTGGGGCCTAATGATGACATCAAGCAGGCCGCGTTGTGCTTGCTCTCGGTGGCCCCTGATCTGCAGGCTGAGGGGGCAGCTGTGAGCTCATGTTGGAAGGACGTCACTTCACGATTGGAAGTCAATGACAGTGAGAGCAACATCTGGCTAAGGCCAGGAAGAGAGGCAGGATGCGTGCGAGCCAGGTATCATTGTAAACGATGGAAAAAGCTCATCATGATTTGGAGCTGATGCCGGAGCAGCGTTTGCCTTCCGCCTTTTCTGGCGTCCCCACCTTGACTCGAGCACCTTGTGTTTCCCAGTGTCATATCCTAATCCACGGGAGCCGCCCATGGAGGTTCGGGATCTAGGTCAGCAGCTGTCAACTACAGTCTGCTGCCTTTTCAAAAGATGACGCGAGAGAACACTATCAAATGTTTGTCTCTCTTTCCCCATTTCCTATGACTTCTTCTTCCTGCCGGCAGCGGGGAGGCGCTTTCTGGTCTGCTCCGGGCATAAAGAGTCATGCATTGACTTGCGTTGCATTTATCACAGCTTGGAATGTTGTGTGCGTGTGTGTATTCATGCGTTTGATGGAACGTATTTATTTATCTGGTTCTTGTTGTGTTGTGTTGGGAGCTGATTCACTGTATAAATACATGGTGTGTGGCTCTGAATCACGTGTAACTACAAAGTCGAGCGCGGACCTCTGCCAAGGTTGAAAGATTCTGATCTGCATGTCAACACAAAAGATTCCTGCTCAAGAACAGTTTCATTAAACAAATGTTTCTATCCGCATTGTCACATGTATAAAAGTGAAAGTACAGGGCCAAACAAATATATGAGACCACCACTCATTAGAAGATTCACAGTTGCTGTAAATTAGCAGCACTGGTCATCAAAATTTGTGGTTATACGTTTCCACAAACATTAATACACTGGTATGTAGAGGTTAGTTTAAATGCTAAAATAAAATGATTATTGTTGGGATTTATGACAAATTTAGTTTTACCAAAAAAAAAAACAAAAAAAACTGGAAAATGATTATAAGTGGTGAACTCATTAAAATATTTTGTCACATTGGATGGTCTCTTGAGACAAATAGATATTGGGGGTTTAATGAGCACTGTACATTTGGAGAATTTATGTGAAGGCCCTCTGGCATGTGTCAATGGAGGTTATGACATAAGCATCTAACGCAAACTTGCTGTTGCCTTTACTGTGTGTATTTAGAGGACTCCATAGAGGACTTTACCATAGTGAATTTTTAAAAAGTGTATCCTCACTAAAATGAAATAATCCATTAAGAAATTACCACAAAGTGGAGAGTTTACCTTGCTATCAGGTTACAGGGCGCATGAAAGGGTTAAATCACTGTTGATGCCATGTGCTGGATGGTGTGCTAAAATTTCAATGAGACTTTGCCATTTTGCTTCCAGGACGTGACCAGAGAATTACTTACTGGTAACAAACATGCAAACATTGTCATCTGAGGGTAAGATTTATGCCTAAATCACCTTGCAAGGTCATCGGTGTGCTTTGCAGAACCCTTCGACTGATCTCATTTGGTTTGTCAGTATCTTGCCCTGCTTACTATCTGACAGGCCAGATAAGTAGGATCCAGATGTGTTTTTGCAAGAATGAATGTCAGAACGGGCCAAGAATACTTTCTAAGCCCCTGCATCCCAGGTACGACTGTCTGCCTGTCTGTCTGAGGCACGCGACTCCCCCAATTCGCTCACATGAGCTCAGCTTCCAGGTCGCACAACACGGGCTCGAGTTATTGACCCAAATCAAACGCTGGAGAATACAAAAAGTGTGCCCGGGTCAAGCTTTGTTCTTCGACCCTAGTTTTAATACTTCCTGCGGCCCTGTTTATCGCGCAGGATGTTGGTGCAGTCCAGACAAGGTCATCATCTAGTCAAGCAGACTAAATGGGTGCTGGGCAAGCTAATGTAGGCCTCACGGCAACATCATTTTCTCTGAGAGTCTGGGACCGGCATCATTTTTCCCTGGTTGTTTTGACTTTTAAGTGATGAATTATCTTTTCTTACCAAATGTCTTTTGTGTCATCAAAAAGAATCTTTGTGGATGAGTAAGGGTCACGGCATTGTGAGACCTGTAGCAGATGTTAGTTGAGACAATGATGCTTTTATTATAAATTTAATTTGTACAAATTTATTAATTAAGCCGAGTTATGACCTAAGACACAATGCTCATCTCTCAGGAATATTATTTTCTGTTGCGCAGGCTCACCACGCTTAAACCAATTTCATGGTGATGCACACGCAATGCTGATTGCGTATATATGTGTGGGATGTTCCCTTTACTCTGAGGTCATATGTTTGTGGTCTTGTGATGATGTGACTGACAGGGCCCAAGTGAGACGGGGACCCCCTGAATCCTCCCCTCAGCTGACTGGGACCTCCCGTACCGTGAAGCGTTATCCGTCATCCTCTGGACCGATCACGTCCAACGCGCTGCCCAACGGAAACACCCACGGAAATGAGCACAGGAACAATGTGCACTACTTCAACACTCACAGGCCAACGAGTAACAACCAGCTACATGGACAATTCAACAGTGCTTTATCGCCAGCAGGTAAGAAAAAAAAGAAAAAAAATACCATGTATGCACTGAAACGAATGTCATAAATCGCTTTCTGTACATGCACACTTGACATTTGCACCCAGCCTTGCCACTTCAAAACAAACAACCCATTGCTGAGGTCAGAATGCATACTGACGCATCCTGCTGTGTCACGACTAACTGGAACATGGGCCACAGAAAAACAAAACAAAACATGTATTGGCAGCGTCCCAGACTGTACTTCACGCCTGTGCTCAGCTGTGCCGCTCATCTGCATGCTTGCTTCTGCTGAAGAGTGTGAGCAGAGGTAAACACTTGGACATTATTGGCACCCTGCCCAGTCCCGCATAAAGAAAATCTTTAAATTTCATTTTATTAGGTAAGTTTGAAGTGCAGTTGAAGTCAAAATTAGTCAGAGTAGCGATGGTATGCTTGTTGGTTTCTTTAGATCACGCTTGGGACTAAATTGGCCCTCTGTAGTTATTGGCTCCTGAAATATTGGACCAAGTTGTAATGGTTGCCGTGCTCTGATTTGTCACCCACTTGCTTGAATTAAACAGCGCAACTCAAAAAGACCCTAAAGAAACTAGGTGGCAACAATTACCTTGATTATGACATGTGATTACATGCGACATCCACCTTGGCCATATTAAGTATTCCACAAAAAAAGGGGTTAAGTATTTAAAAAAAAAAAAATGTACAATGAATCCAGTTTTCTCAGTCTTTATTAATAACAGTTAAGAACATTAATGTTTCTTCAGAGCAGGATTGGTGACTTGGTCCTCTCATTTATCTCCCTGGTACTTTGCATTGTCATGAGCCTGAGCTATGGTTGCCTCTAAGTGATTATAAGAAAAATTGCCCAGGGCAATGTCACAAAACAAAACATGGGGGCCACACGAACATTAAACTTTTTAAACTTTTTGGGTATGTAGTGGGCCGCAAAATATCATCCTGCGGGCTGCAAAAAGCCCCCGGGCTGTGAGTTGGAGGCCACTTTTCTAATGTCTAATCAGTCTTTCATTAGTGACTACTATATTTCCTCATAAAGTACCCTCTGCTTCGGCTCTTCACCGAATGCATTGTCCACTTGCATAAACACTCCACTTCACATAGTCCCAAAGGAAACTGCCTTATGTCGCTGTAGTGCTACAGCACGTATACACCGGTGGAGGGAAATTATTTGAAATTCTAATATTGTATGTATTTGTATTATCCATCCAACCATTCATTATCTAAACGGCTTATCTTCACGAGGGTAGCTGGCGTGTTGGAGCCTATCCCAGCTGTCTTCGGGTCGTAAGTGGGCTCTACCCAAGACTGCTTGCTCGCTAATCGCAGGGCACCTATAACCATTTACATTCACTGTAGAATTTCTCATGAACCTTTCGATTGAATTCATTTTGTACCAGAATAACCACAGGCCCTTCTATCGACAACACTGACTTGCCCTCACCTCTCTATGCCCCCTTCACTCATACAGCCATCTGAAACACCCTCTCGCAAAGATAAAGGCCCTGGACACTAGCCACCTATCTGCTCCATGTTTGCTGGCTTGCATTGCAGTTGCTCATCCAGTTACTGCGTGCCAATGCCGATTATCGGCACACACCCTTGTGCTCTTATAAATTGCCCGTTACTTCGCCAAGAGATGAGTAGAGTGTCACAGTGAGGCCGAGGAAGAAGGCATGGAGCTTGCCTCCAGTCTAACTCTGATGTTGCTCCTGCTCAACCGACTGTGCGTGTGCTCTCCAGGGGCCAACCTCACCTCCAGCCTGGACCGCATAAAGATCGTGTTTACGCCTACCACGTGCCGCCGGGTGTGCAACAACGGCCGCTGCTACAATAGCTGCGAGAAAGGAGACGTGACCACTGTCTATAGTGAGACTTCGCACCAGCAGCAGCTGCAGCAGCAACAGCCAAAGACGACGGGCTTCCGACTCTGTGAGTGTCGACTTCAGGCCCTCACACGTTCACAGATTTCTTATCTGGTGTTTTTGTCTCTCCTTCTCGCCTCTTCACTTTCCCTTGTTTGTTTTCCGATTGTCACACATAGTCCCTACATTTCCATTCTTGGTCTTTTTTTTTTTACGGGGTGAGACTGACAAAATGGGTTCTCAGTGTCATGCTGTCTGCCCTGAATACCAAAGCTCAGAGAGCAGGAGATGAAAAAAAAATCTTAACTGTCAAAGAGAAAGAAAGGTTGGGGGAATGGGAGAAAAAAGGAATGGAGCAGATTAAAAGAAGGGTCTGTAAAGGAGGCCTAATCCCCCTAAACACACGCACACTTAAGAGATGGTGGTCCCACGCTCCCACCACTTATCCCCATCTCGCTGCGGTTTACACCTCGCCATTGGCCCGGCCGTTACCCGTTTAACGTGCTCTCTGGGAGAGCGCGTTAGAATGAAAGACGAGAATGGGCGCGCCGCTAACACACAACGAGCAGCATGAACAGGATTTTACAGGGATTACATTCAACTTGCGATTTATCCGGGGTGCTTTGCGTCCAATTCACACAGTAGTGTCCATGGGAAGGGAGGCGGTGGCCAATGCCAAGGCCAGGGGCCTTGACCCTGCATGTTTTTATTACTTCAGTCGCAAAGGTCCAGCTAAGGCCCAGACTAATGACTGCTTGTGGATTAGTGGTGACGGGTGTGCGTATCACACTCATGCAAAGTCTCACTAGTTCCATAAAAACAGGGAAACAGTCTTTACCTGAGGTCGCTATTATATGTGATGTACCATTAATTAAAGGCGCAATTATTAGGCAACATTGGGTCCTGCTTAGCTCTATTTACTAGAACTCGAACTAGAAAGGCGCGTTTGGCCACAATGGATCCCAGGCAAAGCGCACATCTTTTGATTCACATTGATACATGTCCAAAGCATAAGTGAAATTGCATTATTGAAGACAAAACATTTATCCATTGTCTGGATTTTTGACCGATATGCTGTCTTTCACCATAAATATTGGAGACTTTTTCTCTCAGTGAGCAAGCAAGCTTACCATTCCAGCAGAAGATTAATCATCAGTTCCCTCACTGCATCAAAACCATTATCGCAATGCAATTAGATCTAGTCCTACTGTACAGTGGTACCTCTACTTACGAACGTCTCTGCATATGAAATTTTCAGGTTACGAAACGCCTCAACTGGAAAATATTGCCTCTTGTTACGAAAGAAATTTCAAGATGGTAAAAATACAGTATGGGCTGCTTCTCGCAGCTCCGAGTTTCCTGAATGCAACATTCTTCTAGCTGCTCTGCCACTGGCTATTGCCTAGCATCTACCTGGCGTCCCATTGGTTAAGAGGGACCTCTACTGTACGTGTCTATGTGTGCAGATAGATAGATATGTGTCTATGCAGCGTCCTCGTTATCCGCCCCTCAGGCCATGAGGCGTTCCGATAGTTTTACATAAATGTGAATGACCCAGAAAAGTGTTCACCAATCGGGCGATCGCTCACGATGCCGATGTTTGCCTTGGACATTTTCGAAGGATTGTTAAAAGCCGACAAAAGCAAACATCCTTGGATCAGTTCTTTACAAAACTCCAGGCAAAATCCACTTCTGAGAGAGAACATGAATTTAAGAGGGCAAAAAACAATGGGACGTAGTTAAAAGTTAAATGACCATCATTTTTATTCTTTATCTTTGTTTTTCACATTATGCACAACTCTCTTTTGTTGTGCAATAATCTAATTGTAACATGTATTTGTTACATATTTTGATGCATTGTGCTTTATAAAACATTTATGTCTGAATTTTGGGGCAGCTTGGAACGGATTAGGGCATTTACATGGAAAACGCATCTCTACTTCCAAAGTTTTCTAGTTCAGAAATTTCTTCCAAAACATCTTCATTTCGTAAGTAGAGGTAGCACTGTAAAGTAGTTAACATGAATCCTTTTCAGAAAAGCATTCATAGAGTAAAGGCACCCCCCCCCCAACCAAGGTTTAAAATGTGGTCTGCAATGACCAGATCTTGGCTAAGATTCACATTGGTACATCTATCAAAGTGTCGAGAATAGCTGTGTCCCAGGAGCTGCGCCTTTCGGAGGACAGCGAATTTGTGCTGGTCATCTTTCACGTCACGTCAACGTTTATTAGAAGATTTCCTCATTGCACCAGATATTCCAAACTTTACCCTAAAGCTATGATGCTATGTTGCTCCTCATTAGCGTGACAAAACGGATACATTTTTGGGCGTTTTGAAGGAGAGTGTGCGAAACGGGGCAGCTTTTACCCACGGGTGAGCCCTCAGACTGGGAAAGAACTTAAGCTTATGATTGCGCTTGAATTGCTGCAAAACTGAGTTGGAGCGTGTTTTTCAAAACGCAGCGTTATTATCTTTGCAAAGGTGGAATTTTAGGATCACACTGGAGTGTGCAGACCCACTGAATGGGGTGTTTGGTGACCGTTGGGTTTAGTACAATAATATACAGTAATAGATTCAATAACGTTGGCATCTTGGCATCATATTCCTGCCACCTCCTCTTTGCGAATCAGAATTCTTTTTATTTGCCTGAAAGCCCACACCTTTATCGTGTATATTAAAAGGAGGTGGTGTGCATGCTGTTATCACTTGGCCGTGCGTTTTCATCAAGGAATGTCAAGAGGACCGCAAACAGTTATCTCATTCGCTTGTTATGCTCCCTACGCTGGCGTAGTAAAAAAAAAAAAAAAAAAAAAATGGCTGTGTAATAAAAACAGGCTCCCTTGCGCACAGTACTTGCTGTACTTTAAACATGACATCACACGAGGTCGACGTCTGTTTATGGAGTGAGTAACGTGAGCATGTGCTTTTCTCTTTGGTTGTTTTAGTGTTTTTATTTTTTTTGACTGGACGCACAGATTGACAGACACTGCGTGCAGTCTACAGTAGGGCTATGAATAGTTTCTACCCCGGGTGGGACTCGCCTGACATCGACAAGTGGGGACCTGCATCCCATACCGAAAGAATTTAATAGCCCCCTTGAGCTGATACTATAGCCAGCATGTCTAATCAGAGGAGGCCTTTCCCTACTCCTGAACAATAACATTGGTAGGAAATTTTGACACAAATGTTCAAAACCGGCTATTGCTAAGCTTTTGAACAGGTTTTTCCGCCCCAAATTTAAAAATTAAAACGATGAATTTTGCCATGCCACTTGTTGTGTGTGGACTCTCTTGAGCTTTTATTCAGCAAGATCAGACTGAGCCATAAAATTGTTTTCACAGGATGAAATACATTTGGTGTATTTTTCAGTGACGGCGAGACAAATGTCATTTTTATCAAAAAGGATTTATCATGTTTTCGGGGGGAAAAAAAAAAACAATTTTATCAGTCCAGATTATCCTTCTCCTCATGTACCGGTAGCTTTTTTTTAGTCTGTTTTGGGTGCTTTTCCGGAAAGGACTTTTTTCTTGAGCTGATACTATAGCCAGCATGTCTAATCAGAGGAGGCCTTTCCCTACTCCTGAACAATAACATTGGTAGGAAATTTTGACACAAATGTTCAAAACCGGCTATTGCTAAGCTTTTGAACAGGTTTTTCCGCCCCAAATTTAAAAATTAAAACGATGAATTTTGCCATGCCACTTGTTGTGTGTGGACTCTCTTGAGCTTTTATTCAGCAAGATCAGACTGAGCCATAAAATTGTTTTCACAGGATGAAATACATTTGGTGTATTTTTCAGTGACGGCGAGACAAATGTCATTTTTATCAAAAAGGATTTATCATGTTTTCGGGGGGAAAAAAAAAAACAATTTTATCAGTCCAGATTATCCTTCTCCTCATGTACCGGTAGCTTTTTTTTAGTCTGTTTTGGGTGCTTTTCCGGAAAGGACTTTTTTCAAGTTCCTGATTGGTGGTTGAAAGGATTTACCACCACCAGTTGCTTTAGTATGTACATAACAGTCTGAGGATGCCTTTAAAATGTCGTTGGTGTGGAGAGATGCGTTCTTATCCTGGAATGTGCACATACAGTGTAGTTTAGTATCTTTGGCCTTTTCAGAGATGAAGTAAATGGCACTGGGCAAAAATGAGCAGGACACACAATTGTCCTATCGTTTCAATTCCCTTTACTTTATGTTTTGTCTTCTCCGCATATTCCATCCCTCCTGGCTGGCTTTGTTAATGAATGCCTTGTGACACAGGAGCTCATTCCCATCATGCCAGTCAGACCCAGCAAGCAGTATCTCTCTGCGCGGGCGTGAGTGTTTGTGCCTCCAATGCCCTCCATGAAGACACTGCACAGCACGCCCTTCCTCTTTCCTCTCATAACTAATCCAACTCAAACTGTGTTTTGAAGCAGGTACAGGTATATGGCATGCAGTATATACGTATACCTGCAGTATATGGCTAGATTTTTGTTTCCTTCTTGGATATTTGAAAGTAGGTGAAGTCAGTTCATATTATTCACATTTGCAGATGAGAGTGGGCTGAGTTATGTTAAGAGCTGTGCTGTCATGCATCCTTCATACAAATAGATAAGTACCGTATTTTCCGCACTATAAAATGCGCCTAAAAGCATTCCATTTTCTCAAAAGCCAACAGTGTGCCTTAAAGTCTGATGCGCCTTATATATCGATCAATATTTAGATTTCTTCGACACAGTCTTTTAAATGCTCTGTAAAGCGCTTTGTTATAGCTGCAGCGGTTGTGAAAGATGGATTGTATTGTATTTCTTTTAGGGTAGTTCCATCAAGTGGATGTATAATGCAACCCCCAGCCACTATTGTAGCTGCTATTTTATTCGCCTTATAATGCGGTGCGCCCTACATATGAAAACAGTTTTAAAATAGGCCATTCATTGAAGGTGCGCCTTATAGTGCGGAAAATACGGTGCTTGAAGCAATGCAATCAAACGCCATCCAGCCAAAGCTGCTTTTTCCTTTAGTCTTTCATCCCCCCCTCCAACCCTCCATTCATTTTCTTTCCTTTGTTCACTACAGGGTTACAAAGCATCCGTTCAGTGAATGGAGGTTTTATTTGCCTGCCAAATTAAATACAAAGTCTTAAAATAAGCAAATCAAGAGTAATTTCATTTAGCGCATGTTCCATCAAATTAGTGAAATGTGAAACATCAACAGAAATGATTGCATTGGGCCTGTTTATTTAGTCATTGTCACGCTAATATTAAATAAGTATAATAAAATGTGAATTCATTCAAATGCGAACTAATATGTATTACATTTCCCATCGATGAATTCAAATGTGAATTATGTTTAGAAATAATATCACTGAAACAATTTATTGCAATGTTGGAATGGTTAAGTTTTGTACTTCCTCCTACTGCTTTTTGAAGATGGAAACTGCCCCAAAGGATGACAAATGAAATTTATGACCACTTTCTTTTTTTTTCTTTGATAAACAGTTTCTCCTTGTATTGTACCTTGTAGAAACTACGCGTATAATTGAAACCCGACCTCTACCTTCCCCCCTCGTTTTCTTCCCTGCAGTCTTTTGTCAGATCCCCTGTCTCAATGGAGGCCGTTGCATTGGCAGGGACCAATGTTGGTGTCCAACCAACTCAACTGGGAAGTTTTGCCACTTGCCAGCTCAGCCTCACGCGAAGCCCAGCACTCACAAGGACTCCAGAAACTCTGGACACAAATCTCCTTCCCACTCCACGTACACTCTACCGTTGTCCAATCAACAAGGTAACTGCACCACACTTCTGGAGCCAAGGGAAAGGCAGCTTCTGCATTGCAGCCACATGGATCTGTGCATCTGTTGTCCTTGAATTCCCCACTTGAGATCTTACGGAAATGTTTGGCTTTGAGGCCATTGTTTCCCATCACAGGACAAAACATTTCCAATTGTCTTGGTTTTGCTGTTTTATTTCTTCGAAGCAGAAGATCCGAATCAGGGAATGTCAAAGCTTGTCAGTTGTGCCGGCATCCGTTTTGAATTTCAGGGAATGTCAATAAAAATTGAAATGTATGATTCCAGTGGCTATGAAATTGTGTGAAAACACGCACAAATAGATCATTCTTGTGAGAAATACACAGAGGCAAGTTTGTTGTTCAAGTGCTCTTAGTAAGGTCGACTTCTTATGTCACATTTTGATTCATGATCATGGATTCTGGGAAAATGCCCTGAAACTCCCCAAAGATCGTTCCCCTCAAGTTCAAAGGATAAAAATCACTCTTTCTTCACATTGCAACATACTCTCCCATCTTTCAAATTTGTCTTTGGCCTATTAAGTTGGATTTAAACCTTCTAATCCAAAACACGGTGTTTATTTTTTAATAGTATCAATAGTTTTTGTTGCCTGGAATTGCCCACTACTTGGAGATTAGGTGGATAAAAACAGAACTGAAAAAAGATTTGTAAGGTTGTGTCAATTGATTATATTCTTTAATTAAGAGTCTTTATGCAGTATAAAAGTTGCATCATTTGGCTTTTGGTGATACTTGCATGAGAATTAAATGAGAAAGCTGCGAGCACTAAATCAAAGGGCTCTCACACCCCATTTCCATGGTGAATCCTTGAGTTGATAATCAAACATTGGAAATAGAAAAAAAAAATCTGCATCTTTTTATTGTACCGGGTTCCAATTTTCCATTTAGAAGGTCAAATGATGTTAACCTATAGAGGAACCAATGCATTTTAGCTTCATCCTAAAATATCACCCAAAAAACGAATAGCCCTAGCTTTTCGTGAGTTGCATATAAGTTAGCATCTTTCTCTTCCAGTCTCACTTCACCCATCCTTGGTCAAGGTCCACATCCAGCACCCACCGGAGGCCGAGGTCCGGATCCACCAAGTGGCTCGGGTCCAACCCGGTCAGAGGTTGCCCACCACTGAAGGGGCTCACTCTGTCCAGCAGCGCTCTCAGCCTGGCAACAGCCACGAGCCCGCTGTCGAGCATGACGGCAGACACGTATACACCAGAATGGACGGCCATGCCAGAACACACCACCGTCAGAACGGACATGTGGGAAGATGCTTCCAGGATACAGTTGACGGACAGGTATTATTAACACCATCTGATGCACTGTGGTCTCTTGTTGGTCTTAGAACCATAATTGTGTTGTGCCACATTATCTTCCCATTGCTTTCTCTGTCAATGTTGGCCTGTTTTTATGCTACATGTCATCTTCAGGACTGATAAAGCCTGACCACAATGGTCAATGTAGTGTTGCGTCACTTCTTCGCTCTGGGCATGTTTTCACTTAGGATGCATTTGGAGGACTAACTCTTGGCTCAGAATGCTCTCTTTCCAAGCGAGGCTCAGATGGTATGAGTCGCAAGCAATAGAATACAATAATGTCTTTTGTGGCAATTGCAGGAAGCCATGGATAAGCCTCTCAATGCACCGTAATTGAAGCAGTGCGGTAGTTTTAGCTGTTAGTGTTTAAGATTACAGGTGGAGCAAAACAGTGCAGCTTAGTTGGATTTCATACAAAAGGGAATACACTTTATTGAGGAGAAAACCGACGACCAAATTTCTTCAAATAGAGGTTCCTACAGTAGTCGATGGCATATCTCAATTATCTCACACACCTGTAAGAAAAAAAAAAACCCAGCTCTCCCTTAAAAGATCAATCATATGCGCTATATTTCATACACATACATTAAATACAGTAGTTCCCTACTGAGTCCATTTGAACTCTGTTGCTGACCAAACCAGCATTACATACTGAGGCTGGTTTAGATTGAGAGTAAGTTGGTGCCATGCTAGCTAGCTACATTGAACAGTGGTTAAACTTTAAGGTTAAGCTTTAATTTGATGGTTAATATAAAAAAATAAATTAAAAAAAAATGTGATGCCATTTGTATGTTACATACAACTTTGATTATGCCCTCTTCTTTAACACACAGTGGTTCATTTTTTTTTAACATGTTCACTGCAGTGACTTAGCCAATTGTGACTTAAAAGGGAATTCATATCTTTAAGATATGACAGCCAAAAATTCTGTTTCAATTAGTTGTATTTAAAAAACAAACAAAAAAAAAACAATTTCGAAGTAAACCAGCGTTACGCTATGAACTGTGTTTAACTTTAATGATTATGGTTTGATTTCCTACTAAATAGTCATAGTATAGTAATACTTTAGTCCATAGTTAGTCACATTGGAGGTGCGGCTCCAGCCTTACACGAATGTTTGTGTGTATTAGATTACAGCTCCCCATTTTGCACGGTTGTCCTCACTTCTCTTCCCAGTTTAGCCATTTGGTGTTCTGCAAAACAATGTTTTCTGTGTTTTCACTTGAGTTTTATAAATCTCTACTGGCCACAATCCACTCGGTTCTGCAAGGAATTTCTCCTTATTAGCCAAATGTCCATGATCCAAATGCCAGGAGGTTGATAGTTGATAGTTACTGAAACCAGTCCTCCAAAAAGCTAATGTCTTCCAATTTTCTCTGCCTCTGCGGATTCATGGACAAGCACCTACAATTTTGCAGGGACACTTATTTATCACAGATGTGTGTTTTTGCAGTGTGGTAAGCCTCTGCCAGGCCTAACCAAACAGGATGATTGCTGTGGAAGCGTGGGAGCCTCCTGGGGTCTCGACAAGTGCCATAAGTGTCCAACCAAACCAGGTGAGCCACCACTGACCAGCAGTAATTGAGCTTTACCATAGATCAATTTTCCAATTTTGATCATTTACTCCATCCTTTGCTGACTTCAGAATCATCTGCTTGACTGATAACCAGTAAATACACTACGTGGATAGTTGTCTTTTCAGTGAGATGTCAGCAACTGGATTGAACGGTCACATTACACAAACAGATGAATGCCATAGCTGTGATGCTCACTTAACTTTCATCTGCTGGCTTACACACATTCGCTACATTTGTGTTTATATGGAGCTATTTTTACCAGCTGTAATGTCTCAAAGAAAACAAGACCACACAGATGGAAGGGTGAGTCGCTTGTATTGCTGTCTTTATTCCATGTAGTGTTCATTTCACACGTTTCCACCGATTTTTTGCATATTTTCCTTTGACTAAACCATAACCACTGTAATTGACTGGTGACCAGTCCAGGGTGTGTCCTGTTTTTCACCCATCGTCAGCTTGCAGTAGCCCTCACCTCAGTCACGACCCTTATGGGGACAAGCCAAAATGGATGGATGCATAACCCATAACCAATATTTCGTTGGATTCCGATCCATCCAATCAGATCATTGAAAACTGTTGCAGACATTAATGGAAACTGATAAACAACTGTTGACGCATACTGTATGAATGATAAACAGTTGGATCGATGCCAAGTGGAACATTTCCGACCGTGCATTTGCATTTGTTTGTAGCTTTATTACGTTCGTCATATTCAGATTTTGTCTTGCACAATCAATCACCCAAAACCACGAACCACATTTAGGCCCTTCTTCTTATTTAAGTGGAGCTTCACATCCGGGTTTTTTGTTTCGTGCTGCCTTTTTGGTCAGTGGCAACCGTTCTAATTTTCAACTGCAGTTGTTTCTAACTGGTGGATATTTAGAGCATTTATCACCGACCTAAACACCACTGTGGACTGGGGAGGGAGGATAAGTACCGCAGTCAGTCGTCATTAGCTGTACGAAATGACCGCATAACGTGACTATCCCCAGAGGAGTACAAAATTAAGTGTTTTATTTTTGCTTCCATAAAAACCAAAACTTGGGAACCATATGAAAGCATGAAGATGAGAGTCTGGAGCAAGCACCACCCACCCAGGGGGCATAAGGAAGCAGTCGTTGAAGAAATGAACAGGCGTAATTCAGCTACTTTCCAACCCAAGCTGCGGTAGGTTTGAGAAAAAGCAGCAAGCTGGTTGCATGCTGACAAGCTGGGTGGGTGGTGACACCTCTCACTGTACACTGAGACTCTTACTCGACCTGACAGTCCTGTGTGTTATTTGGGCAGGGTGGGGCTTGATTGTGTACCCGCATTGGCCCAGGGGGACCTAAGCAAGCAAAGCTTGGTGGAAAGCAGCAATAGCGGCACGTTTTTTTATATATATGTTCTTGTCTTTCTTCTCAATTGTATTGCAGCCAAAGCCACAAATGTCAGTTGGCTGTCAAAGTCCCCAAGCTGTGTTTAATATATAACCAGGCCTTAATCAGAAGCAGACATCATCCCTCTGCATCTCCTCCATCCATCATAGATCTATTCTTTTCTCGTATCCTGCTCCTCTCGGGGCAGCACTCTTCCCTGAGCTCCCAGATGTTCTCCTGTGGTCCTTTGAAGTTCCGACAAGAAGCACAAACGCATGCTCCTCTTCGTCATGTTTGTGGTATACTGTAAGCCTGGGACGCAGGTCACACGCGTGCTGTGAAGGAAGTGGAAGGAAAAAAGAAAGAGGGGGGGGGAGTGAAGTCATATTCGCTGTCCCTCCAGTCTTGGAGGAAGCTTTAATAAGAGAAGTGCTTTGAATTCCAGAGTGTTATTGTGCTCACTTTTGACACTTGGCTAGATCTTTAAGCTGCGTTCCTCCCACCATGGCCTGTGTTTGACAGGAGTGATATGGAACCAGGGGAAAATGGCCCCTGAAAAATGTTGTTGCTCTTTTGTTCTGTTTCACTGTGAGAGGGTCAGTTGTCAGTTTGCGATTTGGAGAGAGTCATCTTGCATTTTAGGAGTCTCCTGTGTGTCCTGTTTACTATGTGCTAATGCACAGTTTCCATTTGAAAATCTGACATCGTCCAATCTGGGAGTTCTGTGGAGCGTGCCTCGGGAGTAGGGGAACCAGAACCACCATCAGATCAGTCCCTGTGTGACTGGTGTCAGAGTTTGGTCAGCAGTAAAGAAGATTTGTTTGCAGGATGTGAATCCTCCAAGTCTACGCTTTGTCACCAATTTTGCTCAGAAGCTTTATGGACAGAATTTGCTGGCACAGCTGAGATGTTGGAGGGGTCCGGTTAGGTGCCCTCAGTATTGCGTCTCAGCCTTTTGCAGATAATGTGGTTCGGATCGCTCCATCAAGCCATGATCTTCAACTCTGGAGCAGTCCGTGGCCAAGTGTGAAGTGGTTGAGATGAGAATTAGCATTTCCATATCTGAGCACTTGGTCCCCAGTCAGAAAAGGGGAGAGTCAGGGTTGGGTCAGGGATGGGAGTGGAGAAGTTCAAGTATCTTGGGGTCTTGTTCACGAGTGAGGGAAGAACTAAGAATGAGATCGAGAGATAGATTCATCAATCTATTTCTGTCTCTCTGTGTCTATAACTGAAGCAGACTGGAGTCACTCTGTCTCCCGGCTGGCCTGGGGACATCTCGGGATTTCTGCGGAAGAGTTGGACAATATGGCTGGGGAAAGGGAAGTCTGGAGCGCTAAAGTTGCAGCCCCCTCCTAAATATGTGGAAGACTATGGATGGATGGATGGGTAGACTTCAACAAAACAACAATGTCAGAACAACAGAAAATGAATAGATTTTTGCACCTATGACTGACCTACCTAATTAGTGCCTGTTAGTAGTTAAGGATGAGTGACATCACGACCAATCAGTGGTCCTGCTATAATGATGGACATGTGGATGGCCCCGATGATTGTGCAAGGTGAAAGAGCGTGCCAATGACAGTTCATTTACAGTATGATAGGCGGGACTGAGAGAAACTATAGTGAAGTGCGACAATACCTAAGTACTGGGTTAATAGAATTCTGTAAGCAGCACATCAAATGTTTCCAAAAAGTGGACATGCCTGGAGAAAAGACGTCCTGTCGCTACATGATTCAATTGCATTGCTTTTTAGGTCGTAATGACGAAAACATTAAAAAAATAAAAATAAATAAATAATAATAATAAATCTTTAATATGCTTTACCTCACATTTGTAATGCATTACTCCCAAGACTGCACGGGCTGAATGGTAGTGTGCGTGGATACCAATGCACTGCAGGAGCGTTTAATAAATTCATATTAAGGATTGCAGGCTTATGATAACATCCATATCAACCAGACAATCAGGACCTTCCCCCTGGACTGGTTGAGGAGGTGGATTGGAGAAAAGCTTTCCCTGGGCCGACAAAATTGTTACTTATCAATTTTGATGTCAGGAGACAGAAAATGTTAACATGAGAATGGTCAAGCAAAGGGTGAATATGAAGCAACGATATTTGAGTGCATAGGTTGCATAAACCCACAAGAGAAAATGAAACCTTTAAAAGTTCAGAGACAGGATTGTGTTGCAATGCTAAGGGTTATATAGGAATGTCTTTATTTTTATTTATTTATTTATGTATTTAATAAATTCGTATCAAGTTCCCTCGGCAAACTTTTGCTCTGCCTTTGTGTGTCGAGTGTGAGCATGACTCTTGGCAGGCGTGCCTTTCATTCTGTATTCAACAGCTATTGGAATTCCACAATCCATTTTTTTTCTTAATCTGTCAATGCTGGGCAGCTTCCCTGTTTGAGACTCTCCCACGTATGAGATGATGTTAAATCCCATGGAACCACGCCCACATGAGCCTTGGTTCGCTGTACCCCCCTGGGCCAACCAGGTCTTTGCGGTGTCATCGCCTGACTTTGCCCTGCCCTTCCGTTAAACTCACCACTGTCCAGCCTTGGGAGTTGCCTGGCTGCTTCACTTCCTCCTCACTCAGCCTCACACAATGACAGAAAGTGCCCACTGATGTACCACTCACATGACGTAAGATTGAGTATAAATTTGAGGACGGAGGGAGCCAAGATCTACATCCTTCTATGTGAATTCATCCCACCCTCTTCTCCCATCAGCTCCGCAGACATGTGTTATAACGTTCATGGAAGGGGCCAAAGTTTGTGTTTGGAACTGCTTTTCATTTGCTTTGACCACCCTCTTCTCCCATTAGATCCTCAGACACGTTTTCTCACATCCATGGAAAGGGCCAAAGTTTGTGTATGGGACTGCTTTTTATTTGCTTTGATCAAACACAAACACTTGTAAATGGCCAACGAAAACCAGAGGTGCTACATCTTTGTCTGGGAGGAAGGCAAGAAGGAAACAGATGCCCCAGAGCTCCTCCACAGAAGCTTCCAATTAAGATTTAATGATACCTCAAATCACGTTTAGAGTGTTTGATTCGTTATCATTGACTTGTTAATGCATCATGCTTATACCGATGGAATCTATCAGCTGTATGGAGCAATGTGGTTATTTTAGAGCTCTGTGAGCTCTGTGAGTCTTAACCACAACGAGAAATAAAGCCTTAGTTAGACGTTGATACATTTTCAAACTGGTGTTGCATTTCGTAATTGGATACATGCAATGTTGAGCAGATTTTTATTAGGAATTTACCCTGGCATGTCTTCCTTTGGAGCCATCCCAGGTGGTTAATGCGCCACAGTGAATAGGAGATTAGGGAGGAATGTAGGTCTGTTTTGAATGTGTGTTTGATGCGGACTGCACACCCATCAAAATTAGGCCTCTGAGCTAAATTGTCAAACTAAATGCTTGGAACCTGCTTTTTACTTAAGATGTATGAAAACCCCTACAGCAGTCGTTATTTTGGGGAAATATATCCCATGGGTTATCTCTGTATGGTAAAATATGGCACATACTGTATGTAAGGAAACATGATGGAAAGCAGCAAAGCAAATAATCATTGCACGTGGCATCTTGTGCCGGTTATGCCTGTATCAACTGGAGAATTTTGGTATTAAATGTCATAAAATTCCAAACTGATCAGTATTGTAGTTTTAAGATTAGCCTGCAAGGGAAGCAGGGACCTATTATATTCAAGAGCTCTGTTATACAGAATTGAATGGCAAACTTGACGCGTGCCAAGGAGACATTTGCCTTTAAAAGCAAACAGCTTCCCTTCGAGCTGTTCCCTCCAATCAAATGTTGACTCCAAGGTCAGGCGGAGATGGCTTTGGCATCTCTCAGAGTAAAAAGATTTAATCCATTCATGGATTAGTTTGGTGTAGGCCCCTAGTTTTCTTTGTGTACCATCGGTTTGTTCCATGGTAGCATGTCAGAAAGCAAATTACTGGAAAAGAGTCCTGGGGAGGTCTTGGCCGAGATGTTGGTTGTTTTCCTATAAAGTGGCCTTCGGTGGAATAGATGGGTAGACCTCCTCCATTTGACCTTCCTTTACTTTCTTCTTCCTCCGTCCAACATGGTCACAGGTATTCGGAACTAGAGGATAAGTATGCTCTCCAGACAGATACACAGAGACGTACCCAGAGACAATCATTGACCCACAAGAACACATTCTAGGCATGGTGGTCCTGCAGAAAGACTGAATTGAAGGACGATTTTAGGACAGCTAAAGTACCCATCTGAGCATAAAATCATTCTCCTCTCTCAGCCCCTTTGCCTTCAGTGTTTACTTGTATTTTGCATAAGCCGTCTTTCCCTTTGCATATCCTCAGTAGGGTCTTCCTTGATCCGAACAGCAGACTTTGAACAGATTTAGGACCGAACCACCAATCAGGAACCCCCAAGGGATTTGAATTACACCACACAAGTCAGGGATTCAACCAAATATTATTCAACAGTTGCCAGTGGTATTCACAACACAATTGAATGGAGACAGACAAAATTAGTGAGGGGTGACAAAGTCTTTTGTTAATCAGGGCTAAATGGATGGACAACAATTGGACGTGTTTCTCTGTACGTTCAGTGGATACAGACCAGTCTGCGCCGAAACTCATTGTAACCAAGGGCGACACTAATGATGCACAGCTTGAGCTCACTCTTGCAAGTCGCTGCCTGTGAAACTCTACACAGACATTTTCTACTCAAATGATCGTAGGAGCCAGCATGAGACAGCACGCATCATTAAATGATCCGAAAACAAGGTAGCCCTTAGATTTGTGTACGGCACCAGAAACAACTTGGCCTTATTTTTGCAGCATTAGACGCAACTTTACACAACTCTAAACAATGAGCTACTACACTCCAATATGTCCAAAGCATTACGGGAAGCTTTGTTAGGGACTGCATGCAGATGTTCACAAGCTGGATTTTCGGGGCTTTCGAGAGCACTTGCACCTTTGAAGCAATCATAATGTCGAAATGAACCCACTGAACTGAACCAAACGCTTCTTGATGCAACGCCCACAGGTTCATGTTCATGACCATTTCAGATACGTGTCAAAGTTGTTCCTGGATGAGATATTCTCCTTTGTGTTAATAAGCTTTATTGAGACAGACCTCTCCCACTGGGTTTCCCTTGGCATGTGCGCCCTGCTGTCACTCAAGCCAGACTTTCCCTGATCCTGTCTCTGCAGGAGGGCATGCCCAGCACCCTGCCACAACAGCTCATTACGCAGAAACTTTGCAGGCGGATTAGGCTGGTGTGGAGGAACATGATGAGGTGGGCAGACAGGAGTGCGGGCGTCACTCTGATACAGTCCCCCACGTTTTTACATGCCCCCTTTCGTACTGACCCACTTCTGCTCTATCGAACCTTCAGGTACGCTGAACCTGCTTGGTCCACTGGGTCACAGCAGGATCAAAACATTTCTCATTCCCTGAAAGCTTCCATGTGGCACATTCCAGACACTCCTGGGAAAGTGGCACAGATTCATGACTGATTTGGGTGTTGTCCTGATTGGACTTCATGGAATAAATCACTGGGGAACTAAAAAAAATGGCCGCTCCCTCCTCAACAACTTCCACTCTTCTGGAAAGACTTGCTGCAAATTCTTTCACAACGTCTGCCAAAGCCGACTTTTTCCTGTCACTGTTTAGTGTGAAAGATACTGACACATGTCGGCTTGAACTCCACTAACTAATTCCCTGGTTCCCTAAATAGGATCAGAGGTGTAATTTCGGTGTGGCGTCTGTGTAAACAGAAATAGTGAATACTGATTGAACTCTTTAACTTCATTGCAAAAGTAAGAACAAAAGTTACTGTTAATTATACATGACCGGTTTTGATTACTTGGCACAACGGGAAAGACATTTCTGCACACAATTTTTTTTTACAGAATAAACGCAGATGGAAATAACACCATCAATGAATTAAACCAAAGAACGAAGAGGAGTTGTATACTGTCCAATTTAATCTGGATTTCTGAGGTAACCTACGAGAAAGTGTGTTTTACAATCTCTTTTCATAGATCGTTTAAAAGCTTGTTGATGGGGTTTATGCTCGTTAGGGTTTTGGGTGATTCAGAGAAGAACTTTCCTCAAACTGTTTCCTCAAAAGGGGACGCACCAAAATATCTTTGTAAAATCCAAGAAGCTGATTAAAGAGAACATAGAATTCATGGCCAATCCATGATTGAGTCATTGTGGATTTAGCCTGAATGGCATTGGAGTGTTCCGTTGCAAAGTGTGGAACATTGATTCCTCAGGGTCTGATTGTTAACAGCAACTAATTTGTCACCCGTTGAAGCAAATTAACAAACACATCCCAATGGCGTGCAGGCTGTCTCTTCTAATCTGTGATGGCAGAAGGAGGCTGATCGTAGTTGCCTGAGCCTGCACCGTGCAAGATCAGAGGATCGCGTCTGGCCTTGTTTGTCGACAGTCACAATCCAGATAAAAGTCACATCATGCCCAGAGCTGCTGAGCACGGCGAACATCAAACATCTGGTTTGCGGATGCTTGGGCCTGCATTCTTGACATTGAGGCAAATTTGATGGGCGAGGGCATTCATTATGTGCTGAACATATATATGTATATCTGATTAAGCTATTGACACTTGATATAAAATATGGTTCTAATGAAAACAAATGCCATTCTAAAGAAAATCCCCCAAACCCTTTCAAATGCGACCAAATGTATACCTATGCTTGAATGATATGATGTGGAAAAATAATGTCATTATTATGAAACGGGAACTGTCATAGTATAAATGAATAAAGACCTAATATGAAAAAAAAATTGTGATCACTCAACTCAACTGTATTCTTCCTGCATACAATATGTCAGAAAAAAAGATTTTAAATACAAACTAGGGGTGCATAATATGGCGTAAAACCAATGTCTCAATATTCTTAGGCCATATTTTGCAATGCATGATATTCGTCTTGATATTCTGATTCCTCTGATTAATCACTACATGAATGTTAATTTCAGCTCTGGTGCATAAAATGACAATGCTGTAATGTTTCATTTTCAGCATGAATAAAATCATGAAATATTCATAGTTTTGAATTGTATAAAAAAAAAATCACAAAATGCTCCCTTTTTTTATATGCATGAGGCAAATCATGAGATGCGGTCTTAGTTATATATACCATTGTTGATTAAAAATAAAAGATGACTATTTTACTATTTTACTATTTACTCGCCAATTACAAGTTGGAGCCGATGGCCAAAACATTGTAGTTTTGTCTTGACTGTTGGATGCTCTGGGCCTTATGAGCAGCCACGTTGTCACGGTGAAGCAGCCACAAGTTGTCCCACCACATCTCTAACCCCTTCCCGCGCACTGAACGAAGCAAACGCTGCAGGATGTCTTTGTCGATGTGCTGATTAATCTTCTGGCCCTGATGCAAGAACTTGCAGTGGCCGAGTCCCCTCACATTGAAAAATACCATCAAAATGTCTTGGACTCGGGACTTCGACGGTCTTGCTTTGTTCGATCTTGACAACGTTGGACTCCAATGAACGTTTGATTCGCGCTCGTCATTTGTCACTGGTTTTGAGTCACCCTGACAAGTCTGCCCTTCTTACTTTCATCATCGCTCACTCTTCCCTTTGCTTGTATTTGAATACATAAGCTCACGTGGAAAAAGGTTCATGGCTGCAGAGAGCTCAGGTCAGAGCTATATACTACTACGTGATTACATGGACATTCTTACATTCTTTGAATTGGGCTTTGAACACAGATGTGCTGGAGTCATATCCCAGCTGTCTTTTGGGCGAGAAGTTGGGTACACCCTCTCTCTCTCTCTCTCTCTCTCTCTCTCTCCTGTCTTTTGGGCTCTCTCTCTCTCTCTCCCTCTCTCTCTCTCTCTCTCTCTCTCTCTCTGTCTGTCTGTGTATATCCATCCATTTTCCGATCTGCTTATCCTCACAAGGGTCGTGGGGCGTTCTGGAGCCTATCCCAGCTGTCTTCGGGCAGTAGGCTGAGGAAACCCTGAACTGGTTGCCAGCCAATCGCAGGGCACACATAGACGAGCAACCATCCGCCATAATTACTCCTTCAAAATTTATATATATATATGGTCTCGCAGATGTATTTATTCAATTATTCAAGTAAAATAGCTTCTTTTGTTTTCAAAATTGATGTGCCTACTCCTGGATTCACGAATATGACTGCCAGAGTTTGGATCCGACACCGATGACAAGAAGGACAGAATTACATAATGGTTACTTTGGAAGAAGCATGCAGCATCGTGACTCATGTTGCATGACTCAAAAGCAAGATAAAAGACGTTCTTCCGTAATTGCTTTAATGTGTTGGCGATCTAGCGCACAGACACACACACACGCACACGCACGGTGTGACTTTTAGCTTTTGCCACATGAATGACCACGTTGACCTGTACATTTAATGGTGCATCCTGAGGCTTAACCCGGTGCCGAGTGACTAATGACCTGATGTTTTTCAGGCGTCTGTCACTGACAATATGGCCGCACTGGGGCATGAAGCGTAGCGCTGATTTATTTACTGCAGGGCTCTCTTGACTTTCAAATACACACACAAGATAAAAAAAACATTGAACGTTTTCCCAACACAATCCAAATCACCTTACTGCTTGCCATTTATTTGTCTCCATTGTTGGTGTGTCTTTCATTGAACGACATTTGCATCGTGGTTCGTGTTCAAGGTGATTGTTGTCACAGGTTCAACCCGTTTATAAGTGAGCACGTTCTTCACATATCCCACACCAATGCCGAGAATTATAGGTAATATGATTATAGATGACGTAGAGTGTTATTGCAACACGCTGGTGGATGGCAGTGCTGTCTTATAATTTCGAAAAAGTTTAATGGGGATCCATTAGCATCCCTTCACTCTTGAGGTTCCATGCGGCCCAGCTGTAGGTCCCCTCATTTTTCTGTTGCCAAAATGCTCACATCTGTAAGTTATATGTTCCTCTCCTACCACGAGCTCCCTGTCTACCACTGTGATGAATGCAACGCTTTGTGTTGCAGAGTGTTTTCGTATCCCTCAAACATTGTCGTCTCTATTCTCTCTGCAGCTTATGCAGTGATTGCAAATGGACAAGTGGAATGTCCTGCTGGATATAAAAGAATGAATATGACTCACTGCCAAGGTAAGAATCAAGTTTTTTATGTAGAAGTGCTACAGTGTGTTCTGTGTGGGATAAAAGTCCATATGTTTTCTACATACGCGGACCCCTGAGGACTTCACTCAAGTTTTTCTTGCTGTGTGTACGCTCCCTGTGGCGTACAGGTCAAGACCACAATTAGCCTTTCTCCAGCAGGCTTTGATTGGGTTCAATGGGTATCTTTAAGTATGTAGAATTGTGTGCTGGTCTGGCCCACACCGGTGGTAGAGGAGATGCGATGTGACTTGCTAGCTTGTCCATCCATCTGTTAAAAAAAAACAAAAAAAAAACATCAAGTCACTCCTGGAAAAGAAAACAGCGTATTTCGCTTCATCACAACATCCCAGAGGGGGCTGGCTGCCAACTGTCTGGCAGGTCATGTCGAAAGAGCCACACACAGTGTCGAATGTGTGGACATCACAGCATTATGACCGTTGACATGACTGCCGTAAAATCTGAGGTTGGACACGACAACAAACCTGAATGATGCAGGAAACATGTTTCAAAATATTGAACTGTTGGAGACGTTTGAGTTGGCAATTAAAACAGAAGAAGCGTGTTGTTCTAAATTGATCGGAGCTGCTTGGAAGAAAAAGAGTTGTTGGCTTCTCTTCAAGCAGGTGCAAGTTGTCCAGTTAAATTTCTGACCTGCTTAATTGGCCACGACTCTCAGGGTTTGATTGAGGGGCATTTAAAAAAATAGAATGAAATAAAACTTTTTGTGGGGGTAGACAAGGCACCCTTGTCTTTCAATAGAATGTCACCCAGCTAAAATAATGTATCTTTAATACTTTCATGTTTTTCTTTTGCCATTGTTTCAAGATGTTCCTCCGTTGCAGCTGCTTATTTCTTTAATTACAAAAACAGCCAAGCTGCTAGTCCCCCAATTGTATTTTATGGAAAATCTGATGTCCCTTTCAGCTGGTGCTTCATTCCCAGAGGCTTTGCTGCAAATGCCAAAGAGGAAAAACACAGATTTTCACCAAATTTTATCTTAGCTTTTTTCAATGGTGGCGAGCTTGCCAACCTAGACCTTAAAGCTCCACTACTGTTGCACTTTCTTGGGTTGATATATAGTGTATTATATAACACATGATGTCGCTATGTGCTTCGCTAAACATTTGACACTTTGTTTTTTTTTTCTGTTGTTGTTTATTTTATTTTTTTTTAATAATCGAGTCTTAGTAATTGGTAATCTGACAAGTACCAGTATTTGTACATCTTTGTAATTCAAACATCAAACAATACAATCGTATTTATTGTATTATTATTCTTAACATCAAAGACTGCGTTAAAGGTGTGGTCAAAATGCACATTCCCTTTTTGCTTTGTCTCGAATGATGCACTTTTGCCCCCATAAAGTATGTCTAGTTTTAGACCACCTAAGTAACTTTATAATCCCGCCTCTGGCTAAAACAGTTAATCGCCAATTTCCTTTACAGAGGTGCTATGTAATACTCCAGGTGCCTATTAACAATAGTTAGGAGTACACTAGTAAGGTCGGAAGACCCCATCAGTTAGGTGTTAGATCTGTCTTCTTACTGTGAAATGTTGGGGTGATCAACCACGCATTGTAAATCAAAAATGATGTTGCGATTAGTGCAAATCATGGCAGCATGTCATTGAAAGTCAGCGTCAATCCCAGTCAACCCAGCAGCAGACTGTAACAATAGCGCTAATCTTGGACTCAACCAAACCATGGATTAGAGACCCCATGTGACGAAAGCTGAGCCCAATGCTGACCTGAACTCTGACCAGAAAACCTGCTGCTTAAACGAAACCTACAGATGTCCCTTGTGGAAAGAATATTTGATAAAATAGATTAAAAAAGGTAACATTGCATCTCCCAATAATATCATTGCAGGTATGAAAGGAATGAGCGAGGCATATCACTCTGATGCTCATTTCACACAGAGGCATTCATTCCCTCCTCACTTTTTCCAAGCAGTACACAAACAACAAAACAAGAGCAGTTCATTTGGAATTTAAAAAATGTGAGGTGGAGGTGAGAAAAGACCTAATAATGTTCTGATTATTTTCAACTTGCCCCAGTCCGGTGGGACTGCGATGGCTGAGACGGAAAAAAAATAATTTAAGTGTCTGACTCCTGGCTCCTGGCTGGCACTTTAACTGGCCAGCTTGTTTTATTGCCTCTGGAGCTGCAGTGGGACTCCACTGCTTGCTGAGTTCCCCCATTCCTGAAAAAACAGCCTCCCTGCCCTCCCTGAACCAGCTGAAGATGCTGGGATGTGTCAAGGATAGAAGGTGATGATGTAAATTAATGAATCCAATTCTGCCTGCTTTCAAAATGAATGACTTCTGCAGTCATATCATGGTCAATTCCTCCGCATGTGTTTTCTTCATGTCATCGCTCCTCCTGTATTTCATACCGTTGGGTAACTAAAAGCATTCATTCATCATCACCTCCAAGCGGCTGGCAATATTTTGTCACCTTTCAATGTGTAAACGATTCCCAAAACTTAGATCATTGTTGGTCTTACAGCATGACAGCTTTGCATACTCAATGTAAAAGAAATGTGATGTTGATATTTCTTTTCGAGGAGATCGTTTGCAGTTCAAACACTCCCTGTGAGAGGAAAACAATGCTTCGAGGCTGACACGTTGCATATTTCACAGATATCAATGAGTGTCTGCTGCCAGGAATCTGCAAGAATGCGGAGTGTCTCAACACCAAAGGAAGCTACAGGTGCACATGTAAACCTGGTTTCATGTTGGACCCTGCCAGAAGCCACTGCGTCTGTAAGTATTCACTTGTGCTCTTTAAAATTGGTGGCGGCAGTAGCTCAGCTTGTCAGGCTTGTACACGTGGGGATTGATCGACAGCAAGTTCAAAGCCCAGAAAATCGGAAACTTTGGACTGCTCGTTGGAGAGAGACTTGTATGTGTGAGAATGTCAGTAGGACCCGCACAAAAAAAGAAAAACATCCAGAATGTATGTACTTAGAAAGCGTTACTATGTGCTAAGAGAGAAAAAACACATTTTGTTTTTGCAGTATGAGGCGAGTCAAGTACATAACTTGCAAAAGATAAGGCATATTTGGCTTTGGGGTGAAATTTCAGGATCACTACAAAATGGTCAAGTGCGCCACATCACATTTAACAGGTGTTGATCCACAGATCAACCAATACCTAGTCAAATAGAAGTGGTATTTTTAACAGTATTCTCTCCATCATGTTGTTCATATTTTGACATCATGAGATCAAGACAACACCCAACAATTGATAAAGGAATACCTCGCCCACATTTGAGTCTTCAAAGAAAGACGTTCTCGGAGGCAAGCACCCACTGAGCTGAAGCCTTTCAGGGACAGCGATTACTACAGTGGACAGCTTACCATGTCATCAGGTTTCAGGGTAGACGAAAGGGTTAAAGTGTCATCAGCAGATTTCTGAAGAGATATACAGAGACTGGAAGAGTCACAGAAATGCATATATGTGGACCTCCTTGGAAAATATTATTATAATATTTATATTAATAAACGTTATAGTCCTCAGGTTGTTTCTTCAACCTTTCTTTTTTTTCAATGACAGGATATCTCCACGTGCTTTTTTTTGAGTGACTTGCATTCTAATGGTGTATTCTGACACCGGTTTATGTGATCTCCCCAGCTGACAAGGCAGTTTCAGACCAGAAGGCCTTTTGCTACAGATCAGTATCAGCAGGCACATGTTCGCTGCCACTTTCTCAACACATCACCAAGCAGATCTGCTGCTGCAGCCGTGTGGGCAAAGCCTGGGGAGATGGGTGTGATCGCTGCCCTTTGCCCGGATCTGGTATGTATGTCTATACAAATACTCAAATATCGTACAAGGTCATGTCCTCAATCTGCAAACACATCATTCCATCTTGAGTTTGACTTGCAGAACACATATTTGTTCAGTTGCTGTTGTTTGTAGGTGGAAAATGCTACATGTAAACGCATGTCAAGTTTGTCGGTGTTTTTGAAAGACGTCTCAAAGACAGATGAATTGACTCAGTCAGTCCGTCAGAACCCTCCTGTCTGCCAGCTTTGCGATTGAGTTCACAATACCCCAAATTTGTTTGAAGTGGAAAAAGACCAAAGCATAACAGTTGTCATATTTTGGAGGCTGCACAAGAGTGGGAGTCAGTTGTTGGGTTATCGCTCGTGTCCACTGAGAGAAATCGCACTCGCAGACAGGCAAAACTCAGGAACAGAAATGAATAGCTTGGCCAAAAGAAACACGGGAAACTGTCAAGATTTTTTCATTCAAATCCGATATTCAAAGTTCCACAGGGGGGAGAATGGGATGAGTTTATGGACTTGCCAGTGATTAATAAGGATCGTCATAGATCAAATATCGTCGACTTCCATGGTGCTGTTTTGACCAGGACTGATCCACAGCCTCTGATCCCTCAGATCCTGGCTTTTCTGTAGTCTTTGTCAAACCATGTTTGAATCATGTTCGCAGCAAAGCACTCAGGCCGATTCCTTGTGAACAGGTAACAGTATCCTGCCGACTTTTATTCCAACTTTCAACTGAGCTCCTGCGATGTGCTGCGGATCATATCAAGCCCAATTTTCATCCACACCTCCATCAGTCGATTGCCTCTAACATCCATGTTTCCCGATTTTACCTCCACCATATTTAGCTGTCATTACGTACATTGTTTTTCCAGACTCTTTTGGCATGAGGTTGCTTTTCTTAGGTCAAATAGGGGACACTGTACTTTTCGCTTGTAATGGATTCCCCATCTCTGAGGTTTGCTCGGCTCGTACACGATTCTCTAGGCTATTTGGCTATGCAAATATGTAAATTTCTTTCCAAAACCCTTTGTTGGTCAATGACTCCTGCATCTACCATTATACTGTAACAGAGCCCATGGAAAAGCTCATATGAACACAATTACACAGATGGCATTTGAGGATGAAATATGAGTCACAGTTGTATCCTGAATGTCTATTGTGGTAGTGTTTGGAGCCTGAGAAGAAGACTACTAGAGCAGTTCAGACAAAGTCATGAAGCACGTTTTGTGAGACTGAATTAACCCTTTCAGCTACAGCGGTTACTACAGTGGACAGCTTATCGTGTTATTAGGTTACAGGGTGCATGGAAGGGTTAAAGAAAAGACCAAGGCAGGGCAAAAATAAATATTGTACTATGAGAAGTTGTGACCAAGGAGAGACTAAGCCTTAAGGAATTGGAGAATAATAATTGGGCAAGGTGGCACTGAGTCAAAATCAAGGCCTGTCAAGACGTCACACATGATTTTGAAGAGTTCAGTCCAAGTCGGTACCAAAAAGTGAGGCAATGAGAGACGGAGCCAAGAACAAGCAATATTATATCTGGATAAATATAAATGTGCAATTGTCCAAGAACAACAAAAAAAAAATCTGTCTCAAGACCACAATGGAAAATGTTAATTTTGTATTTGGTTGCATTCCAGGAAGTGAAAAATCCTGTATAAAGAGGATATTTCCGTGACCTTAAAACACATGAAGAGGTCTCCTTGTATCATATGAATTTTTGTCAAAACTATCAGCTGGTAAATGTGCCATTAGCAAGATGTGTCAATATGGGGATCTGTCATGTTTTATCCAGACAGATCCTGGATGTCCATCCATCCATCCATTTTCAACACCGCTTATCCTGAACAGGATCGCGGAGAGTCACTGGAACCTATGCCAGCTGATTTTGGGCGCAAGGCAAACTACACCCTGAACTGGTCGCCAGTCAGTCGCAGGGCACATATAGAAACAAACGACCATTCACACCCACACCGCCCGCACACAAGTCAGGCGAGAGTTCAGACATTATTCGAGGTACCAAGAACTAAGCGGAGGCTCAGAGGGGATCGATTCTTTTCCGTTGCTGGTCCCTCTCTTTGGTATGACCTTCCACTGAACGTTAGGCAAGCCTGCCCCCTCACTGCCCATCTTTAAAACTCGTCTCTAAACTCATTTGTATTCTTTGGATTTTACCTCAGCATGACTCAGACTTGATCTTAGTTTTACTCTTTTTGTGATTTCTACTGTCTTTGTTAATTGATTGTTTTATTGTTTATTGTTGTATACTGTTTATGATATTTGCTCCATGTACCGCACTTTATATACAGCGGTGGTCGTTTTAACGTGCTCCATAAATAAAAATTGAGTTGAGACAAACAAATCATATGCATTGTAGTTGAGGCGCCAATTACTGTCAATTACAATCATCAAAGAGTTAGCACTCTCAGTTTGGGTTCAGTTTCTTACATAAGAATTGACAATGTCTTGATGGTTTTTGCTTTTCCAGATCATTTCAAGGAGATCTGCCCGGCTGGTCACGGATACACCTACTCCCGTTCTGATGTGCAGATTTCCCTGCGGCAGCTAGGCGAGGACGAACTTCAGAGTACCGGATTATCTTGGGAGGAGCAGAACCCAACATATCCTCAGCAGCCATCTTCCCAGCCTCAATATCCCAGTGACCCACAAACTCCTCAAATACCCCAGTGGCCCGAGTACCCAGACTCACCACAATCACCCCGGCACCCGGTCAGTCCCCCCCATCCCTTTATCCCAGACAGTGAAACACCTCCACAGCCAGAAGGTGAGAATATGTTTGCTACCGTTCGGTGTGTTTTGTTAAAAAGAGTTACTAAGCATGCACAGAGGACTTTAGAGTTATGTACGAGTTACTTTATAAAACCGCTTTACCACAACTCTTTAGAGTCTCAACACGACAAGGCAGCAGAATGATTCAATAAAAGTCTTATGTTTCCAAGAATCCAAACCTCAACAGGACGTTTTGATCCCACCAAATAAACGCAACATGGATCATAATTGAATCCGTGGCTTTCAGCTTTTCTCATTGATGTTTGATGTTCGCCTTCATCCGGATTTATATCTTTAATACTTAAGAATTACTTGCTGGTGTAAGTACCAAATTGGGATTAACACATATGATCCTGTAAATATTTATGGATAGTCATATCATTTATTTTCCGTGTCGCTGGATGTTCTTTTGGCATCTTTTAAAATACGGCTTCATCTTTTTGGCTTAGAGCAGAACTTTATATGGCTGCATTTGCAGTTTTTTGTTTGATGTTATCCTCGCGCTTTTGGAGGTTTTCTCTTGGTTCTTCTGCATCCTTCCACATTGCAAAAACATCCAAAATCCGTTTAAATTCATTAAAGACTAAATTGTGCTGAGGCGTGAGTGTGAATGGCTGTTCGTTGACTGTATATGTTTTTATTTTTGCTTCCATTTTTCATGAGCTGAACTCATGAAGAGTTAAAAAAGTCAAACATTTTTGACTAGAGCCCATGAAAGAGGGAAGCCAAATCTACAGTGGTACATTTATATTTTTGTTTAGTGTATATGCACTGTGGACAAAAGTCTTGGGATGCACCTTTTGTCATGTGTCTACTGCATCTTTAGTCAAAGTAAAGTAAATGCAAACGTAGTGGCATCTATGCTACTAATTAACTTCCTCTTCTTGTCATCTACCAGATGTGGACATTGAAAGACCGGTAAGTTCTTCCTCCCGGTTTCAACACTTTTTGCAGACAGTATTCTCTTCAAATGTTCACCTACCATATGTTCATTTTAATCACATTATGCACTCCGGTCATATTTTTTTAAAACATGTACATATCTAGTGGTTGATAAATCTGAAGCAATGGAAAAAAGGAAGCATTAATATATGGTGGGGTTAATACACCGGTACCTACCATATGTTCATTTCAATCACAGTATGCACTCCGGTCATATTTTTTTTTAAACATGTACATATCTAGTGGTTGATAAATCTGAAACAATGGAAAAGAGGAAGCATTAATATATGGTGGGGTTAATACACCGGTAACCAAAATGTGTCTGGACGTGTGCTTATTTTCTAGCCAGCTGTTGTGACAGACTCACCATTGAAATATCCAGGTATGATTTGCCACGGCATTTTTTTTTCATCCATATGTCTACATACTTAATTTGCTATCTTTAACATTCTATTTTAGTTTATTTCTAAACATCAAAAACCTACCATCATCCACTGCCATTTCAGTCTCGTGATGTATTTTGTTCCGTTTTCATTTCACTTCGTATTTTCAGTTAGAAGTCTTTGCATGCTCTGCCTCTGTGCCAGCGAAAACACTGACAGTCCAATTGCGACTGTTCTAATTCTGCTATTGTCCGATGTTTAACATGGAGAAAAGTAGAGATCATTTTTCTTTTTAAGTTGCCTGTTGAGTGACAGCTAAGGCAGTGGAATTTTGTAAAATAAGCAATGCATAATTTAGGGAGCGCGGTCGTGGTTGTATCTTTTTATACTAGGTCCAAATACATCATAGCTAACATTATTCTTCCTTCCAGAAGTTGCTCCAGACTCACCAGCCAAGCCTGATCCAAAGGAAACAGTCTCCACTGACTCAGGTAAGACTTGCATTACACAAGTCAGCCCCACCCCCACACAAATACTATTAATGCTGCTGTATGGGAATGCTTTTTAAAAATATATTAAAGATACAATCAGCACTGCGAAGCGGATGTGCTCACCACTAGATCACCATGCTGCCCAATAATAATTGTACATTCTGTCACTAAATTGTCAGGTGCACTGGAGGCATGTAATACAAAACGCCTTCAGTCTATCAGAGCGCACAGAAAGCCATAGCGCGGTCTGACAAATTCCCAACCATGGTAAACTAGATTTGACCCAGCACGAAAATTAAGATGCACCCGTTTTTAAACCGAACGCGCGTGCAGCTGTCTATGAAAATAGGGTTCTTATGTATGCTTAAACTTTAATTAAAGATTGTTTAGCTGGAAATGACACAAAGATAGCAGCAAAATTGTAACACATTTGACCCTATTTTGGCTCGCATGCTCCCACACTTTCACATTCATTTTTTTGTTGGATTTTACATCATGGTCTGTCTACCACATGTGCCAAATAAACTTTTCAATTCCTTTATATGAGGCAAATATGAAAATGCCAAATGCGAATACAGATTTGGATTTTTTTTTTTCATGCGTCGCATACATCACACGAGTGTAAGGCTTGACTTGCATTTTCTTCATGATCTTTGTAAGCACTGAGCGACCCACATTAAAGCACTATGCAGTGTGGTTAAATGTGTCTTCTCATCCAAGGCTACCACCCAATAAAACATCAAGGTGGCTTCTATAGAGAAGCATGTGTTAGGGTCTATATTTTTATTTTTTATTATTTTTTTTACACTTTATAGCATCGACCATAATGTGTAACTACAAGTCAGCTGTGTTGTTTTATTGTCAAAGTCTCATTTCAGATCTTCTATGACTTTGTCTTTTAGCAAGTGTTGACAAGTGCGCAACCACCCCCTCCATTTGTGGCCATGGGAAATGTGTTCCTGTGCAGACGGGCTACACTTGCCAGTGTGAACCGGGATTTAAACTCAATGCTCTGCAGACCACCTGCATAGGTAAGCAACGAGAATACAGAGGGATGAGTTGCTTGTGGATGACGACCAGGCAGTGGTGAGCCGTCAAGGCCTGCAAGTAATAATAAGTAAGCAACTGGTAGTAAGTATTTATATACTTATTACCAGTGGGACTTTTTATTTAACCAATCAGATTTCCAATTCACCCCGAAATCGCTGTCGCACAATAAGTTGCGGAACAGCTCCAGATAATGTATGTTAGCTCGATTCCACGCTGTTGTACTGCATTTTTGTATAAAGCCGATGGTTCCCATTATAGCAAAGTTATCGTGGCCGTATTGAGAGGTGGATTAAAACAAGTTCAGCCTCCCCGTTAAGGCCCGCCACTGAGACCTACATCGATAATACCGGTGAGATGTCTCTTGTCTTTCCCCATGTCGCTGACTCTGTAGATGTGAATGAATGTGAGGGTGATCCATGTGACGGAAAAGGCCGTTGTACAAACAGCTACGGCTCCTACAGTTGTCAGTGCTTCAGCGGCTACAGCCAAGTGATCACCCAAAACAGGAAGTTCTGTCAAGGTGAGCGCACTTAACATTCAGTGTCACGTTTGCGATGGATGAATGCCAAACATGAACTGCAATTTTAGGTCTTTTTGGATGTGCCTGTGATTGTTACGCTCGTCCTTCTTGCAGACATTAATGAGTGCAGCATGCCCAACAAGTGCCAGAACGGCCACTGCGTCAACACGGATGGATCTTACACCTGTGAATGTGACAGCGGCTTTGCCAAGTCCCCGAGAGGCCAATGCGAAGGTGACATGTCCAAAAAGTCATCTTGCATCCTGTTCACATGGATTGTGCTTGACAACAGCTTCATATGTCATCGTCTACTTTAACAGATGTAGATGAGTGTCAAGATCCCAGCGCTTGTCCCAGTGGTGGTTGTGTCAATACCGTGGGCTCCTTTCAGTGCCAGGTCTGCAGCCCAGGCTTCAGGCCTGTCAGTGAGAGATGTGTAGGTAAGGTAACACAGCCGATCATCAGCAACATGTGCTTGTTTGGGTTTTTAGGTACTCTGGGTTCCTCATTTATTCCAAAAGCAAGCATGTTAGATTCATCGAAGACTCGAAATCGTTCCTAGGTGTGAATGTGACTGTCAATATGTGCCCTGAGAGAAGTCGGCTCATTGGAACCATAATGAGAATAAACGGGACAAAAAAACGGATGGATCGATGCCTCCATGAAAATAGTGAATATGTGTGAAAACATGAGCTGTGCAATCATGTTAAGTTTGCAGTCTCGGTATGTCTGAGTACCAAAACGATAATGATGGAACTCGGCCATGTAGTAGAGTTTGTGCTCAAAATGCAGCTCTATTTCGACCTCGATTGTGTCCACTGTCCAGCATTACTCACCAAAAACATATGTTGCACCTTAAAGACTGACAACTAAGTAAGCTTGTTCATAGTGGAGACCAAAAAAAAAAACCAACCAAAGTAGAGGGGAAAAAAACCTGACAACACGGAATACTGAAGAATGACAACTGCGGTATTGGCCAAGCCTGCATATTTGAACATTTGTTGTGATTTTTGCTGATAAAACAACATTTGTTTTGACAACGCTGTCATCTGTATGTGAAAACTACCAAAAACACAAAGAAAGGTTTTGATGGCTCACTGTCGTGTAAGCGTTCCCTCAGACCCGCAGCAATGGAAATCACTCAGGTGTTGTCGAACCGTCTTGCATTAGGTTCCATTTCAAAGCTGCATTTTCCAAATGGAATTGCCAGACCCAACTGAGTTGACATGGCAACAAGCCCTGCCGGTAATGACCTGCCGACAGTCTGTGATCCAGCACCAAATTTAATCTGCGTTGGTTTGTGTTTCATTGCTTTTTTTTTTTTCGAAGACATGCTTCATGTGTTACAATGGATATAAAATACATTTGTTTTTAGACTTCAAACAAACTTGCCATGGATGTTTCATGTCTGCCATACAGCGGTTTAAGTCCAACATGACAAGTAAAAAAACCACAGTGATGACGGCCGGATTGTACCCGGCCCGCCTCTCTCTGAGTCCATTCAGTGCCTTCATGTATGAAATATCAGCTCAGCAGCCCCGGTAATATCTACAATATTGTTTAAACATCTTCACTGTTATTGTTGATCTTCTGATATCAGTGCCCCCCCCCCCCGAAAAAGAAAAGATTGTTTATAATACTTCAATTTGGTAGAGTCCAAATATTTTCTCTTGGCCACAGCCTTGAACAAACAGCATGTTATTGTTGGAGAGCTCTGACCACTGTACTGTTGGGCCCGCTGGAGGCCGGCAGGATTTGATTAGCACTACTGGGCTGGGTGAGGGGACCGGGCAGTCACTGGAGATGTATGAGGAGGGTCAAACGGTCAACTCCCAACTGTGAAGAGGTCCCGACTTGCAAACAAATCTTCTCGCCCAACCACCGTATCCTCTCGCTGTGGTCTATTAGATTCGAATGCTCGTTGCACATGGTGTGTGTTGCTTTGAAACGAACGCTGAGCCCCAACGTGGCCCAGTTACATAACAACCTGACTACTGTGACTTACCACATCCCCTCTCCATGACCTTGCACCTCTCTAATGTGTTTGGAAACCGGAGCCCCTGTGTTGAGTGTTCCAGACATGTGAAAGATTGGAAAACAAAATTAAATTGACTTCTGCAGTGTTTCTTTGGAGCACCTTGCCATTTTTTTTAAATTAGTTTGATGTCTTTCTTGAAGAAAGTCACTGGCCGATGAGCATCATCTAATTGCCAGATTTCCACACAGAACCCCTTGTGAACTACTCTGATAATCCGCAGCTATCTATGAGGAATAAATAGCAGATGAGATGTTAAAGGAAAACATTTTGTCAATATAATCCACATCTAGGCCGACTGGCGCTCGTCCGGTTTCAACAGACTATTTCCAGTTTTTGCCTTGGCCATCTGACGGGAGTACGGTAATTTGCGCTCAATTGGCCGGGTCGCGGATAAATTTAATTGGCGTTGTGATAGTGAACAGCTCCATTGCCTCGTCAAAGATTATCACACAGGCTGAAGGGAAGCCGCATGACTGCATCGCGCCAAACACAACTCAAGTCCGTGACTTTGCCCTTTTGTTTTCCACGTATCACCTCTTTGTATTGTTCTTTCTCCACCTCCTTTGCAGACAAATGAGCACCTTTCCTTTTTGTGTTATGTAATGTCCATTCCTCCGACTTTGCATTGTTCACATAATCCTGTCACACATTGTAATCGTTATTAACCCTTGACAAAACATTCCACTAGAACATCAACAACCTCCCTACACCACAAGGTTTTTCCACAAGTAGCTTGGACTCAGAAAGTGAAAAAGACAGCTCTTGCTCCAAATCGTAAAAAGCCCCTTAATGAGTAGCACTATTAGGTCCATTTAAAAATAGCTGTTTTTTTTTTTTTTTAAACACATTCATGATGCTTTCACAAATTTTTTCCCTTTTAGCGCAGTGTAACAACCACAGCGGCAAATTATATTGACATTTTGGCAAACAACTTTTATTTTTTCCAAGGCACATATCTGAAACCTGTTAAAAAAAACAAACAAAAAAAAAACGCTAACAATAAAGCGCATGCCTTGTCCTTTCATGTCCGCAGATGTGAACGAGTGCTTGAACCAAAACATTTGCGGCCGTGGAAGGTGTGCCAACAGCGAGGGCTCCTATAGGTGCAACTGTTTCCAGGGATACAAACTCGCACTGGACAACGTATGCCAAGGTCAGTCATCAGTGACCAGAGAGATCCATGACAAAGTAGCAGCTGTATAAATAGTTTCCACGCGTGCTACTGTAGAAGCTCCGTGGCAAATTTGAAGCTTTTATTAAAAAAAGGTTACAAAGAGTGCGAGCGTGTCTTTCCTGAGGCCCGCTTCCATTTTCCACTCTGTCATCTTTCCAGATGTGAATGAGTGTCTGCTTCCGGGGATCTGCCTTCACGGAGGCTGTGTCAATCTAGAGGGTACCCACAGATGCACCTGTAACCATGGTTACCAAGTCACATCAGATAGCAAAGCCTGTGAAGGTCTGCCGTGTGACGTCGCTGTTCTATGCAACTTACGGCAGCCAAATTAAACAATTATGTTTTTATCCCCCCTCTTTAGATATCAATGAGTGTGCATCTGGCAAAACGTGTCCTGAAGGAATTTGCATCAACACGCCGGGTTCCTTCACATGCCAGAGTTGTAATCCTGGTTTTGAACCATCAGCTGATGGGCTGAGATGTGAAGGTAGAATTTCTTCCTTCAGTTTTGACCTTCGTTTAGCATGTGACTGTTTTGCATTATTTTGTCTTTCTGATACACCTTAATCGATTATTCTCTGCTTTTTGTTTTTTTTTTTTTTAACAAAATTCTACTGCCTTAGCTGTCACTCATTAGAAAGATTTAGTGGAGAGACTGCTGGAGGAGACGACGCTCCCTAAAATGGGGGCCATCCTGTCCAGTGAGAGCCAACCACCCATTGTGCTCCTTTATCTTCTCCCTTCAGAGGAGCTTCCGTGAGCTCTAGGTTCTGCTCACTGGGGGGGCTCTACGGATACACATAGGGTCTCGTTTGCCCCTCGGGCCATCACGCTGTATAGCAACTTCCGGAAGGAGCACGAGAGCATGTTGTCCAAACATTGCTTAATAGTGCTCTGATTTTACTTTATTTGTCTTTTGCATTTTATTGTATTTATAATTTTACTGTTTTTGTGTTAATGCAAGCAACAGACCAATATATAATTTGCCTCAGGATTAATAAAGTATCTATCTGCAGTGGAGACATGTGATACACTGCTGATTTTTGAAGTTTTCCCACTTAAGAGGCAAGTAGAGTGACTGTAATTTGTATCAAAGGTACTCTTGAACTATTAGGAAATGAGCAGTGTATCAAATACTTGTTCTCCCCACTCTCTCTCTATCTATCTATCTATCTATCTATCTACCCATCCATCCATCCATCCATCTACACTTAAGAGGCAAGTAGAGTGACTGTAATTTGTATCAAAGGTACTCTTGAACTATGAGGAAATGAGCGGTGTATCAAATACTTGTTCTCCCCACTCTCTATCTATCTATCTATCTATCTATCTATCTATCTATCTATCTATCTATCTATCTATCTATCTATCTATCTATCTACCCATCCATCCATCCATCCATCTATTTATTTAGATATACTGTACATTGCTCAAAATGGCGACACTCATCCTAGCGCTCCTTGTATGGAATATCGTGTAGAAAATTAGCCAATGACCAGCGCAGAGTGGGCCCCTATTCTCGAGTCAGTAGCAATAGGCTCCAACTCATCCATGACCCTAACGTGTCCGGATGCTATAGAAAATTGCCGGATGGATTTCCATTCCCATCAAACATCAGATGTAATCAAATCTGGCTGATTTCTTGTACAAACTCAATTCCAATGAAGTTGGGACGTTTTGTTGAACGTAAATGTAAAAAATGTGTCCGGAACCCTTTCGGGGACAGCGGTTACTACAGTGGACAGCTTATCATGTTGTCAGGTTACAGGGTGCATGAAAGGGCTAAACTGTTCCACTATTTTCTCTCACACCTCACCCAATCTTTGCTTGTGCTTTTATAGCCAATCATGGCACTCACCTCTTCCCAGTTAGCCCGTTCACCTGTGGGATGTTCCAAACAGGTGTTTGATGAGCATTGCTCAACTTTCTCAGTCTTGTTTGCCACCGGTCCCACCTTTTTGGAACGTGTTGCAACCATAATATCCCATCAAAACACATGATTATTTGCAAAAAAAACTGTAAAATTCATCAGTTTGAACTTTAAATATCTTTTCTTTGTAGTGGATTCAATTAATTACATGTTGAACATGAAATTTTTGCAAATCATTCTATTCAGTTTTTTTCTTTTTGTTTAACACAACGACCCAACTTCACTGGAATTGCTTTTGTACTCATCTTGGTGTGTAGTACATTCCGTTGTTGCTGACCCACAGAATTCCTTGGTAAAGGCCTTAAGTAAAAATCTTCACCAAAAATGGCAATATCAAAAAGAATTTTCTGGTAAACCCGGATATGTGTGTGTCTGCAGATGTGGATGAGTGTTCTCAGGGTGACTGGTGTCTCGGGGGCGTGTGTGCCAACACAGCTGGGTCGTACACCTGCACCAGGTGTAAGGCAGGCTACAGAGTGTCTCCAGATCGACGGCGATGCGAAGGTGGGCTTAATCCCCCGGCTTCACTGCTCAGAGAAAACCATTTGTTCTTTCCAGGACGCCTTTTGACGCATACTTGGCACCTTGACAAAACAAGCTTTGAAATCCGTTGCATTCAACTGAAGCATTCCTTTCACATTTTATCCAAGTGAGGTCCAAACATGTCTCTGATGTTTTTGCTGTGATCCCACCCAGATATTGACGAATGCCAGTCGCTGTCAACCTGTGCCAATGGCATCTGTCTCAACTCAGAGGGATCTTACACCTGTGAGAACTGCCCCACAGGCTACGCGGTGTCATATGATGGCGAGCTCTGCGAAGGTTGGTAACTCAAAACTCATCTTTAACGGATCCATGCATAGCTTCATGTGGAGTATCAACACCGGAGAAGATCTGTCATGGTGAATTAGGTGTTTTTGTTGGCGGAAGAGATTCCTCTTTTTTTTTCTCCAGTGAATGGCTAATATCCTGTGCTGTTTCGTGCCAGACATTGACGAGTGTGCGCTGCCCACCACATGCCCGCGGGGAATATGTACAAACACAGAGGGTTCCTTCACATGTGTCAGCTGTCAGCCTGGTTACAGAGTCTCTGAGGATAGACAGCAGTGTGATGGTGAGACATTTGGCTGGCTGGTTGCTGGCTCATTTCATGTTTGTTTACTTGCACGCAGATGTTTGTGTCTGGCGGAAATTTATGTGTCAATACGCCGTTTCCTGGGGTTCGATCTGGTTCAGGTTTGCCGATGCAACATGTCCCATCTCTCAGACATCACATCATAGCTGGCTGATCAACCTCATTGCCTTGAGCGCTGATTATTTAACTCTTGCTCAAAACAAAAACACATCTGTCTCAGAAGAGTGCATGATGTCAAAGAGTCTTCGGATAAGTCAACCAGAAACACACACATGTTGACATTTCCGAGCTTCACTGCTTTTTAATCTAGCTGATTTAAACAGGCAGGATGTATTTGTTTCAAGCCAGAGATGGCAATCTGGGTTATGATGTGTCCATCCATGTTATTTTGTGTCCAGATGTGGACGAATGCTTGGAAGCCAAAGTGTGCCCAGGCCAGCTGTGCTCCAACACCCTCGGCTCTTATACCTGCAGGAGCTGTGGATCCGGCCTGCAGCTGTCGAGGGACGGTTATGGCTGTGAGGGTAAACCGACCTTCATGCTTCCCTTTTCATCTTGGCTCGTTCATGCTGTCATCGTAGTAATTATCGAACCGGCTCTCAGCCACGATAAAATAAGATTGCTTAGACCCTCAACATGATTACAGAGGAGCGGCACAGTATGCCTTAATATATCATGGCACGGTTTATGAGATCAATGGAACACAGCGTCGGCTTTGACCCATCCAATGAGGTTAGCTTTGCTATGACATCATGAGAATGAGAAAACCGGATGATTGTTTAATTCAAACGCGGCCTCGGTTATTCACATATACTGTTCTGTGTTTTTTAATGGAAGTGGGGATCTAGCCCGAGAGGATGATCCCCCACTGATGTGTGTGTCTCTGCGCTGGGAAAAAGTTTCACAAAACAACCCGAGGTCCAAGTGCGCCTCTGATAGGATTTAAATGATATGATGGAAAATATTAAGGCCTTAATTTGAAATTAAGTCAACCGCTGTGCATCCTTCCTTGGTAAGCTCGCTATGTGGAACTCCCTATGTTCACCCAAAGGCAAAACTGAGCCATCACTTAATGGTGGCCCACACTCTTTTCCCCGTAAAGAATATAATCTGTGCTGGGCCGCGGAATTTTTAGTGATCGCATAACAGCCATCTCAGTCACTGTTTGTTTATCTAGAAATTACACACCACCTGTAATAGCTTTCTGCTTTGCAGACGATGATCGTCTTGCATACTTATCTCTCCGTTCTTTTTAATAAAACAGTCAGCGCGATCAAATTAAGCGAGATTTACATACTGCACCTAATGCTAAACTGCCTAATGCACTCAGGCTGAAGCTCACTACGGTATGTCATTAATAATATTATCAGACACAGAAAATATAGCATTTCCACAGTGTGGATTCTTGGCCAAAATAATATCTTCAACTTTTCTTCCCTTGCCTCTCAGATATCAACGAGTGCGAGACCCCAGGTCTTTGTCCCATGGGCATTTGCACCAACACAGAGGGCTCCTACTCATGCGTGGTTTTTGAGCCCGGCTTTACTGCTGCACCCAGTGCTCGCTCATGTCAAGGTATGGGACCATTTGCGGTGGCTGTGTGATGTCATGTGTCTTCCTGTGCATCAGCCTGGTTGCATGATCTACGACAGCAGTGTGATTTGCACCACGCCCCGAAGAGTACGGGATGTCCTCAGTAGAGGCACATCGAGAAATATAAAGAAACACCTATTTTGAAAGTACCCGAGTTAACTGTATGTTCAAAGCAATCAATCAATTTCACTCGCCAAATCCCATGGATCAGTTCTTCTCAAGCTTTTTACACCAGGTTAAAAATATATACTTATCTTTCCAAGGTTTATCCCCTCATGTGAACAACCATACGAGAAAATGGTTTAATGCATGAAGTGAAACCACATAATTCGATAATGAGTAATAATGATGTCAAAATGAAACTTGAGCTTCAGTAATTTCCAGGTGTAGCAATTTCAACGGGTACACTTTCAAGGGTTCATTTGTAGCTGAAGATCTTCCTTAACGTGACAAAACATTTGGAAAAGAAAAGAACACACTGATCTCCAGCTGGTGAGACAATGTCATCGTCATGACGTGTGTGTCTTTGAACACAGATGCGAATGAATGTGAGGACGCAGGCCAGTGTGTGGGAGGTCAGTGCACAAACACCGTTGGATCCCACAGTTTTGCGTGCCCTGCTGGCCTAGAGCTGATCGAAGGGACCTCCTGCCGAGGTATATGCATTGTAAAGCAGAAAACTCAGCTTTGACTTACTTTGATGCCATGCGTAAATTTGTCCTTGCGTGTCATGCTGCAGATGTCAACGAGTGTTTGACCATCGCAGGAATCTGTGGAGAAGGACAGTGTCTGAATACGGAAGGCTCCTACATGTGTGTCTGTCCTGAGGGATATGACACCCTTCATGAGCGGACGGGCTGCCAAGGCACAGTAACACGCAGCAGCAAAAACACGAAGCAATGCATTATCAATTGTTGTTTGACCTCCTTATTGGAATTCCTTCGAGATCAGTTGTCATTGATTCACTGCATTTCAAAAGACAACGAACGTGATTTGAGCTAACATAATCGGAAACTGATGGTACATACACGATACAAATACGACCTGCGCCGCGGTCTAGGGCAGCTGGCCTCAATCAACTGGTTTCACGTCAAGCAATATTTAGGCACTATTTCGACCGGCCGGCATAGAAACAGATTTTAAAGAATGCAACTCACCAAATGTACAGTGCTGTGAAAAAGTATTTGCCCCTTTCCTGAAACAAAGGTTTCAGTTCATAAAATCAATTTTAATATCACACAGAGACTACCCAAGGTAATACAAAATGCAGTTTTTAAATGCCAATTTAATTTATTAAGGCACAAAAAAAAAAATCCAAAACTAGCATTCCCCATGTGAAAAAGTAATTGCGCCCCCCTTGTTAAGTCACAAAGTAACTGTGAGTAATGACAGTTATGGGAAAACGGAGTTCAGGCAACACCCTAGCACCACATTTGTTGAATCAAGAAATCGCATCAACAGAATCTGTCAGACAGAATGAAATAGGCTACAAGATCTCAAGAAACAAACGCATCGTACCACGTTCCGAAGAAATTCCAGAAAAAAATTTGAAAACACTTATTTAAATCTATCGGTCTGGAAAAGGTTACAAAGCCATTTCCAAGACTCGGAGGCTTCCGCAAACCACTGTCAGAGCCATTATACACAAATGAATAAAACTGGTAACAGTGGCAAACATTCCCAAGAGGGGGAAACCAGCTAAAATTAAGAGTGTGACGATGCCTCACCAAAGAACTCCAGACCTCGCTGGCCTCATTTCAGGTCAGTGTTTATGACTCTACCATAAAATACATAAAATACTCCACTTTATGAGGGTTGCACTAGCTTGTGAGCTTACTTTTTTAAGATATGATATCATGTGACCATGATGAGCGATTTGACGTGTACAGAGGCACGGATGGACAACCTAATTTCCAAAATTAAACTTCTTTCAGACTCTGATTATTATAAACAGATTTTTTTTGTTCACTTTGTGCGGCTCCGAATATCCCCCAAACCCGGTGGTTGGGAACCACGGGTCTAGTGGTTAGCACGCTGAGAGCTGTGTTTGCATGGGTTTTCTCCTGTAACTCCGTCTTCGTTTGACATTTCACAGTCCAGGGTCAGGGGCGTTGCCAGAATTTTTTTCAGTGGGATGACAAAACGGCAAAGTCAGATGGGATGGGTTCCAGTTCACCGGTGACCCGAATGAGGACACGTACTATAAAAGATGGATGCATACCTACACCATATTGTTCACAATTAGGATTCCTCAGGGAATACATTGTGGTCTTCTACAACCATGTATTTTTACTTAGTTCAGAGACTTGAGACAATTGTACTCAGTCTCACCATTCTGTTTTAATTGCCCATAACCTCACCATCAATCTCACCACCAGCTTCAGTTTTATATTATTCTAGCCGCACCCAGTGACCCAGTGCTCATAGCTCTGGGGGGAAATAGTGTTGCTTTGTCATCCGTTATGGAGGACAAGCTTCTCTTTTCAGCAAATTTGCTGTCAAAATAATTTAAAAGGATTTAACTGGAATGTTACAATTGAAGCCGTGTTATTTCGAGTGTGTCTTGCCAATACAGTAAAGGGTGATGTTAGATAAATGACGCCTGTGGGGATGGGCTGGTCCCATGGTCCAGGCTCTTGTGTTTGCTAGTACAGCCCTGGAGTGAGTTGAGAGATGAACTCGCTAAGGCTCATTTCTTGCCTTGGGAAATACTCCCACTGAGGCTTTGGAAAATTGGTATGCAAGCCTACCAGCCTCCGTCAGCTACTTTGGCTGCCTGCCGCAACAAATCATCGACGCTGATTATCATATTAATGAGAAGTTGTCTCATATTTTCTTTCATTTATCCATTTTTTGCAATAGTGCTTGGCACAGACAAAGCCAGATCCCTCTCACGTGGGTCCGTTTGCAGCTTTAGAACAGACCAGTCGAATTGATATTTTGCCATCATTTCAAAGCAGTTTGGGCTTAACGTTTCGCAGCCTTTATTGAGCCAAAGCACGTATTTTACATTTGAGAAATCTCACCAAGGTATATAAACACTTTAAAATAATTATGTAATTGTGACTCACTGTGAAATCAGAGCAAGTTTAGATGAACACACAACTGATATGTTATTTGTAGCAAATAAATCACGTTCTGAGTAATGAAATGAAACTGGATCATTTCCCGCAGCTCGATTCATGGCGCACAATCACTGGGTTTGGGTTTATCTTAGAATGAGCAATTTGTAATCATATTTTCTAGAGGAACTTCTCTGCTTGGTATGAATTGTATTGCATTACTTAAATCCAACTAAATTGTCACGCTCACCCTGTTGTTTTGCTCAAGAGTGTGGAAAAGGAAAACGTTCTCCCTTGCTTCCCATCTGAAATCCCCGTTCAGTACACTGCAAGAGTTGCACTGTAATGCTGCAATTTTCCTCCATTGTGCCTCTAATCAATCATGTAGCATTCATGATCAACATTTATGGCTCAGAAGGAGCCCTGAGGTAGATATTTTACTTATCTTTCCTTCCTGTTTGCCAGTATACCATTACATGATCCAAATGTTCAGACAGATTGACTGCACGAGTTTATTTTGTAACGTGTAAGTAGAAGGAGTGCTCTCTGTAGACTCATTGAGTTATGTCTTGTGATGTGAGAAATATGTCATAAATAGTCATGTATGTCATTCTGTAAATCTCTATTCTCTCTTTACAATAGATGTGGACGAGTGTAGCAAAGACAACGTGTGCACTCGGGGCCAATGCCTCAATACCGAAGGCAGTTTCATGTGCTTATGTGAAGCTGGTTTCAAGTACAGCGAGGACACGGCTGACTGTGAAGGTAAGGCAGCTATCATGGATAGTAGAAGTCAGATCAGAGAACAGCTTTTGCCAAAGATTCAAGCCACCCACCACCTTTCCCCACCACGTCCTCCCAGAATCGGTTCAACATAGGGCTACATTGATTTAATATCACAGAATAGCTATTGTGCCAAAATATGAAACCTAACATCCACTGTAATACCCCAACTGAGTTGCCGCGACCCGATCTATCCCCAGCACCCCCAATGCCCAAATTGCAAAATAAAAAAAGCAACAACAAAAAACAAAACAAAAACAAAAAAAAACAGTTGAGCAATACATTGATTTTAAATCACAGAATAACTTTTGCCAAATATTATAAGACAGTTGTGCCCTGAATTTGGCATACCCCATTCCTCGGCATCACAAGGGCAAAGGGAAAAAAAAAAATCATAAAAAAGAACAATGTTGGATATGGTTACGCGCCTCCTTCAACAACAGCCCGACAGAGTCGCCCTGGCACAAAAAAAGCCATGTGTAAACCAATGCTCTGTGTCAGAGGTGTCAAACTCATTTTTGGCGCAGGCCACATTTTAATTACCGTTTCACTTGGCGGGCCTCTATGACTGAAACCGTATAAAGAAGTCAAGAATAACTGTTGATTCAACTATTGTTTAAGTTACTATCATGAGGGGTTTGGTAACAAGAAAATGCTTAGAATATAACTCTTATTTATTACATTTGAGAATTTAAAAATTTGTTCGACATTTCAGAAAGGATTATGGAAGTTGACATCTGTGAGCTGCTTTCCTAGGCCATAGAAAATGATGTGGTGGGCCAGATCTGGCCCCCGGGCCTTGAGTTTGACACATCTTGGGAAACACCTGTTTGATCAATTTTAGACTGTGTTTTTCTTTGCGTGGGAACAATTTAGGGAAGACTCTATTCCAGTTTGACTGTGCCCCACTACGCAGATGCTTATTCCATTCCCAAAAGCAGAGTGCAGAGCTGATGCCACAGGGGTGAGACAAATCCCTACTTGTCTGCATCATTGTAAGTTCAATGGACATGACAGACTTAGTTACAGTATATATCAAAGTCAACATGCATGTTAACATTAGGTTACCCATTTGCCTGAAGTTTATACGTGCGCAACAGTCACAATTTTGCTGTGGGGTTCAATTTTCCAGTTTCCTTCCGTCGCTTCATGGCTAAATTTGTCTTCTAGCGACAACCATGGCCGCGTGTCGAGAAGTAAATACAGGAGACTCCTGTTCCTCTTCCATTATTGTTAGCCTATTTAGCTCCAAATGATCCATTCATTGCTACCTAGGTTTCACAGTTTACCGAGGTATTATTTTGAAGTAGAAGACAAAATGTTAGTAATCAAGTCTTGTAGTAGGGCAACAAGTAGAAAGAGACAAATTCTCCATTGGCTAAATCAACAAAAGCTTAAACAAATTCACTCTTGTAGAAAATCATTCTAAAAAGGCGGAATCTTATCGAGCTGCAAAGCAGAGGTCAACTTTTTTCAATTTTCAATACATTTCCAAAACTTAAGACCATATGCCTATGTCAGATATCTGACGGTGGCGCAACATTTAGAGTCAAACTTTGATAGTGCAACACAGTTGACCGTGATGAATTTTTGATAGGCATTGTGAAGTGTCAAGCCTTTCTGTGGCTTAAAGAAGCGAAGGGTTCCTGAATGACATGGCTGGAGGCCTGCAAGTGTCTTTCCCCCAAGGAGAAGCATGAATGACCCCATTGTGAGCGGGAGCCGTTTCTCCCTCTGGAACATCTCCCTTTAGCTCCTTCGCAAGTTCTTGGGTTGCTGTGATAATATTGTTCTTGGCCATTCCCCTTGCCCGCTGCGTTCACTGAGGACAGCTACACCGCAGGCTTCCTGGACGACTCCAGCTGCACAGCCACCACACTAGAAGCTGAGGGAGGGATAGATGTGTGTGCGGGGTGGGGGTCACATGTGATTGCATTTGTGCCCCTGATTGTACCCTTTTCTAACCTTCCGATTTCTCTCTCTCTACAGACCAGAATGAATGTAAGGAGTTTGGAAGTTCGGTGTGTGGTACCTGGCGCTGTGAGAACACCATTGGGTCGTACCGCTGCTTCATGGGCTGCCAGCCTGGCCTTGAGGGAGAAGACGCCACAGACTGCGGTTAGTGGTCAAACCACATGTAGTTTAAGGAATAGAGGACACAATTTACCGCATTTGAGAAAAGACAGGCCGATTCGGAATCCTTCTTACTGAAGCATGGGACCAGACATACAGTATATCTTGAGTGTTCCACCTTTCGCCAATATAGCCATGGGTGGTCAACGAGGCCAGACATTCACCCCACCCTGTCAACATAAATGTAATCGGGTATGTCACCAATCAATAATAGATTCATGCCAATGTAGAAAGGCCATCTTGCACGGATAGAAAGGCCATATTTTTCCAGAAGGATCCGTCAGCTCCAAACTCGTCAATGAATGGTCATGTGTAAGGATGCCAGCTTGCGCTTGGTTGGAAAACCTCCTTCTAATCGGGTTATGAGCAGGGTTTGCAGCCCTGAGTTTTAACTCAACGGTCTCTGCTCCCACAACGGAGGTGTGGGTTCGATGCCCAAGTTGGGTTGTGCTGAAGGTTGTCCATTGTCGTCATTTGTTGTTACACTGTGTTGCACGGCTATGATACAACGCCATTTACGTAGCTGATGCCACGATCCACAATCTATACTTCAGACTACAAATGAGGGAAGGGAAAAATAATTAATGAGTGCATCAATTGGTGTTTAAGAATTGTGTCACTTGTGTGGAATTGTTTTAGAGGTAGCATTTAGTGAACTACTGGGCCTTAACCAGCAGAAGCACTGTTGATTCAGCCTCGACTAGTTTGCCATCTAAAAAAGTCCAAATGTCATCAGTTATGGAAGGTCAAGCCACATCCACACTATTAGAACTTCTCCGTGTCGCATTAGGTCATTGAAACAGGTGTTCAGAACATTTGGAGGCAGCTTGCTCCTTGTGGACCCCTATACACAGGCAAAGCATGCGTTTGTCATCAATGAGATTTCTCCACATTACTTTGTCCAGGGCCATCTGGGTCCAGGAAAGATCCAGTAGCCGAACTTCTTTTTGGGTTGACCTCTTGTTGTCTTTGGTCTTCGTCTGCCTTTCTTTCCTCATGGATACCCTTCAGTACCAGATGTGCTATGTATGTTTGTTGTTAACTTCCTAAGTGGGTGTTCTCTCTCTCCCTATTTTCATCTCTTGTTTTTCAGGTTCTACTGGATCTTGTTATTTAGTGAATCACAATAAATGAAAAACCTCTTCTGAACTTGCTGAGCACAGTTTGTGACTCACAAGGGGTTAGCTTGACTGGGGCAGAAAGAGCTCATAAGCCTTAGTTGGTCATTTTATAGGACAAGGAAAAGTCCCAAACCCAAGTTGATGAGGCTTGATAGTCGTGGTTGAGGGGACTATTCTAGGAGAAGAAAATCCCTGACCTCAAACTATGGGTAAACCTTATGAATTCATTGATTGTTCAAATATTTTGTCAAATGGCCAAGCCAAGTACAAACCATTTGGTGTAAACAGGATTCCAGCCACGGTTGTCTATAAACTTAAGAACCGAAGAAACAAAAATCGAAGAATGCAAGGGCCGCTTTAATATGTGCCAATGTACATTTATTGAACAGACTAAAGTCAATCCGGATATATTATGGCCATTTTGAAAAACTGCAACATCACAGCTTTCTGATGAAGAGGATAAGGCAAAGACATTGGGATCGTTTGAGATTTTGCAGTGCCCCTCAGCCGTGTATCCAACTGAATTAGATCCACCCCTGCACTGCACTGAAGTGGCCCTTAAAACCGGGGCATTTTCAAAAGAAAACCTCTTATAGGAGGCAGTGAGTGAGGCCGGTAGCTCACGTAAGTCAGGAGTGTGTCTGAAAAAGATGTGTTGAAACCGAGTCATTGTTTTTCTTTTGATTGGGGGACAGGGCTGTTCGCTTAGATGTCCACATACCTTCACTGTCCTCCCGATGGAACCAGGTTCCAGTTCACCTAGTTTAGCTGGCCGTGTTTGTGCACTTGCTACAGCTGGGCCACTCAGCTGTCCAACTACAATAGAGACATCTCCATGGCATCCAGAGTACACCGAGTCTTGTGTGTTTACTGGCACAGACACCTTGGATTTTTGATATTTGGGTTTCTTGCACAACCTTTGGATTTCCTTGCTCACTCTTCATTCTCCAGCGCAGGATTCATCTTTGTTACTCTCGGCGTAAAGAAAACAAAGCGGCTTATGAGGTTTTTGAGAGATAAAAGGCCAAACATTTATCTCATCCTTAAATGGGATTCAAACAGTCACTGGAGAACGACAGGCAAAGAGAGGAAAGAAGGCTGAGAGCATCCCAATGGAATGATGCTGTCTGAACACAGATGGAAGCTGTCGGTGTTAATAGCGGCTAGTATATGCGATCGGAGCGGGTAATACAGCATTGCAAATACGGTGGAACCTCAAGAGTCGAACGGCCTAAACATTATACAATTTGGAAAACGATTGCTTTTTCTGGAAAAAATATGTAGACCTTGGAAAATTGCACAAGAGTTACATCTAGAGCATAGTCAGTGTGGCACGTGTACCATTAATGCTAGGTAGACTCCTTCTAGTGGTGTGAGAAATAAATGATTGAAAAAGAAGCGGAAACGACTGCAGGTTTGGAACTGCATTTGAAATATGATGATCTTTTTATGGGCTTTTGCTGATAGATTGATTTTAGGGCGGAATAGGCCGCACTGCTTCATAACAAATTATACTCCCTCACTTGGGTCTGCTCTTTTAGTTGTTGTCTCTTGGGGCCATTAGCACCCTTTTTCAGGATAAGCGTAGACTTCGTTGCTATTGTCGTCTTGCTAAAATACTTACTTCCTCTAGGACATGTTTGTCTGCTTCTAAAAATCGTTGTCGATAATTCAAGAGAAGGCCATAACATGCGGTTTCTGAACTAGGCGTTGCTTTATTTTTGAAACGGCAGTACTTTTCTTTGGCTCTGTAAGCTCTCCTCTTTTAGATTTATAAATCATAATAAAGCGGAGTGGGGGGCGGGGTATCAATTGTTTTTTCTTCTTGCAGTGGCATGTTAGCCGCAACTGTGCTTTAAGGGGTCATTCAGAAACCCTGTCAAGATGATGCGACGCACTTGGCCCTTTTGGGCATGTTACAGCGGAACTATACATCCATGGATGTGTCATTTAATCGTCTTTAATAAGACCTACCTCAGGGTGGAAATTGTACGCGGTCAAACCCATGTCAGTCTTCCAGCCCAGTGAGAATAGAGACAATTTGCCATGCGTGTTCGGTTACCATGTCTTCATGCCCACATGCTGTAATAAAATACAGATTATTCTGATCTGCTGTGGTCATTCCAAGATAGGATAAGTGATTGACATAATGACCGTGAAAGCACACAAACAAGAGCCCCATGACATGTCATCGTTCCTCGTTGTTGCCCACGTGTAAAATGCCGTCTCCATATGGGTTCAATCAGGCTCAGGGTTACCCATGGAATGTAGTGGAAATGTGGGTTGCAGGCAGTCATTGACTCCCATGCTTGTGTTACTGGCCTTACACCATGTGCTGCGGATTAGTACATGGCACAGAGCTTTCAGACCCCGGAGGTGAGCGCCTTTTGGTCCTGCTTTGCCCCTCGAACTTACCCTCAAGGTAATTTACATTTCTGCACCAGTCCTGTTTACTACGGGAAAGCGCAAGAAATGAAATCTCACACCCCGCCGGTGTGTGCTGTCATACCGCCAAAAATATTACTGCGATGACCAGCGTGGATTTAGACACGGTGATAACGGCAGGTCGAGAAATGCGAAGGAAAAACACATTTATCATAAAAATGATTGGGGTCTTGATGCGTTCATCCTGCTCAGAGATGATACTTTGATTACATGTGGTTTGCAACACATTTTGTTCCACATGAATGAGAAGCTTGAGGGAAACATTCCTGGATCCACTTTACATTTCTTCCTGGGGGAATATTAAAATAGTGTGAGTCGTGTACACTCACCAGCCACAGAACTTGCTACACACGTACAATCCAGTGAGATTCAACACATATTCAAGCATTGTGTCATTTTATAGACTTTTGATTAAAACTGTCACGGAATTGTGAACCATGATTATTAATGTGTTCGCAGTTTGCAGTGGTGGACAACTGTACTTTTTTTTTGGAGCTTTTTTTAATCTCCACTATCCATCAATTCTTCTTGCTTATTTTGAGTTTAGGTCTCAAGCGTAGCAGCCTGAGCAGTGAAGCCCAGGTTTTCTCTGTCACTGATGACCATGAGGACACTGGACTGTGAAGCCTTAAAATCAGGAGGCATCTGGCATAGATGTATGAGAAACCTCAGCTGGCTCTTTCTGATGTGAAGTAGCAGTGGCTTTCCTGTTTTCCAACAGAAGCTTGTGACCGTAGTTGGCTGGGAGCAGGAGTCTTTTTTTATAGTCGGAACTGTGTCAGGCCCACAGGATTCAGAACCTTAAGGTTTTCTGGCTGAATCTCATCAAGACCTCGGGTCCCGACGTTTTCACACTCCCTCAGACACCTCGGCCTTGGTTGTCTACGTTCATGTCCTCAGACTTTGCTTCCTCTATTGAAAGTATAATTGTGGGTTTGAGGAGATGTTCAAGGTTTTGCTTCCACCACCAAAATACAATGAACATGTGCCAGCTAGTATGCAAACTACAATTTCAATGATGAATATATTGTTTTTAGTATAAGTTAAGACATCTCACTGTCTGGCATTCATGTCCTGTGATTGTAGAAGTCACATACAGTGGAGAAAAAAAAGTCAACACACTCTTGGTCAAATGCCTTTGATAGTGTGATCTTGTGATATGATTGATCTATTGAACATACAAGCACATTAAAAGGGTATAAAACCAAAATAAAAAAAATCTGTACATATCTCGGTTCAGTGCAGTTTACATGTTCAAAGGGATGTTACAAATTGGGCAATGTTACTATAACAATGACTTTGAATAGTCCAAAATACCGGTTAGTATCAGCACAAAACCTTCATGCAGTTGCAAAAAAAAAAAAAAAAAGAATTCACAAAAACCGTATGAGAAAAGTGGTACTTTGTTTGTGTTTAATCAGGGGAACAGAAATTGGTCATGTGTGTTGTCTCTCTTTTAACACGAGTTTAATTCTGAACACAGCCACACCCCACTTACAAGAGGGTCTGCATACTTGTGCGACGACATTGTCTCAGTTGTCTATTTTTACTTTCCCTCTCGAGATGGTTTCTCCTTCTTCTTCTTTGTAATGAAGTCCTGAAAGTTGAAGGTCACACTGATGATGCCGAATGTTTTGAAATCATTTATCTTTGTCTCGTTTCCATCTCACAAATCCTGGTGTTTGAACAGGGGTGTGAAGACCTTTTATATCCACTGTCCAGTTCCTCACAGTCCCCCAAAGCTGCTCTCAATGTGAAGATGGCTGTGTCTCACTCATTCGCGCTCCCCTTGCTGCCATTTCAGCTCACAATCCTGCAATTTGGGTCCTTCTCAATGTTTCTCTGGAAAGGACAAGACAGCCTTGTCTCTGTTTTATTAGCGAGTGGGAGATCCACTCCCTGTCTCATGTTATGGAAGCATCCAAGTGAGGATGAGCCTACCAGTAAGCCTGTGAAAGTGGTTGTCTATGTGGCTGTGCTGAAAGAGGAAACAGGAGGCCGGCCAAATACTTTGCACAAATCAGATGGGTTTTTGGCCCATTTTCCTCCTCTCTTCAGTTGAGACGACCTTATGAGTCCTCGGGGTCAAAATAAAACTCGTGATATCGTGATCACATGTCTTTCTCGTGAGTCATACAGGAACAGTAACGTCTTCATTGCGATTGATCCAAATGTTGCACGAGTTTGGGCACTGTTGTGGTTTTATAGGCTGCATTTTTGTGTTTGTCAAAGGCCTTCCTGTTTTCGAAGCCTCGTTCACATTAGTCATGGAAACTTTTAGACGGCAGTGCTCATAGGGGGTGGTTACGAAGCTAAGGTCAACAGAAACCAAGCTGATTGCACAACAGTGCGATGCTTTCTCTAATTTTAACTCAACACATCATCACAGCCACTAAAAATCTTCATGTGTGTCGAAACAACGACTAAATGGTAAACTTTGCAGTCAACGCCCAAGTAAACAACCCATCCCCGAGTATTCAGTTGGGCGTTCCGCCTTATAAAAAAACACTAAACAACAATCAAGTTTGACAATCCAAAAAGCATCCTCTTAGTAGTTATACAAAGAAAGTCTCTTTTGTCATTAAATGTTAAAGAAGAGAGAAGAGAAACAATACATCTGAGTTATTTGTAGAATACGCCGTAACTAAGGATGTATTTTCATGGCTAGTTACTGACATCACTGTTGCATTCATCCTTTCCTCTTGAAAGAGGATGTGGCCGACAGGCACAAGTGGCTTGGCCGCATCCTGTTCACAGAACCGCTTTTGGACCGACCGCCAGCCAGCTCATTGTCACAACATATTTTGCCAAATGTGACGAAAGGCTTTTAATTACAAATGCCACCAACAATTAAAAGGACACAAAATGGTCAGACTCAATTACCCTCTGGAGTTGCATAATTTAATATTCATTTTCGAAACACTTAAACCCCAATGTTTCTGTCATGTCTCTTTAAATATGTTTACTGGCCACAACAACTCATTGAGGAATGTTTTGGGCCAAGACAGCGCTGCAGTGTTTTTGTTTTAGTCTTGTCTGTGATTCCTGCCAGGTTTATGTCAGGCTGAAGCTTTCCTGATCCCATCTTACTTATTATGTCCATGAAATGTTGACTCTTGATAAATAATGATCCATAAATGTGATCCACAAAGTATTATTGCTTATAGGATGTAGAAGTTCTAGACTCCTGAACTGACAGCTTCCACTCTTCTGGGAAGACTTTAAAGTCTGTCTGTGGAGTACGGTGTGTTTGCTCGCAAATTTCAGTTGTAGCTCATCCCAAAAGTGTTTGACAGGATTGAACTCAGGGTTCTGTGTAAGTTCAATATAATCAACGTCACTGTTCGTTTTTATGATGAAACTCTGGCAACACGGCATCTCGCAAGCCGGAGAGTCACCATCGCCCCTCCATCGGTCCTTCATCCCTCATCTATCAATCCTGAAAGAATGAAAAAGAATAAATAAAAGAATAAATAATTATGACAATGGCGGCCCATTAGTTATGTGGTTAGCACGTCGACCTCACAGTGCAGAGGTCGTGGGTTCAATCCCGGCTTCGACCTTCCTGTGTAGAGTGTGGAGTTTGCATGTTCTCCTCCGTGCATGTTCTCCTCCGGGCCTGCGTGGGTTTTCTCCGGGTACTCCGGTCTCCTCCCACATTCCAAAAACATGCATGGCCGGCTGATTGAACACTCTAAATTGTCCCTAGGTGTGAGTGTGAGCACGGATGGTTGTTCGTTTCTGTGTGCCCTGCGATTGGCTGGCAACCGGTTGAGGGTGTACCCCGCTCACTGCCCGAAGACAGCTGGGATAGGCTCCAGCACCTCCCGCCATCCCTGTGAAGATAAATCGGATCAGAAAATGGATGGATTGATGGGTGGATAATCATGACAAATAATCTTTGTTTTCATCAACGGGATATCTGTTCATAACACGGTTGGGGAGACTCTATGCCTCTAACATGGTTGTTTATGTGTTCAGGAATTGGTTCACCATTTCGTGGTAACCCCCAGCCCTGCTGGCGCCCTCCCCACCAAGAACAACGTTCAGGCATAGTTTTTTTCTTACTTTTAAGTCATGCATGTAGCATCACTGCTCTGGCCACGCCCCATACAGAATACAGTACTAGAAGTCACAAAGTTCCTTTCAAGTGGCGCCTGTCCAAGTTGACCAGCCACTGTTCCTCTGGATTTACTTAAAAAATATATTTTACTCCATTTCTTTGAATTAACTGACAAACACTAGTGTTTGAAAACCCCGTCACTGAACTGTATAAATACATATGTCCAAAATCTCTGACATGTTTTAAAGACTGTGGTTTTGCTCGTTATTTGAAGTCAAACTGGAATTGGAGTGGAAGTGAGTTACGTTTCATCAACCAGACTTGTGCTGACTGCGTATTCTCCTGTGATTACATTGCAAACATTTAACTCATTCTTCCTCGCTTTGGCTGCTTTCCCTCACCTTTACAGATATTGACGAATGCCTCAATCAGACCATTTGCGGGAGCCACGGCTTTTGCGAGAACACCGACGGATCCTACCGCTGCGAGTGTGATTTGGGCTACACAAACCCACCCGGAGACACCAGCAAATGTGTTGGTGTGTACCTGCACTGATTTATAAGTCTAACAGCCAACATGAATTCACTCTTCTTTGGAGGTTTCACTCTATTACCGATGTTTTAAAGGTGTTATGATCATACTCAAAGAGCTGAATGGTTCATAGATACGCTGTCACAAATGAATGTACCGTATACACTGAACCCCCGCTCCACTGTTCACTCTCCGAAACAGCCTTCTCCCTTCCGCCGTGAAATTTGGTTGAGCAGGTCATGCGGTTTGATGTTTTAGTGCCGTTGTCATGGTCGTTGTTTTCATTTGTTGTCTCAATTTAAGAGACACCACAATATAATAAGTACCACTCGTACCGTAGACAGAATTTTGTCATGAAAAAAATATTTCCATACTTTTTGCCACTTTAAGACAAGTTATTTTCTTTGAATACTGCAGGATCGGTTCCAAATAGGCATAGCTCGTTATTAAATTCTGGTGGTATGATAACGGCAAAAATATTGCCGTATCACGGTATTCAAATTGCAGCCCAAACATGTCCGCTTTTGAAATAATTGGGTAGATAAAACAAGCATTTTTTTCCCCATCGAACACAACCTATTTTATTTTTAAACAAAGTCTAGAATATTTGGTACATAAAGAAACATGTAAAATAAATGAATAAATATCCATCCATCCATTAGCCAACCCGCTTCTCCCCATGAGCTGTCTTCGGGCAGTGGGCAGGGTATACCTTGAACTGGTGGCCAGCCAATTGCAGGGCCAAATAAACACATCAGATCAGTAAATAAATCAATCTTAACATTCTTCTCCTGATTTACTTATTCTTAATAAGTAACAGTGTCCCATCACTAGTGAGCTATATGAAGAAGAGATCAGAACAGTAGGCTACTTAACTTGACTTTGAGGCTAACTAGCACCCTTGGGCACCATGTTTTTTTTTTTGTTTGTTTTTGTTTTTAGGACAATGCACATGAATCAGTATGCTGGAGTTAGCGCAATTGCTCTCTGTCATCTCCCTCCGTCCCTCTTTGTGCTCTGCTCATCCCTCCCCTCTCTGCTCAGCTGAGAAGGAGGGCAAAATAGCTGCTGGTCTCTCACCATTAAGTCAAAAAAGGCGCTCATCAAACCGGTAATCAGACCGTGCCTAGTTCAAATGCGGGGGTCCATTGTACAGCAACAATATATTGATATCATTTCACGAGAGGGGATGTATTTAATTCATCAACTAAGCATGAATAACTGACTTCCACTGATTCTGATATCCTGTATGTGCTACTGTGTCCTTCTGGACCACAGGCCTTTGTGTACATGCCTGATCCTTTTATTGACCTCGCGACCTCTCCCTCAGACATGAATGAGTGCGAGATGAGCTTGGCGCTGTGCGGGGAGGCCCTGTGTGAGAACTTCGACGGCAGCTTCCTGTGCATCTGCCCCAACGACAATGAGGAATTTGATCCCATCGCCAGCCGCTGCCGCTCCCTGGGTAAGAGAACGCCGCGAGCGCCCACAGAGCCTCACCGGACTTAAATCTGCATCGCTTCGACGGGAGACGGAGTTTTCCTTCATTTAATGAGCCATGTCTTCATTATCTAAACAATAAGGGCGATGAGGTGGACACGAGCAACTCCGTGTCTTTTAGAGTATCTTTTTGACCTGGCTGCTTTCATTTGTTTTGTAGGCTAAGTGCTGCGGTTGGTTGGATGGCCTGCAAAATTTGTATGTGTCTAATCCCCCAGACAATTGGTGCTGTAACTCCTTCAGTAAAGCCGAGCAAACTCCCCGAGGGCCCCGTTACTGTAGACGCGCTTTCCCACCAAGACAAACAATGATGGACTGTACCTACTGGTAATCGACGCTTTAGGCATCTCTTCTAAGATAATATCCCGGTAGCGCTTAACTGTTATGCGGCACATTGTGATTGCACAGAAAAGTACTTTGACTCATGGAAACATCATCACATCCCCCAGTTTGGTCCGCTTACAAGAATTGGGCGTATTTACATTATTAAGCGGCGCACCCTCGGCAGGGTTGTTTTTCATCCTGCCCGGGCACTAAACCCCAGCTATGCCTCTGTGTACATTTTTGCCACATTCCACTGTTTGCTTTCGACGTGCGTTAATCAATCATGTGAACGTGAATGGTGTGTTGACTCACATGCCAGTGTTTCCATTTGGCTAAGCCGGCAGCTTATGGGCAAAATGCCTGAGCCCATGCCTATTGGACAAATGACTGAGCTGAGCAGTGGCGGGTGGGGGTGATGCACCACCTACCAGGAGGCATGCAGACTCATTGACTCATAAAGCCACTTGACAATGTTGCTGCGTGATACCGGGCAATTATACAGTCGAGCGTCAAAAGTTGAAAACAACCGTTAGCCTCATAGCATCATTGTGCAAGTCGTTTTTTAAAGGTTTCCAGACAACAAGAAAAATACCCAACAAATTCAACAAATAAGACTAGTCTAGTTGCCCTGACTTAACCTTGACCAACTGTAAACAGAGAATATAACAATACTCACATCCGTATGTTCATTAGGCTGTAGAAAAAAAAAGACAAATATTACAGGATTTTACTATGTTATTTGGAGTAGTAGTAGAAGAAGTACTATTCATCTTCATTTATGTAAGCATGACTAAATTATACTGCCTCTGTTTTGGCAAGGCAGCCACACCAGAAGGAGCCCCGCAATGAATAGAATTTAAGAGCTGAAGTCTCTTTTTTGTATACTGGCTAAAAACTCAATATTATACCATTTCTGGGGCATTCCATTCTTCCATATCATCCTCCGTCACTGCCGATTTACCTCATGTAAACTATGTGTTTGTCCACCTGTAGCTGACACAGAGCCAAAAACTCCCGCGCCTGCGGCCCACTCTGCCGAGGAGAGGAAGGAATGCTACTACAACTTAAATGCCGTCAAATTCTGCGACAACGTCTTGTCCCGTAACACCACCAAGCAGGAGTGCTGCTGCACCGTGGGCGCCGGCTGGGGCGACAACTGCGAGATCCACGCCTGTCCCGCGGCAGGAGGAGGTGCAATGAAATGTTTCATGATTCCTTGGTGCATTTCGATTAAAGACGGGCACTGGACTATCGTTCCCTCAGTGACTGTGTGGAGTATTAGCAAACAGTTTGTCAGCTCATTGTTATTTTTTTTTTTAATTCGTGTTAATTTTAGTTCCAAAAACAGAAGACTCTAAATTCAAGAATAATTGTTTACCCATGAAACGCTTTGATACAAAAGGCAAAAAAACAACAACACCAGAAATAATTAACTTTGCTAGCAACCTGCTAACTTCACAAAGCAGAATGAACACTTTATTTACTTTTGAGGGATGGGAGAATATCTTTTTAAATGTTCTGCACTCCTGTTTCCATGCCACTGTTGTACCGAGTGGATTACTGCTGCTCTAGTGGCGGTCTCTGTGGAAGTAGGCCTTAGCGAACACTCCTTGACGAGTTGAGATTGAATCGACATCCAAGTGGTACATCTCCAGTGACTTCAAGATGTAACTCATCAAAAATCAGTTCCACGTAATCATCAGCAATGATCAGTAAATCGGCTAATCGGTTGTTCTGCCCATCTCTAAATCAATCCGTGATGTCATATCCGGCACTGATAATAGCGCGATTTCTTTTCCAGATGATTATCACCAGTTGTGCCCTCACGGCAGTGGATCCATCCCCTTGCCAGCTTCGTCTACCCAAAGTCTCGCAGAACAGCGACTCTACATAGGTACTGATTTCATGAACATTCCAAAGCTTTTATAGCTTCCTCAACACTGGCATCAAATGTTTTATTTTCACCTTCTGCCACTTTTAAAGCCAAATAAACAAGCGTAATCACTTGCCTCCTTTTACAAGGCCGCCTCTGCCAAGTCTCAGTAGGATGCATACCTGTTTTAATGCTCTCATCACAGTGTCTTGATTGCTTTCCTGAAACAGCTTTTTCATGTTTTTTTTTTGTCATTCCAATATGTGTTCTGTCTTTTTTTCAGATGCAAATGAGTGTGAAATGTTTGGATCAGACATTTGTAAGAATGGGCAATGTGTCAATCTCTTCTCCACCTACACGTGCTACTGTCGCTCCGGTTTCTACTACGACAACGTCAGGCTCGAGTGTCTTGGTAAGAAAGCTATGCTTATTTTTCAAGTACGGAATCATCAGTTGATCAGAATCACTGCGTTTCAGCTGTACAAAGAGATGAGAGCTCTCTCGTGTCCCATGCCATTGTTCTGACTGCTCTTATTGACACCACATGTTCCATTAGGCTTATTGCTTTCAGTCGCAAAGTGCATTTTTGAACTTTTTGTTTTGGTGCTTCATTCTTCTGTGCCTGTAAATAAAGCCAGCAGTTATTTTTATTTTAAAAAGGGGGGCCAAACATTTTTGTTTAACTCAATAAATCAACAAATAAATAAATAACTGATGAACTAGTTGTTAGCATGTCTGCTTCGCAGTTCTGACAGTCAGTGTTTCTGTCAATTCTGTCGATATCACAATAATGTCCATAGAATAATTGCCACTGTGTTTTTCAGATTATGATGAATGTGAATTTGGAAACGCCTGTATGGATGGAGCGTGCGTGAACACAGCGGGCTCGTTCAACTGTTTCTGCAGTCCGCCATTAGTGCTGGACAGCACGCGGCGGCGCTGCGTAAGCGCCAACACAACAGAAGGTATGATGTGCAAAAACACAAAGAGATTGTATGAAAACGAATGCTGGCCTCTGAGTGATGATCGCCCCAAAGTCAGCTGTGATAGGCTTCGGTTCACCCGCGATCAGAGATAACGACACTTGAGTCAACTCGAGTCGCTGCTTTTATGACTCATGATTTGACTTGACAAAAACTATAAAAGCTTTGGAGCTTTTACTTTAACTTGTGAGTTGAAAGAATCGGTACTTGACTTGAAATATGATTTGACTTGACAAAAACTAAAAGCTTTGGAGCCTTTACTTTGACTTGTGAGTTGAAAGAATCGGTACTTGACTTGAAACATGATGATCAGCTTTCTACACTCCATACTCGACATACCGATTATTTAAATTGACCTATAATATAATTATCTGACCTCATTAATCCTCTCTCTTTCCAAAGACAATGAAGACTGAAATAATAAGGTCACTTGACTTTACATGAGATAACCAGTGACTTGACTTGTCCCCAATAAATGACTTGCTGCATAAGACTGGACGTGACCTGATTCCATCTCTGCCTATAATCCTAATAGATATTCCATTTAAATTTGATCAATGGAAAGTGAATCCTTTTTTTTTTTTTTTCCCCCAAAGAATCTGTGGAGTCGAACCTCGACGTCCACATGGACATCTGCTGGCAGCGTTTGGAGGGAGACAACATGTGTTCAGAACCCCTGCAGGGCCGCAGAACGACCTACACTGAGTGTTGCTGCCTCTATGGAGTGGCCTGGAGTGGACAGTGTGCTTTCTGTCCCAGAAAAGACTCAGGTGAGAACAATTCAGGAAAAATACTTCTTGTGAGCTTTTTGTTTCGTGGTTGGTCTTGAGATTTTTCTAAACTATACAGCTTGCGTCATGGGAAAGTCATAAGTGTAGATACACAAATAGTGCAAACAGTCGGATCGAGGGGTGAGAGATGTTTTTTCATGTTAGAATCATAGTTTCCAATGGTGACCTCCGCTCTGTTGCTTTCAGAGGACTACGCAATCATGTGCAACCTCCCTCTGAGAGAAGGTTCGGACAGCCTACGAGAGCGGCCGGGCTATGAGTATGGCGTGGACGGGCCCGAGGATCCTGTGGAACCTTTTGCTCCTCCCTACTGGGACAATTATGGTGGCCCAGCGGGACCGTACGACGTTCCTGAGAGCGTCCCTCTGTTCAACGACAACGATTACACCGCCCAGCAGCCGCCTGTCCGAGTCCCTATCCACCGACCTCGTGAACACCAGCCTCGGCCGGTGGATTCCTTCTCTGGTAGGTGGGAACACGGCCCACTTGGACAATGACATGATGTCATTGAACCAGATGTGATTCATGATTTAAGGGTGGTTCATATGTTTTTATTACCATCGTATTAGTTTGTCTGGCAATTGGATTGCATCATACTGAGAGAGTTTTTCAATATCTTCAATTTGAGAAAAGCACAATATTAGAAACTGTTTGGATCAGTTCGTTTCACCCTGCCGTTGTATATGCAGTTGCTAGTTTTTACACTACCATTCTAGTGCATTTTGACCATCTACTTCAGTAGTGAGATAATCTATTTTATAAATCCTTTTAATACATGATGCAATAACATATTGTTTTTCTGTGTTGTGGGTGCATGTGTGCGTGTGTGCATGTGTCATCCCAAAACACAAGTTCTTCCACACCAGTCTCATTCAGTCAAACGCTGGAAAATATTTGATTTTTTTAAAAAATGTACAGATGGGTCAAATCAGTCATGGATGATTTTTTTTTTAATTTTCATTTAATTTAAATATTTCCAAGAAACCAATTCTTATGTACATATGTAATGTTTTAAATTTTACAAACCATTTTATTTTATTAATAACTTCTTAGATAAGAGAAGATAAAATAGCCTTTATTTTTAAATTGATATATCCAAATATATTGATATAAATGAATACAGAATAAACACATTTTAATTTACCACTTGTAGGAGAAAATGGTGAATTACTGCACCTAATAATACAGGAAATTTGATCATGTAAATGATCGGTGGGCTTTTTATCCGGCTATACTTTGCCTATCTATGATATAAGACCTCGATTTGGAATTTAAAAAAAAGGGCCTTGTCCTGTCTTGATAAGACGGACAATTATGCTTCAGGGAGAACCTTTGTTGATTGATCATTTAGAGTTCATCCCAAAACTTTTGTCTTTGTCATGTGTGCATAACTAATGCAAGATAGACATTTTTTAAAAGCATCTAGTCATTCATTCACACCTCCCCTTTTGTGTTTTCAGAGCGCTATGATGGCTTCGAGGGTCTCCGGGCAGAGGAATGCGGCATTCTGAACGGCTGTGAAAACGGACGCTGCGTTCGCGTAAGGGAAGGCTACACCTGCGACTGCTTTGATGGTTACGAGCTGGACCTAAACAAGATGGCCTGCATAGGTGCGCTCTCATTCTGACATCTGACATCTAAAAGCACTTGCAGGTGTGGGCCGGGGGGTCCCACACCTCCATGTGGCTCTGAGCAAATGTTGATTTCAGCGTCCCCTGCTGCGGTCAAGAATAGTGATTATTGGGCATTCGTAAACCTACTCTTAACTAATTTCAGGGCTGTGCTCTGGAATCTCTGTTCACACTATCCTATTGTCACCCTGACATGTCCCATTCATGTACAATACATGATGGTTTTTCATCTCAAAAGGGAACACATTCAGCTACAAGACTTGACTGGTGTTGAGAGTCATTCTGCAAGACGGCGTGCAATCCATCAGTCTGTTTAATTGTCTCTAAAAATGTTGAGATCAGACTTGGGTGAGCTCTCCCTTCGTGTTTAAAACCTTGTGGAGCCATGCTTGAGATTTATCGCAGTGAGGCAACTCTTCGTGCGGCTCAAGAAGAAGCTTTGCATTTAACAACCGTACATTAGCTTGTGTTTTATGGCGATTTAATGAAAGCGGTGTACTCCCCTCAAGCATTGTCTGTTAGCTCACGGTCTGGCCACTCGCTGCCAAGATTAAGGCCTTGAATCTCCGGCCACTCACTCTATTACATCGGGCTTTTATGTCTTTTAAGTGTGCTTTATTTTTGTGAAAAAAAGTGAGACTGTCTTGTTATGGAATGCGATGATTACAATATTCCGTCTGCATTGGGGCTTAGCAGCTTCAAGGTCGATGCAGAGCCAGTGGAAACATGTGGCGCAACACATGCTATTCCTCCTTTTACCTGCATATCGGTGTCAAGATGAGAATATGAGGCTCATGTAACATCATGAGCGTGAAGGCGAAAAGAAGGCATCATGAAAAGTTAAAAAAATGTTTAAAAAGCGCATTCATCTGTTTACAAACTGCCTTTCTGACACAAGTACGACATGAAAACACTCAAGAAGGATCATGGAGAAGGGACACTGAAACTGGGGTAAACGGCCGACGAGAGCCAGAGTGACACCCTTAATGCCACTCACTTGGCCACGCCCCTTACAGCCTCGAATATGACAGTGGGTGGATGTGTGACTTTTGGCTAAATGACACTTTATGAAAACAATTTATGTAACTGTTTTGATGTTTATATTTCACACAGCAGTGCTATTTTTCTTTGATTCTTATGTGTTTTTTTTTTTTGTGCGGGGACTAGAATGGATGAAAGGCATTTAGGGTGGCAAGATAACGCCCTACAGATGCGCTGGGACACATCGTTTTGGCTCAGGATGCTGGTGTATATTCTCGATCGGTACATCCAAAGTACAGTTTATGTGTAACGGAGTGATGCATGTAGTTATTAAATTATGATGGAAGTGACGCAACAACGCATAAGTATGGCAACTGCTTCCTCGTCGCTTATGTTCCACTTAAAAAAATAAACAAATGATTTTTTTCTTTGGAGTTTTTTTTTACTCTATCTGTGCGGCCCAGTAGAAAATGACTACTGGTCCACGTTCCGATTGTTAAGAACCACTGCTATAGAGTGCTATTTTTATCATTATAAAACAGTCATTTTTGTTGTTCGTCATGGAATGCATAAAATTCGAACTCCCACTAGTTATTTTATTATTTCTGACGTGATGCATAGATGCTCATTCTTAAAATATATTCAGTTTTTCACAAACGAGAGCTGATCAGCTTTTAAATTGCACCATTACCGACAGCGACCCAGCACTTTTTTTGTATCATCTCGAGACGTTTACCAAGCTAATTTTTTGGGCATCAACCCCACAAGAAGCCTGGTCTGGCTGTCTGACCTCCACTGGAATCTTACATCATTACCGGCGATCAGCTGTCGACCAATGCTAGCTACTCCTCTGCTAACATAACATCATAGAAGGAGCGAGCAGAGCATTTGGGCGTCATCAAAAAATGTATTGTAGTGTGTGTTTACTGTGCAGTGTTTCCAGTCATTCTTTTAGGTCCTCTATCCAATGCTCGAAACTCTTGATAAAGGGAAAGAAAGTGTTGTTTACAAATATGCAAATGCTCCTACACTTCCTCCGACTAACACTTCATGCCTCCTTTTCTCGCAGACATAAACGAGTGTGAGGACATCAGCGACAAGGTGCCGTTGTGTCAGAATGGCCACTGCAGGAACACAGAAGGATCCTACAAGTGTAACTGTTTGCCCGGCTTCGTGGCCTCGGCTAAGCCACACAAATGCATCCCGGCCATCCCGGTGGCAGAGTTTAGGGAAACGGGGAACTGAGATGAGGGACGGGACGGACGAGTGCTGATTTCTCCTGCTTCCTTTCACCCTTCCTCTGGCCATCTCTTCCTCAGTGCCTGGCGCAGTTATGCTGAAATGTCCAGACTTCAACTCCTTGCAGCACACATCCATTTGGCTCACAACACAGGAATCACTGAATCTTAGATCTAAGTCTAAGATGAACAAGAGGAATGAAGACATGGCAAGGGATTCTGAGTTTTTTAATTCCATAACACCCACCAAGAAAATGATTGGCTATATTTTCCATAATTTATTTTCTCCTTCACTTCTTTTTTTAAGAATTGTATTATTGATTTCAAGCCACTTCTGACTTGCTAGCAACTGACCTGAGAGGGCTCAGAAAGAGAGCATTATTGTCATTTTGCATGTCACCCACACTTGCGTGCTCTCAGAGTAGTCCATCTTGCACGTTAAATTTATTGGAAGTTAAAATTTTGTTTTCCGACCTTTATTGAGCCAAGGCACATATTTTCCATGAGAAAATATCACAGCACACACCACCAAACAAAAACGTCACAAAAAGTAATGTGGATATAAAAAGTCTGCACAAGAAACTGCTGAAATCCATTTGGGGTTAATCAGATGCACTTTGATAGCGGCAAGTGTGTGGCAACCCCTGTTCAACTTGAGTTTGAATGTGATTGGTTAATTCTGAACACAGCCAGATTTTTATTAATCAAAGGCACACTTGTGCAACCACGTCTCCTCTGTTAATTTTTAATACCCCTCTTGAAAACATGGGGGGGGGGGGTGTTAACTAAGATGGTCAGGTAAGAGGCTGAAAAAGTTGACATTTATTTTCCTATTTTTTTGACATCACAAAAACCTGGCATTTGAACGGAGGTGTGTAGACTTTTTCTATCCACTGTATATGCACAGAAACTATGACGATCTTGTTTCAATTTCCTCATATCTGTACTAACTTGGTGTGAAAATCTGTTTAGTTGAAGCTATTACAGTGTTCCCTGACATGAGTGATTCGCTACTCACACGTGATCCTGTTATTTGCTGATAAACTCATCTATTCGCTGTTTTTGTGGGCAGGCATTGGCCTGCCCACAAAAAAACGAAAAATATGACTTCCGCGCCATCTCGTGGAATCTTACTACCAATGAACTGTGTCAAAGTGAGTTGAGGAGCTACATGTAGTGCTTTGCCACCATCTTGTGGCATCTTGGTGCCAAGGAACTACGCTGAAGTGGGTTGAGGAGGTTCATGTAGTAGTGCTCTGATGGTAGTTTGTGGCGTTTGTATGCTCATGAAAGAGAGAAGAATCATCTGTCACTCTTTGTCGCTGGCATAAATAGATGAATAAACGTTTGGACAAATTCCATGAAATCGTTTCCTTTGGCACAGTGGTTGGGGATCACTGCTCTAAATTGTCCATAGGTGTCAATGGTCGCTTGTCCAGGGCGTCCCCCTCATCCCGCCTAAATTCAGCTGGGATAGGCTCCAGCTCACTCGTGACCCTAATGAGGACAAGCACTATCGAAAATGGATGGATGGCACTTAACAGATGTTAAAAATGATTTTCTTATCCTTCATTACACTTCTTTTCTTCACATTAAAATGGAGCTGAACAGCAAAGTGTAGAATGTGCGGACCAAGACAATACAACCAAACATTTCAAAAAGAAAGGCTAAGCCGCCACCACCTTTAAAGACTCGAGATGTATATGAGGATCTGGTTATATGATGTTCTGTACAGGTGCAATAGTTGCCTTCATCTGTTTTGCCCATTTTTATTACAACTTCCAAAAAGAAAATCAAACTAACAGTATTAACTTATTTTATTCTCTTGACAAAGGAGCAAGCGTCTCGAAGCTTGATACTACATTTTAGTCTCGTGTCTAAAATAACACCTGATCAAACAAATATCACTGCTTTTTAGTAAAAATGTTGCTTTCGTGTACACAATTGTAGCAAATGTTTCATTCCCACTAAGACAAAGGCTCCGCTGGAGAGGTTTGGTATATTTCGTACAGCTCTAGTACTATATATTTTTGTTTAATATCCTTTTAATGCCTCCTACATAGCACGACCAACATTTTTGTTTGACATAAAACTCAAAATCAGGGGGGAGGGGGGAGGGTTGATATTGTTGCTTTGTAGATTTATACATGTGTAAAAAAAGCAAAAACAAAAAAAAATATTTTTTAAAAGCAAATCGTTAAATCTTTTTATGTGTGAGGGGAGCAGCTGACACTGTACCAGAGGAACTGTGTGTATAACCTGCCCTGTGGAGCAGAATATGAACTATATATATTCTTTGGGAAGTGGCAGCATTGTTCTTAATCTGATGGCAGACATTTTCCATTTCATTACCAAGACAACACTTTTTGAATTGTAAGCACCAACTTCTGTATGTTGCAACTCTATGGTTAAATATTGTTAATTGTGAACATTACTTCTTTCAATATGTTGGCTTTTCTGAGTCATGAATGTATCATAGACAGCCTTGGCCTACTTGCTTTTCTTTATTTGAAATTGTTATTATTGTTATCATTATTGTGGGTCAGGTTTGATTTAATCATTTCTTTAACTGGCACCAGGAAAAACACAATCATGGCAGCACATAAATATAAAAGTCTAATTCCAATATTCCCTTAACCTGCATTAATTGAACTATAAAAGCTACAATTGTGCAAATGTTTCCATGTGACGTGCACTGTACTTTAATTGTGCTGCTCTAATTATCACCTGAACCAGACAGGAAGTCAAACATTTGAGTCGAAGTTGGAACAATCGAGGTCCCTGTAAAACCCTCAAACAACCTAATGATAATGTCTCCCTGTTATGTTAGCGGTCATCAGAAATATCACGCTCATTCATTTTGTTTACCTTTTGACTGTAATCACTGTCAGTCATCCAAATAAAAACAAAAAATAAACATCTGTGTGGTGTTTTCTTACACGGAATGGATTTTGTTCCTTGCACTGCGCCTTTTTTTGAGTAAATAGGTTATTTTCTTGTACAGGTATATATTTGTTTAGTCCAAATAGACCAGTTATTTGTTAATTATTCATTTTTATGAGTATTTAGTCGATTTAGCTCATATTAGGATGATTTATTTTGGTTATTTATATATTTTTTTAATGAATTTCATGAGTTAAATTATTCACTTGACGTTTTAAAATTGCATTTTATCCATAATTTTATTCAGTTGATAACACTACTAGTATTTTTAACTCATTTTGTTCTTCAATTATTCAGTCATTGAATATTAATATATGTACAATATTTATGTATTTATTTTAGACGGTTTTAAAAGCCATTTTTTACTTATTAGTAAGGAGGTGTGTTTTGACTGATTTTGTGGAGTCACTTTAACATTCTTGGATTTGGATTTTTAGATGTTTTTTTTTTTAAGTGATTGAAGCTACTTTTTTCGAGTTTTGTAGTTCATGTTTATATTAGTTTATTTCATGTTCGTGTATTGATTTAATTGATTATAAGTGTACTATGTACTTTGTTAGTTGTTTTATGTAGTCAGTAATGCTGAATACACATCAGGAACCCATCAGATTTGAAAATAAATAGACATGACGAAACATTTTTAATCCCAATTAAAAGAGAAACTCCCACATGAATTAACGGCATCAAACGCAAAAGTCGATTCAATGTAGAAAAAACAAAGAACAATTATGTTGTACGGCCATCTTGTGGTCACAACTCAGCTACACAGCGTTGTCTACCACGTCTTGCGATTGGTTAACACGGAGCAATTTTGTTTACCGTGTAGACACTTGGGATATGTATGCTTTTTGGACATTCTAATAATAAGTCGAATATGATAGCGTACTACATTTCCCACAAGCCATACCTAACCTGGTATCACCATTGCTGTTGGCTCGCTCTAACGTGACCAATCTATTACTGTGTTGGTTCTGGTCAATACAATAGTATGAAATAATGGTTGTATTTAATAAGGCCTTAAGAACGTAAATAATAATTTATATTAAGCGCAAACGTCTTTGTAATTGTTCGGAAGGACCACTTTTGTTTTACTTGTTTGACTGGATTTAAACACGACCAAGCTAGGATAAGTATGCGACAAGTGTGTTTCATAAACCGTGCAACATATTCAGGGGCAGTACTGACACACGTGGCCGTCAAGAGAGCGAAATATGATGCTGCTGATATATCAGTGTCCCTGTGGGCTATATGATCAAAGTTTGCATTATAAAAATGTGTTTTCAACTTGCTAGCTCGACATTTGGAATGGACGTTTTCTTCTAGCGTTCTAATGGAAAAGGAACAATGCTCAACACAGTTCCGAAATACTGGAGACTCATCAGTAAGGCACAGAAAGACCTTTCGGGTCTCCACTCCTAAGTCTACTGACAAAAACCCCAATAAGGATGGACACTTGACAGAGGATCACAGTCAGCAAACCAATGGGAGTTATTCCAGAAAAAGAAGCTCCACCAGTGATGAGCCCACCAACAGAACACTGCTTCTCTTGTTGGTTGGACTGTCCTTCTCCACACGCTTCTATAAAATAAAAGAGCCTCCTCATGTGTGGTGAGTGTGCAAAACGTCCCTCTCGAGTTTCCATACATATTGTCCGTATTAGGGTCGTGAGTGAGCTGGCACCTATCTCCATCTGAATTAGGGGGATCCAGTAGGCTCACCAACCTGCGTTATGAAAAGCGTCTCATTGTTATTTTTGGTGCTCTTTTCTGTGGTCTTTAAGCTGGGACGAGACACACTTTGGGAAAATGGGAAGCTACTACATCAACAGGACTTTCTTTTTTGACGTCCACCCACCTCTGGGGAAGGTGAGAACTCAACATTTTATCTAAATTTGACTCCTGAGAAGAAAATATAACAATTATCGGGTTTTTGGGCTATTTTCCAGATGCTGATTGGACTAGCTGGATACATGAGTGGTTATGATGGCACGTTTCCATTCACAAAGCCAGGAGATAAATATGAACACCACAACTACTGGGGGATGAGAGGGGTATGTAACTCACATCATTTGGGATTCATACCTTCCGAGAGACAGAGTGTGGGCGGAAAAATGTTTAAATTGTCCATGCACCACATACTCACTGGTGAGTGTATGGACAGACAAAACCTCCACTCGAGAAAATCGCCTTTCCAAACATAATGCGTATTGTTTTCCTCCAGTTATGTGCTGGTTTAGGCTCCTTTCTCCCCATTTTTGCCTACCTCATCGTGCTGGAGCTTTCTCACTCGAACACAGCCGCTCTCATTGCTGCTTGGCTGCTCATATTTGGTAGGTCTCTCAACTCAAGGTCAATTGAGGTGTGCTATGTCAATTATCATTCACTTCCTATTGTCCGCTTCTTCCTGACAGACACGGGCTGCATCACTATTTCTCAGTACATCCTGTTGGACCCCATCCTCTTGTTCTTCATCATGGCAGCAGTACTCAGTATGGTCAAGTTCAAGCAGCAAAAAGACAGGTTCCCAATCATTTGTCGAACATGCTTGCTTGTAATACAAATGTATGCGAGTACACAAAAGAGTATAAGGGCCACACTAAAAGAAAAATTATGATGGAAAAAAAATCTGGAAGTTATGACATTTTATTTTACATCTTGCATACATGTCATTGAGCAGTAAAAAAAAGGTTACTGGGTATTTCCTTGTTTGTCCAACTTACTTGGCAAGATGCTCAGCAGGCTTTTATCAGTTTTCTTTTTGTAAGTCCCGACTTTTTGTGAAATATCACAACTTTCATCCATCCATCCATCCAACCATCCATCCATTTTCAACACTGCTTATTCTGAAGAGGGTCGCGGCGGGTGCTGGGTTCTGTACCAGCTGACTTCAGCCAAAAGGCGTACTACACTGGTTGCCAGTCAGTCGCATGGCACATATAAAGACAACTGAGTGGGAACTGATCCCATGCTGTCCGCACACAATTTACGCGACTCCACCGCTACACCTTCAGCAACTCTATTACAACTGCATTGCCTTAAAATGACAACTTTTTTGTTCTCATTTTTTTACTCTCATGAATTTCTGTATTTTACTGTAATATCACCTGTCTTTTATCACGTTTTTTGTGAATATATTCTATTCTTGGAACAACTTCACAATTTTTTCTCTGAAATTTGTTTTTGTAAAAGCTGTTGCCTTTATTCTAATTTTAATCTTATAATCCGCAGATAGATAGATTTGTAATTACAACTTTATTTTCAGAGTTTTATTATTTTATTCTAATGGTATTTTTCTTCGCAGTGTGGCCCTTAAACTCCCTCTAAATACTTGTCAAAACAATGAAAAGAAATGTACATATTGGTCCATGTAACAAACACCGAATCACGTTGGCTTGTATGTTTTCCAGGCCTTTTTCTGCTCCCTGGTGGTTTTGGATTGTATTTACTGGTGTCAATCTTGCCGGAGCTCTGGGGGTAAAGTTTGTGGGCCTTTTTGTCATCCTGTTGGTGGGATTGAACACGGTGTCAGATCTCTGGAGGCTTTTAGGGGATCTGGACCTGTCACTGGTAAACAGCCACGTGCAATAAACAAAAGTAATGAAAGTGTCGACCAGTCAAATGTGATGGTTTTTCCTGCCATTAGGTGGACGTTGCAAAGCACCTCTTGGCTCGGGTTGTGGCGCTCATCTTGCTTCCCGTCTTCCTCTATGTTACAATATTTGCAGTCCATTTTGTGGTGCTGAACAAAAGGTGAGTACTGGATGCGGTTTGATCTCATCCATCACATTGTTGGATTTATCACAGTGGCACTCTTTTATCAGTGGGCCAGGAGATGGTTTCTTCAGTTCTGCCTTCCAGTCTCGCCTCATCGGGAACAACCTGCACAACGCATCAATGCCTGAGTGTAAGTGTGATGCAACATTTATTATTTTGACCACAGGAGCGGACAGTTAGGTTAAAAAAATAATATGGGTGACTGAGTTTAAAAACAAACTGCAGAATTGTCATGTTATGCTCTGTGACACATTTTGGCTGTTTTGCCAATTCATTTGTAAATGAAAAAAAAAAAGCTGTGATTCTATTAAATGTTTTGGAAAGAAAATCCTTGTTTATGTGAGGAAATGTGTTGTTCATCATGTGTAGACCTGGCATATGGCTCCACCGTTACGTTGAAGAACCTTCGCATTGCTGGAGGCTACTTGCACTCTCACTGGCACTTGTACCCAGAGGGAGTTGGAGCAAAGCAGCAGCAGGTCAGGAGCACACGGTGAAACATTGTCATCATGTGTGCAGTAATGCCGGCCGAATAAGTCATCAGCTCACAAAAGCGTCTACACGCACGGGATTGAACCGAAGAATAGCAGTGAGCCTCACTAGCTTCAGCTATTCCGATCGCCGTTTGTATTAATGCATTCATCCCAGCATGACCACAGCACTCGAGGCTAGGAACAAGTGCAACAGCGCAAAATGAAGCTTCTGCTTCGACTCCTATTCTCAAATACAATAAAAGGACAAGTGAAATGGACACAGTGAAACAGAGAAATGCTTAGTTTTTTTTCGGGGAACCTGGAGACAGTGGCCGCCAGTCGGCCATCCCTGCTGCACAGCGTATACTGTACAAACGTTCTACTTTTTTTTTACTCTAGGTTACAGCCTACCTGCACAAGGACTACAACAACTTGTGGTTGGTTCACCGGCACATCGATACAAACTGTAAGGAAGCCATCCAAACTGTAGCTGTATCTTTCAATCAAAGCATTTATTACATTTTTAATCGTGTTTTAGCTCAGTCCGAGGCCCCTGAATTGGTTCGCCATGGTGACATCATCAGATTGGAGCACAAAGAGTCAGTGCTTAAGATGGAAATTGCTTTGTATCAATTGCTTCAAATAAGTCAATAAAACTAATACATGGTTTCCCTGGTTTTCTCAGAACAACTCGAAACCTTCACAGTCATCTCCACGAGGCCCCACTGACCGGCAAGCACTTCCAAGTTACGGGGTATGGCATTGTGAGTAGATAACATACCGAAAATATTCACATACATGCATTACATGGGGAATCTCCAAATCGAAATACAATTTATTCTGTTGTGGTGATTGAGTTTCATGTTCTAATTTCAAAATAACTCACCATATTCAGCGACTGTTTTCCTGCTGTCATTATAGGTTTTATTGTTATAGTGGTTCACTACTTGGGAATTCTCCTTTTTGCCAAAAAGCTCACCATTTTGTCGCTTTTGTGGTCTTTGCAAAACTCGCTAAGATGGTTCAACGAGAGTGTTAAGGCCTAATATGAAAGTTGTACTTTGTCGACATCATTTTTAATGATAGAGCAATATATATTTTTTGTTGGTGTTGTCGTTTATTTGTTTTTTCCGTGGCAGAGACTCATATAGATCAGTAGTAGGCAAGGAGGCCGATAACCGATATTAAGAGCCAAGATTAACTAGCAGTTGTAGTGAAAATGTTGATGTCAAAATTAAAAAACAAAATAATCCAACTCTTAACTCTGTTGAAATGCCATTAAGCATTGTTGTTCAAATAACTTCAAATTTGCAGCACGATGAAGGTTTTTCTGTTAATTTTACATATGTTGAGAATAGATAGCTTTGCTTTGGAAGAAAAAAAGTGCAGTAAGTGCAGTAAAGTCCCAGGATCAACAGCATGTTGGAAGTTAAATAAAAACCCAAACAAGTAAATAGCTCCCTAAAGTTTTTAACGGTCAAAGTTTTCCAAAATTTCAATAACTAAAATGCGAAAAGCTCCCTTATTTTCGTTTGATCATTCAAACGATAACGAAAAGTGCAGGGAGTTGCCAGTGTTAGCTGCATCTCTTATAAAGTTGTATGTGTGAACATTTTAATCAAGAAACACTGTAGTTCCCTGAAGTTAATCTATTTTTAAATTGATCCCGTCTGCCTTTAGATTTTTAAAATCATTGATCGTCTACCCGGCCAAGATGCCTCTCTATAATGTGGCATCTTGGTACAACGGTGACTGATGTTGAAGTGAGAGGAGGTGCTTCTATAAGACAGGCCGAAAACCCTGTCAAGGACAAAAGTAATGCTCTGCTGCCATCTTGTGGCATCTATAAGCAATTATAATTTTTTTGAGGTGAGAGGGGGAGGTCAATTACTGGTGTTTATTGTGTTTGTTATTCACGACAGGGCTCTGTCTCCATCCCACACCTTATTTTCAATCTTTATGTTGTCTCTCATTTTATTGCTCATGTTCTTCTGAGCATCCAGACCCAAGTTCCTATTCTCTGACGTTACTATGTACCGACACAGAAACAATTCTGTCCTTGTATGTCTGAAATAATTGCAAATGCAACTGGGGACCTGTCTGTCCATAGAATCATACCGGTGACAGCAATGACCTCTGGCAAGTGGAGGTGTGCGGCGGTCGCAAAGGTGACCCCGTGAAGGTGCTACGCAGCAAAGTCCGCTTTCTGCACAAAGCAAACGGTTGTGTGCTTTTTTCTTCTGGGAAAACCCTCCCCAAGTGGTAAGGATGAGCTCATCCGCTTTGGACCATCGAGTAATTCCACTTTGTTCAAGCTGGCCTCCTGTTTGTGTTCAGGGGCTGGGAACAAGTGGAGGTCACCTGTAGTCCTTACTTGAAGGTGACTCCCAGCTCTCAGTGGAACATTGAAGATCACGTCAATGCCAAATGTATGAGCCGCTTCTCCATTTGTTCTTTCTTTTTCAAGTCAGTCCTTCACCGTTGTTGTTTTCTTCTTCTGCTCTTGTCTTGACAGTGCCCAACATCAGTCTGTCAGTGCTGAAGCCTCATTTTATCGAGATCCTAATAGAGTCTCACATTGTAATGATAAGAGTAAGTGAAAAAATAAATGTATCTATCCTGTAGTTCTCTGCAAATGTAAAGATTCTTAATGTTCCTATTATTATATTATGCTTATTTTTAATTAGGGTAACAGTGGTTTGAAGCCCAAAGACAATGAGGTGAACTCCAAACCCTGGCACTGGCCCATCAACTACCAGGTGAGCTGTGATGAAAGCGAGTGACTTGCAAAACCAATTTCAAGTAAACGGTGCTTGTCTCTCGTGAAGGGACTGAGATTCTCAGGAGTGAATGAAACAGAGTATCGCGTGTACTTACTTGGCAACCCTGTGAGTATTCGGCTTGACTTCTCTCATCCATTGCGGGGTGCGCGTCACCAGCACACATTAATATGCTTGTGGTCCAATTTATTTTTAGGTGGTCTGGTGGCTAAATCTGGCGAGTTTGGCATTATATCTGATACTGGTAGCAGTCGCTTCAGTTGCCTTCCAAAGAGGCATCTCAGTGAGCCAAAGGAGAAAAGGTAGGATTAATTTGGCAGTGGTACTCAGGGGAATTGCTTTTGCTCAAATTCATTAATGCACCTTGGGAATAAACCAGTCCACTTTTAGACCTGGAATGTGTAAAAACTCAGCCTCATGGTGAGCATTAGTGTAGCTCACCCAAATACATGCATACATAGATATGTGTGGAAAAATATATACACGTGAAGATGATTATACCTTGAGTGACAAAAGTCCCGGTGTAGCCCTAGTTCTGTGCAAATAATGATGTCAGTTAAAAATGTCAATTTTCTGGCTTTCAGGTCATTGTTTTGTGCTCACAAGGGGAGGGGGCCTCCTTTTCCTTGGCTGGCTACTTCACTACGTACCTTTCTACACCATGGGCCGGGTCCTCTACTACCATCACTACTTTCCTGCAATGCTCTTTAACAGCATGCTGACAGGTACCACGACCCATTCCGATTGTGCTCAAGAGGATACAAAAATGGACAAATGTTTGCTGATCACAGGAATTACATTGGATTTCCTGTTGAACATGGCCGACCTTCTGCTCCAGCCACCGTATTGTGACTGGCTGCAGAGACTTGCTAAGGCGCTACTTCTGCTAATTGTTCTTTACAGGTGAGACCAAATATATTTTCGTGTTGCACCATTTGTGCACAAGGGCCACGTTTAATTTTTAAAATGGATGGCGCAGCCGGGTCATTCTTTGAAGGGGAAATAAATCATGTTAAAAATGCGCCTGTAAAAATAGCTTATTCTAATTACTAAATTAGAATTCATTTTCATATTAGATTTTATTTATAAGTGTATACATAATTTTATTAAAAGAAAAAATATTCAATTTAATTTGCCAGTTGTTGAATTAAATGATTTTTAAAAAGTTAAATGAATGTGTAATTTTTTCCATTTCATTTACAATACATCAGATGATTGAGATTTTTCTTATTGTTTTAGTTTTATTGATTATGAGCTTAGAAAGTGATATGAAACATGTAAAAGGGTTTCTTTGGCCTATGAAATAATTGTCATGTGAAATATTGTTATGAATTACTAATTGACCAATTATTTATAAATAAAACATTGTAAAACGTGTTTTATTTCTTCATCAAGAATTTAAAATTGAATAAATTAATACAAAATAAATTACATTGAATAAACACATTACAATTAACCATTCTGAGGAAAAACTTTTAAATGAATGCAACAGGTATTACAGCCATTGATGATAATAATAATAATAATTAGTGGTCGGGATTAAAGATTGGTGTGGTTCGCAGGCCATGCTTTTCCCCTCCCCTGCTTTGAAACATTAATATATGTTTAGCTATTTTTCATGTATCTTGTGTAATGTTTCTCTTTGTCAGTTTCTATCTGTTCCACCCACTCACCTATGGCATGACGGGGCCTCTGGCACACGAGCCGAGCAGCTCAATGGCCGGACTGAAGTGGGTGGAGTCCTGGGAGTTCTAACAAGTTTTCAGTAAACATGACACTTAATTTATAAAACGAACCCTTTTTTTTATTTCACAGTCTTACAGTGTTAATGAAAATGTTTTGTCATAGTTACTGTAGCTGGTAAGGATTTATTTGAGTTTACTGTTTTAAGATGGAGGACTTGAGGCCATACGTAATTAGCGGCAACCTGTCACGCGTTGCGTCATAATTGTACTGGATGTTACAAGGAGGATCTTTAAGTGCCTCAAAAAAATGTGGAAATGTGTCAATAATTTCTTTGGTAGTTAGTTGGAGACCATTTATTTTTATTGTTATTTAGATCTGGATTTTATTGTAATAAAGCTTTTTTATGGCGTCTATGCATATATTATAGTCAATGTTAATAAACTATCATATTCTTTTAGCCTGTGTGTTCCAGAAATTCAATTATCATGATTCCCAGCCATTTTCTGATTAGAGTCGCAGCTAAACTAGAGCCTATTCCAAATGACGATGAGCCAGACCTGGGGTACACTCTGGATTTATAGCCAACCAATTCAGGTCATATGTAGACAAAACAACCGTTCACGCTCCCATTTATAACTGGATGTTTTAAAGTGCTCACAATCACTCCTATTGTTTGGTCGAACCCTAGAGGCAGATAAGGGAAATTGCACCATGAACGTTACTTAGAAAACACCTGCTGCTATTGGTTGACTTCAGTCACGTGTTCTTTTCGAAGATGGCGTCTCCAAATGGAGGTAAATTCTAATTCTTTACTAAGACATTCAGTGTCTGTGTTTGTATTTCGGTATTGTTTCGTCCTAAAACTCATCCAGGACCTCACTCGAACGTCATAATGGGTCAAAGTCAACATGTTCGTTGTGTGTGTCTGCTGATCGAATTTCTGTTTTACGCAAACCATTCAAGTAGACTTCGGTGTTTGTTTTGGTCGAATGTACGTTCAGCAGCAACAGTGGACATTTGGCACATGCAAACGGCTAAATGTCCTTGTTGCTTAACTGCTAAAAATGTACGTTTCAGGTGGTGACATACTGCGGTTAAGTCACTTACATGATCGTCTCAGGGCATGCGTACACTTGTGTCCATTTTCGACATATATGTTCGGGTTATCAATGATATTGGATCTGAACGACTTGTGTTGGTGTGTAGTGTTACATTCTTGTAGGAATGCTGAAAGCATTAACGCATATTGCCACCCTCCTAAAATCATGTTCCAAGTCATTTTTTAAGAAAACGTAAAAAACTGAAACGAAATCTAATGAAATTAAAGTCATTAATCATTTAATTTCAGAGGTAGTAATGAATAATCTCTTTCACTAAATGTATCTGATTTTAGCAGAAGTGGCCAGCATCCTGAGGAAATGTTTTAGGCAAAACTGTTTTTTTTTTTCCCCTGCTGAGGGGGCGGGGTCAAAATATGATGTGGGTCATTATTTTTAAAGACTGACGATGTGTTACTCATTCTTTGTTGGCATTATACATACATAGGTTACCAATTTCTCACATGTTTGCAAAGGCACAAGGAGTGTAAGCGCCTTGCACTCTAGCCACATGCCCACTCTGTAAACAAACACAGTGCAGCCCAGCTTATGGCTATCAGACCACATGGCTAGTGATGTTTCTTGGGCAGATTTGTAAACTTTTTAATTCATTATAAATGGCATGAAAATTTGAATGCCAGTGCAGTATGAATACAAAAGTAGCACTATACCAACGAAATGGGTTTGTTTGCTTGCTTAAATTGGACAAAAGACGTGATCTGAGTTTTTACTCACAGCAATTGACAAAGCAGTCTTCTTAAACTACTACCACAGAAACAATTAAATGTTTCTGACTTTTTAATGGAAACACCATACCCAGTTAATACCCATGCAGGATTGAAAAAACGTGAACCCCCAAGATAATAATAATTTCTCTCAGAGCTAAACAGAGTCTGGAGACAACCAATCTGGAGTCCACTCAATTTGGATCTATTGGAAATGTTGGTGAAAGCTGTCTCACCTTATAAAAAACCCACACACCAGTTTAGATTTTTTTTTAAATTAATATTCATAAGACGCATTGCCTGATTTTAAACCATACCACGTACAACAACACTCAGAAGTTAACTTGCACGAAGCTAGAAATGATCAAGCCTTGATGTTCACCAATCCATGGTAAGGCAAATTGTTGACACATGGAGAAATTTTAGCATGGTTACTGTGTCTTCATACTGTTTTTCTTGTCTTGATAGCTGAAGATTTTGACAACTCTTTGCTCAGTTATGAGAAGCTGGACAGAGCATCGCCCGACCTTTGGCCTGAGCAGCGTAAGGCCTCATTTTCTTTTCTCTTCTTTTACGTCGTCTTTCGTTGGTTTAGTTTTCAATCCAAGTCCTCTTTTTTTCGCAGTGCCCGGAGTTGTTGAATTTGCTGCGTCTTGTAAAAATGTGAGTTTAATCTCCCTTTAGCTCCTCTGATCTTTTGAATGGTTCTTCTAATCAAATGATTGTTTGTGACTCCGCAGCCCATCACAAATTCACCACCCAAGTGGATGGCTGAGCTCGAGATCGAAGACATCGAGATGTTAAAAGGTAACACACCGAGCATTGCAAAAGGAAATTGTGGTAATGTTGGGAATCTATAAACTGTAAAATTGTGCAGTACATGCCATCAAAGGGTGTATTTTTTTTAGGAACCAATGGTAACCTGTTAAAGAGGGAGATTGAACCAGTTCAAAGAACCGTTTGTTGTGACTCCACATTTGCACTGGCTTCCATATCGAAACAAGGAGGAAGGATCACCCATACAAAATACTTTAAAAAAACTTTTGAAATAAAAAACGGATGGTAAAAAAACATTGTAAAAAACACTTTCCATTTTTGTGGAAACATTGTTTAAGGATTAATCATCCATTTATTAATGACGACAGGATATTAATACAGTTTGAAAAGCTCTGTAGTTCATCATTTGATATACTGTAGATACAGGTTACATAATTGTCATGAGGATATTCATGGCCCGAGTCAAAATTGATCTGGAAAATTTTATGTGTGCATGGAAAATGAACGGTATGTAAGGATTTAATGTATTTCTTCCCCTCACCCGCACCCCTTTTAGAGTTGGGTAGTTTGACAACAGCCAATCTCATGGAGAAAGTCAAAGGCCTTCAGAACCTCGGTTACCAGTTGGGCTTAGAAGAATGTGAGTACCACTAGCAACTCAACGCTTTGCAAAAATAATTTTCATAACAGTGGCTTTCAGGCAAGTATAAAAACATGTCTAAAGTTCAATCTTTTCTGTTAAACTTGAGTTAAAAGGTCTCTCTCTCACACACACACACACACACACACACACACACGCACACACACACACACACACACACACACACACACACACACACAAAAGGTCTTTTTCGGCCACTAGATGGTGCCCGTTGCCTTTAAATTGCAGACAATCGGCACAGCATGATCCTCGGTACAAATATGTATTTGCAATGCGTCAAAATCACAGATTTAGGTCAATCTTGTTACAGCGCGAAAGGTTATAGTAACACGGGCATGACTATGAGTGCTGATAATAAAACAAGTGCTGGATGCATGTGATGCATGATAAATCGAGTTTTTAATCTTTTCCCCGTTTACTGCCTCCATTGTCATAATCCCGCTGGAGTGTGGATTAGAGAGCTATAGCTAAGTGCTCAAATTTTCTGAAGAGAAAATGGCTGTTTATTTTTGTCATGAAATAACACACAAGTTGAGGCCGGTGACAGAGACCGACTTGTTCATCGGGTGATATTTTTCCATTTTCAGAACATCGGTTTCATTCAAACAAGTTCTTGGACAAAGTGGATGTAAAATGTCAACATATCCCTAGTTAAATGTCTGGTTTTTTTTGTTTGTTTGCTTTTTTTTTGTGATCGTGGATAGTCCCACGATGACTATTTAACAGCATTCTTCTGAATGATATGAATCTGAATCTGAAATTTAGAAGCCATTTTTCCTTTAATAGCGACTTTAGGTCACATTACATCATCCTCAGATGTTATGCAAATGTAACAGACAGTGAACCACCGCAATTGACCTGAAGCAAACAGCAAACATTTGCATATAGCGGATTCCCCTTCCCCAAATTGTTTAGAATTGCCTCTATTAATTGTGTAGATCCCAAACTATAATCTCAAAAATCTTAATATCATTTTATACTCACCAAACATTTCCCGCTTAAAATACATAATTTACACCTTCCATAGAGAATGTCTGTTATAGTTTCTTTGCACGCCTGGATGATATTGCCCTCCAGTGAGACGCTGCTCTTCTTGAAGTTGGTAATCCTTACAACCAAATACTTGCTCTGTGCTTATTTTGCATCGTACTTGCACAACTGCAAAAGTTAGCGTCTACGATCTACTTTGTCACTATTTTGTTCTCCTTTATGTACTGTACAGTATTCTCTCTCAAGCCATCATAGCGGGTGACTGTGACATTTTTTTTTCCTTCCTTTGAACATATCCAGGTTTACCTTCTCTGAGTGCATCGTAATATTCTGTGGGGTTGGGCTGTTTGCCAAAACCTCAAGAGAAGCAAAATGGGCAGCATATAAAGATGTTAGTCTCTCAGTTAGCATCACTTCAACATGATTCCTTGACACCACTACTACTTTCACTACAAGCACACCAACTGGTGTTTTTTGTGCTCTTTTTGAGAAAAGGTTTCACTGCAAAAAAACAAAACAAATACAGCAATCCCTCGTTTCTTGCGGTTAATGGAGATCCAAACCACCCGCGATAAACGAAAATCCACGAAGTAGCGACCAATTAACAAACAGGTTAAAAAAAAAAAAAAAAAAAACAATTCTCTCCGCAAACGGTCCGCGAGAAGCTGCAAAACAGCGAGTCACATAGAGCAACATATACAGTACTGTACTCCATGTATACTAAAAAATATTTATTTTTTTTTTTATGTTTGAAAGAATCCTCGATGCACTGAACCCGCGATAAACGAACCGCGAAGTAGCGAGGGATCACTGTACAGACACCAGTAAGTTAGTTTGTGATCACGAATATCTTTAACAATTAAAGGTTTATTGTTCTACTGATAATCCCGTCAATGAATCGCTTAATCTTATAAAATAATTGTTAATTATTTCACCACAAAATGTGCGTATGAGGCGTAGGTTTTATTGTCGTCTTGGGGTCTGCCTCCTTATGCTCCACATAATAATCTCTGTGACTTTGAATGTATGTGTCTTTAAAAGTGGGGCCTGGCCTGGTTTGTGACGAGGGAGTCAGAGAATGAGAGTGTTGAGTTGGCTGTTGTTATCTCATTTTAGCGGCCGACGGCGGATAAAATGGGTCTTGACCCTAACCCTTACCCTAACGCTAACCCTTCAATGACACATGACGATTGTGTCATTGAAGCAATATTTTCTCGAAAAAGCTGAATATGGATTGCACACCTTTTGTTTCCTGCTACTAGTCCTACTACGAACCTGAAGGAGCAAGTAATCTAGTTGGTATAAAGATGTGGGTTGTCACAGGTGGTGGACTGCAAGATTTGCAATCCTGTTATGTTGCCTTGCTTGACAGGACACGATGATGGTTATTATTAGTGTCGGAGCTGCCCCGTAATGGGGGGCCTGTTTAAGGCTCTCTGGTTTAATTTTCTCCTTTTCCTGGCTGTCAGGGGAGAGCTTGTAAATCTCAGCTACTTTTTCATCACGTTTGCGGTCTTGCTCAGGACCCATAAACGAGACTCGGTCGAGGGCGAGGGAGCAGGATTTACTGCCCCTCCCCCACGGGCATGTGGACCATTAAAAAAGGAGGCTGCTTAATGGGCAGGACACAATCAACTAGTGAAAACTCACCCAGCCTGCAGTAAGAAAAGGCAACCCGAGCCAGTCCTTTAATAAAACACATAAAAACCATTCCCTTGAGCTTACGAAATAGCAATTGAGCCGATGTTGATTTTCTTTGCTGTACACCCATCACGCGCTCATGTTAATTCATCAGCTCTCATGCACTGGGAGGATGGAGCACATCCTTAGTCACCCCCGACCGCCCACCTCCACCAGTGCCTCCAACAACGGCCGCGTGACGCTGGCCTAGTCTATTCCCATTGGGGCTTGACGCGTGCCTCTTCCTCGGGCCCAGCTGTTACGCCTCCGTGTGATGAATGCCTCTGTCGCGGGCCGCTGAGTGTGGGCAGCGGGCCCCGCGTCTCCGGGGAAAGCCCAGTGCTGTGGTAAGTGCTGTTATTGGAGGTAATTGAAAGCCGAGTGTTCCTTTGGGAGGCTGTGAAGGGCCCCTGCTTATGATTTTGCCGAGGTGGCGACGGTGGTAGTCTATCCTGCTCGTGTGCTCGAGGGTACCGCTGAACACTTGCACTGGTAAACATGCTTTTAATTAAAAGTATCTCGACTTGGCTCTTCTCATTAACTGACATTACTTTTCATTTGTGTCTAGTTGCACACTTTCTATTATAGGCTGGCTGCGTCACGAGGGCCTTCAGTATCACCCCTAAAGAATACTAATAGACTCACCTGTTGACTGCTTTCAACCAACCAGTAAATAAACTTGCAAGCACATTTTGAGTGAGTCTGAAGAATGAATTGGCAGAGCAGATGTCTATGAGTGCAACAAGAAGCGTGCCAGGGTGCAAAAGTACTTTCGGATCTTTTGTGACATCTCCGGTTTGTCACAACAATAAATAGAGGGCCAGTGTGGGGCCCTTTTTGGAGTTGTCCCAACTTCAAGAGTAGGAAATATGGGCTCTGATATTTATCCAAAGATTATATATATATATATATATATATATATATATATATATAT
>NW_017805826.1:1549835-1614835 GCF_001891065.2 Hippocampus comes
ATATATATATTCTTAAATAGTTACTCAGGGTTCACGTTGTAATGATTGGATCAGTTTGTGCTTAACAGAAAAAAAATTGACTATATAACAAAATGTGTATTACTTTTTCCCACAAATGCCAAAACTCAATTAGTGTGCACTCCACTCGAATAAATAAAGGCCACACAAAAATAAATAAATAAAAGAAGACCCCTCAGGAGAAAAATAACAGGCAGTAACACCTAAAGTGCCTCGTGGATTTGACCTCACGACCACAATATGTCGGGGTGGAAGTTGTGACCGCAAAACGCACTGCCTGCAAAGTGGACAAGGAATCCGTAAAGCCGATGTTTGCACTCGAGTTTAAGTATGAAGGTGTGCCGCTTTTTCACATTCACACACGGGAGTCAACAGGAGGCAAAAAAAATCCCCCAAAAAAACCCAACAAACCTTAAAAAACTTTACCGGTACTTGACATCCATTGTCATTGAACTCTGCTTTAGTTCATGTTTAGAAAATAAATACCAGACCACCTCTGTATTGTTAAAAGACCAAAATAGAATCAGAGCAGCCAACAAGAACGCCCGCCCTCTGCTTTCCTCATCTTGATGCCACCCCGTGTCGTCCCCGCGCCGACCCCTGTTGCTTCCACTTATGTGAAGGTGAGCCTGAAGGTCACCCTACCCTGACAGTTCCTAATGGCCTCGCTTTGGGCACCTCCTCCTCCGCACCCCCAGGATCAATCGCTGGCCTATTAGAAGCGTGCCGGCGTTGAATATGATTGCATTCACTCGGCTCAACTGGCACTAATGTGCCGCCATCAATCCATCAGGGCGGGCTGACCAAAGGACGGGCGGTTATGAAGTGCCTAGGCTGACAGCCGCTGAATGAGGATACCCTTCTTCGCCCTCTTCCTCCTCCTCTTTACCACTCCTAATACGCTGGGCTCATCTTTTCACCTCTAGCCAATTTCTTCACCGGCTCCATACTATAAATGCTTGTGTGGTTTGCTGCAGAATCTGGCTTCTCCATTTTCTCCTAACTACTTAAAAAAAATAAATAAATTATCGCGTTACACTTTTTTTTTACCTGCACTGCTGTTTGAGTTCAACTCTAGTGACCCGTTGTTGGGAAAAATAATTTGGCAAACGTTTTCCAAGCAAATGACCCAAATGTGTGCAGCAGGTTGCGGCTCTGTCTGCAGCAGCCTGATCATATCCCAGACAGCATCAGTGTTGGCGCTGTGTGAAAGGAAAAGAGGCACAGCTTTATGAACACACACACACACACACACACACCTCCTCATCCTTGCCTGCCTCCTCCCTGAGCAGATCGGAAATGACACCTCATTTCCATAAAGGCATTAGGAATTCATTGAATTTTCCTTCCCAGCTAATCATAGTCAGGCTGTAAAACCTTTTAGGCTTTTTAATGAATGATTCTTGAGTGATTGCCTATTAATAAGGACACCTCTTGAACAGGCATAGTAAGGGGCCGGGGCTGGGAGGTGCAGGTGTGTTTGTTTTTGTGTGTGCATGTGTGTGTCAATGAGGCGCAAATGCACCGAGGAGGAGTAGCCTCCCCCCTGCCGCCCTCCCCGCACCGACTGGGACATAAAGAGGAACCAGTGGCTCCCTTGGGAAATCACAGCTCGTGTCTGCATCTTAAATATCCCTGTGAAGTATCAATAAGTGGGTAATTGAATTTTGAACACAAACATGAGCGTGAGGTGTATGCGTCGCTAGGCGGGGGGGGGGGCTTGAATGTGGTGTGTGAATGTTTCCATGCTTGTGTATTTCATCTCCTCTGTGTCTCCCCTGTTCCCCCCCAGGGAAGAGGGCCACGAAAGTGGATGTTAAACCCATTAAATAAAGCTTACAGGCCGTAATAGCTGAGCAGCACTTGGGAGACGTGCAGCGAGGGTCAGAAAAGTCCTCTTCGCTCTTAATGAAAGTGAATCAGGGGCACATGGGGCCGGGGTCCAGGACTCCTCTTAACCCAGGTGGTCATCTGTCTTTGGGGCTAACAGGGGTCCCGCATCTCACTGGAAGCGTGCCATCCAGAGAGGTTCACGGTGGACTGATGATTACTCTCATTTCATACGCAGGGGAATTGCGGTCAGGGTAGGGTGGGGTAGTATTGTGACAATGACACCCAGATCAATCACCATAAAGGCGCGGAAGTAAGATGTTCCACTGCAGCGTTTCCTTTTCATTTACATTCCAACCACTTGTGATTTCCTCCAAATGAAAATGATTTAATGGTGCAGAGCACGTAGAATACATTTCATTTGTGACACCGAATTTCTTTTCGGTGTATAACTCTGTGCGGGTCTTTTTAATTTCGAAAAAAGCCGCCATTTTAAATAGCAGCAGAACGCATTCATCTGTTTGCACATATAGTTTAATCTTCTTAAGGACGATGTATTTAAGAGTAAGCTTGACTTTTGTCGAGGATTATAACAGTCTGAAGGCAGTATACAAGTAGTCAGCCCCCATTTTGATGAGCACAACCTCCAAAATCAAATGCCCCAAAGTCAAAGTACCACAAAAATCATGAAACCATCATCGTGCATGACAACATACAAGACTTCATAATTAAAAAGAAAATAATCATAGCTAATGGTGAGTACATAATACAAAGTTGACTCACCTCGATTAACGTTACAGTTAAAAATGTTAACATTGCATTGATCATTGCCTGTACAGTTAATAACGGCTTTGTGATGTGACAGGTTGTCCGAAAGAGATTTTACATGATCTCAGTTCCTTTTCAGTGTCTCGGAATGGGTTGGGTTCAACTTTTTTTTTTTTAGTTCCCCTTTATTTGTAGCCGGAAATAACAACACAAATTGCTTCTCGGCAATACAAGGTGGAGTGTCAGTAATTGCATACAGTCTACTGTTCCCCGATGGATGCGCATACCAGTTAAGTGATAATGAGATGGTGCCAAATCAGCAGGGCAAGGAACAAGCCCTGGCAATCCATAAGGTGTCATTTAGCCGTAACAAGATGCTGATTAACTTAACTGCAAAATTAGTAATTGACCTTTCTAATCAACTAAACAAATCTCTAAGTTCCCCTAATCAGTATTGATCTCGCCTGTTGTATGACAAAGCGTGCGTGTGTGTGTGTGTGTGTGTGTGTGTGTGTGTGTGTGTGTGTGTGTATGTGTGTGTGTGTGTGTGTTTTGAGTGCTTACGTTTTAGAGGTGAGGGATTGTGATTGGACTTTGTGCGTCGAGTGGCCTGTCAGCATCGTCCTTTATCTTTTTGCATCGTTTGTTTTTGAGCCGTTTTCCGCTTGAAAAAAAAAGCCAGATAGAAAAAAAAAATGATAGCTGTCTTCATTCAACACTATTTGCCGACATTTGCGCAATAAAAATCTAATCTATGAGGCAGCATTGAACTCATTCTGAGTTCCTAAAATGAAATAAATCCTGATGTTTACATTTTTTTTGCAAGTAGTTTTTGTGCACCAAAAAGTCAGATTGATGCTGGTTCTTCGAAATTACACAGACCACAACGACTCATTGGCAGGTATTGCTGTCGTAGCATCGCGGTTGACAGGCAACATAAAAGTAGTTTCCTATGACAAAGATGATTCGATAGTTAGTCGGAGTTTCTCAACAGGCTGCACGTGAAAACTAAGTGCTGATTTATGCAAGGAGTTGTAATTAATGAGACTCTCGGTGATGTTGTGGGGCCTCGAGGCGTGGCACCTTCAGCTCGGGCTCATCAGAAGGTGAAGAAAAGACGTACGGAGAGAGAGAGAGAGAGAGAGAGAGAGAGATCGCGACATCATAAATGAAATATAAAAATTAACTGCTGCAGACAGTCCTCAAGCATAACTGCCTTCTAATAAGAAAAGTGCAGGTTTGGGGTCACCCAAGTGTAATTGCGTTCAACCGTTTTGATGACTGTTTCAATCAGACACATCCTGTGCGTGTCCAGCTGTGCCCCAGATGTTTAGGGCGATGGGAAGGGGTGGCAAAGTGCAAAAATTAATTTGTGGCATTTGAATTAGCATCGTCTTTAACCTAATGGCAAACACCTCAAGGTGACGCGGAGCCCACGAGAACGAGTGCCATTATAATTCCCGACTGGGCACCTCATCAGAATTGCCAACTGGGCCCAGCTTTTTCATTAGCCGCCATGTGCAAGGGGGTGGGGGGGGGGTCTTTTTAGCAGCAGACCGTTGTCTCTTGCAGGCATTATGAAGGTGGATGACGTTCTGCTTAATGCCGTTTTGTAATCAGTACTCACTTATGCCCCGTACATTTATATTGTGTGATGTGCAAAATGAATTCACGGAGGTAATTCCAGCTCTGCAGCTCATAAAAGAGCCCGCGGAGCCAAGAGCTTCTTCTCATCTTCAAAAAAGATTGATTACTGTACCTGGATGCCGCCTCTCCGAGCTCTGTGATGATACTGGAGGAAAATCACAGAAGTTTCCATATCGGTCCACAAGGAACTTAGTAATGATCGGCTGCCTTCAAGACATCTTAAAAAATACGGACAATTTTGGTATTGATTCCGAGTGTTAGTCACCTGATACCCTTTTAAAAACATGCATTTCTTTAAAATATGACCCCAATATTTTCAGTGTCTTCTGTTCTTGGGCCTGGACCGAATTCCCTTTTTCCTCTGCACGATACTCACTGAGCTCGCCGCTGCTCTCCAGCGGGAAAAACCATTGGGAAAAACCAAGTACACGATGTACACTTTGTAGTAGGTCGTCATTTATTTCTCCCCAAACTAAAGTGCGTCGAGGCACATGGAGCTGAACAAGTTTTTCGACATTTTTAAAGTGGAATTTTGTTCCTATTCTGATCCAGTGCCATCCATTCATCGTGCTCTCACCATTTCTCTGCATTTATTTTATTTCATTAGTAAGCATACATTTTACACTGCATCTCAGCATTTGATGTACCGGTAACTGAATTTGTTTTGTTATTCGGAATTATTGAGCGAACAATTGCTCCATTGTTTCTGTTTAACACGATAGCAATCTGGAGCGTCAAGTTGTCTCACCACGTTGTAGTAGGAAACGGAATGAAAGGTGAAAACGTGACAACTTTCCAGCCTTTACCTGTCGTAATACATTCCACAAGTTACCATGGTGGTTGCATATTCCGCCCAACATTTTGTCTCACAAGCGCGAAATATTTACACACTGCCAGTAGTTGGTTTAAGGGTGAGGGCATTTTCTTTTTCGGAGTTGACGTCTTTCGATGACCACGCTTGTCATTGAATTTACCAATTTACTTAGTCATACCATTTTCCCCTTTGAAATTTATTTCAACGCCATTCATACTCCTAGATTCCAATCCCCCCCAAAACACAATTTGTTTTCATTATGTGTTTAAAAAAAAAAAAAAAAGAAACATTGCCTTGTCAGAAGTCGCCACAGCAAGTATATCCGGAACAGTTTTTTTTTTTTTCACGGGATGCCCTTCCTGTCACAACCCACCCATTTATATCCAAAATTTGAGACCGACTGTGGCCGGGGAATCAGCATCTGACATAAAGGGCCTTGCCAACTGGACGTTACTGAATCTAAACCCCGATTCTCCTTGTCAGAAAGTCATCCGTGTTACCCACAGAGCCATCCAACTGCTCCACGACACAAAACTGCATCCAAAATTTCGACCAGCTTCAGCTCTTGACTCGCCCAAATTCAATCGTCAACTCAATCTGCTGGGCCCAGAATAATCAACCCAACCTTGGTTAAAAGTAAACCAATCAGCTTCACAGAGAGTGCTTTAGGTCAGGAAAACAACCCAGCATTTTGTGTAGATATGGGTGTGGGTGTGTAACAACAAAAATTCATAAATTGGGGTACGGCTTAGTCACGGTACCACTGTTTTCATTTGAGACCTACTTTAACCCTTTCATGCATCCTGTAACCTGATAACTTCATAACCTGTCCACTGTAGTAACCGTTGTCCCTGAAGGGGTTAAGATAACCATGATAACATCGATTTTCCTTTTTCCCCCCTAATAAGAGTTTACAGCATTACTTGATCTAAAATAGTACACAATTCTGGTGGGAACAAACTCCGGCCAGATATGAGCGCGGAATAAGTGTTGTCCAGTGCAGTGGTCCGCATCCCCCTGCAGTCAAAAACCATGTGAAACATTGGTGAGAGAAGCTCGACTTTTTTTCTGTCACTTATCTCGCACGTGATCATGCTCCTTCATGACGTGATCAAAACAAATAGAGACGTTTTGCCTCTCAGTATTCCGCTCTTCTTTTGTTGATGCTTTGCATATATAATGTTCATGCACAAACACATCAGAACTCGTGTGCAATCAAGCGAATCACAAGGCTCCTGTTTTTTTTTTTTTTTAATGTTGTTTACCGTGTTGTGAGTGAACAGATGTTTGTGTAAATTACCTTCCCAGGGTGACACCGCGCGTATTAAATTCATGCTTTGCATCACTAATGGTGCGGCTCAAGAATGGATGGAGCTGCAGGCCAATGCTGATCGCAGATTGCCTGAAATGGCTTGGTGCTTACTTGTCTTGATGTGGCTGTTTTTTTTCCTCACACTTTTAATTTTGTTTTCTCTTCCCCTCTATCCCCCTTCTTTTTTTCAGCTAGGGAAATGACGAGAGGCAAGTTCCTGAACATCTTGGAGAGGCCGAAGAAATGACATCAAATATTTTTTAATAGCTGAATCCAACTAACTGATTAACTATTACCCCAAAATATTTTTTAAAAGTACTAAGGAAAAAAAATGTTTTAAATGTAGAAAACCAGTCGTATCAAAAGATGAATTGCAGAAAAGCTTTCTCCGGCTGCAGTCCGAGATCCTGTTGTCCTCTCATATTCGATTTTTATTGACTTAAGTTCCTGTCTGCTTAGGTTCAATCCTTCTTTATTTATATGTATTTCCATTTTATCGATGCATTAAATGTTTCTGCTTGTTTTTGGGAAACATTTTTATGTTTTGAATGAGAAGGCGGGCGTTCACATGATTCAACTTGGACAAAAGCTGAGTTTGAAAGTGAATGTTTAATTAGGGCAATAACTTGGTGCAGCCAGCAAGGAAGAAGCGTCTCACTGCGCCACCAGTGCAGCGCTTTTCTTTTAATGAGCTTTGGAAGCAGGGTCCCTTATACACAAAACATTGCGCAAAAATAATATTGCTCATTGTCGTCACCTTTAATCAAAGTTGACATAATTACTAGGACCATTTCTCTTCTAATTAGCACACTTCAGCATTGTCAGAGCAAGCGGTCAGGCAAAAAGAGAATCAGACAGGCATGCCGAATGGGAAACAAAAAGAAGTTGGTCGGCCATAATTAGGTAAGACAATGCCTCTGACTGTTCCCGGCTGGAGATGTCGCTCGGTCTCTGGCCGCTCGCTGCCAACAAGTTACACTCCTCCCGGGCCTCTAATAAGCCCCCAATCGTCTTTCCGATTCACACGGACAGAGGCCGCCTCTGCTTCGGTGACTTCACCTCCCACGCCCACCCAGGTCACCCATCTGAACAACACGGATCATTTGTACAATTTAGCAGGCCGCCGAGAGATGCTGTGTCTTAGTGTAGCAGCCCAATGGGGTTAAAATAGTACTCGTCTCTTATAGCCTAGATCAGTAGTCCTCAACCTTTTTTCTGTCACGGACCGGTTGAGACAAGTATATGCTGTTCGCAGACCGGTAAACCTTTTTTTTTTTCATCGCTTTTAAATTGCCAGTTTTAAAGCAACGGCACTGATAACAAAGATAATTGTAGAGTCATTCAACATTTTAACATTCATCCATTTCAAACGGTGTTATTCTACTACAAAGCAAAATGTAGAATAAAATAAAATAACCCAGTGAACGACTAAGAAATGGACTAATCAAGAATAATAAGTACGTACGCCTTATAATGTAAACATAATCATTTCTGAAGTTCACGATCCTACATACGGCGTTAGCATCATTGCTACTTGCAAATTTGACGCAATTGATTTCATCAACAGGTTTTTTTTTTTCTGAAACATAGCTATAAATTACAACACATGATAATGTTCGTTTTGCGGTAATGTTGATAGGTCAAACAGAAAATAAAATCACAATAGCCTGATTTGCTCAAAAAAAAAAAAAAGAAAAGTAAAGCCACTCTTGAAATCAGCATCAAAAATCTATTAAGGTACACATAAGGCCATGTCGGAGTAACATTTGCTGTTCACCGGTGTAGTCAATAAAAGTAAGGATTATTTGTACAGTAAATTTGCTGTAGCACCCAGTTAAGCATGACAGACACTTGTTGATGATGACGATGGCATGCCGTGCTGACATGCTAACTACACTGACGCTATCAATATTGCCTGTCACCACGTTTGGCTGGGTCAGTGTCCACAGGCCCGCTCATCTGCATGGAGGCAGACAGCCTGGTGGGGTTGGTTCAAGCCTTAACCCCACATACCCTCTGAGCCCCAACAAATGTCAGTCCAATGTGCCCTCACCCCCACAGTCCTTAAATTAGCCGTCAATTAGTGCAAATTAATCAAGTCCTCGCCTAATTAAGCAATGTCTGCGGGCAGCTACCAAACATGCCATTAATTGCGGTAGGGCCATGAGAAAGCTGCTGACCTTGCAAAACGTTTTTTTTTTTTTTTGTTTTGTTTTGTTTTTTATATGGGGGAGGGTGATATCTTTGGGAAAGCAGCGGACCGCTTGGTCCTGCTTCCTGACTCTGCTTCACATGGGTGCTGTCATCAGGTTGGAGCCGTCTCCTGGAGTTTCTTTCACTGCAGAATGCCATCATCATCATCATACATGGTGGTGCTCTTGTTCCTCTTCAGACTTTTTGTTTGCTTGATTTTGTGTATGTTAAAAAAAGAAGAAGTCAGAGCATCTGTTCACTTCTTAATTTGCATGCTCTTTGATGGGCACCACCAGTCACACCACGTACTGTAAATCTTGCCTTAATCTGAAGACTTTAGGCGACGTCTCCTCTGCATACAAATCGGCATGCTGCCATGCTCATGCAGGAGAATAGTGCAAGCCATTTCGCGCCGCCCTCCATCAACAAGCAAGACGCTTGCACAGATGAACTGATAAGAGTGTGGGGCAGGGGTGGCATTAAATTGCCTGTAATTGATTGGCCGTTCAGACACGGCCTATTCCCAAGGGCATATTTCCAGGAATCTTTCAGCGGGATGGCCTGAGTGACATATCTTGCTGGCCTAAGATGCGCGTAAGTATGTTTGTGACCTCCGCTGTAACTGGGAAGTGATTGTTTATCATACCATCCACATAGTTGGGGTGTCTTGAAATTAAATGCACACATATCCGGAACCTTGCTCAACACACTCATAATACAAGCATTTTCTAATCTGTTTATCGTCACAAGGGTGTGCTGGAGCCTGATTGCGCGCCAATCGCAGGGCAACAACACAAATAGGCAGCTCACACCGCACTTCCTGTTTTTACTTTTATTTTGAAACCTGTTCACAACAATTTTAGGGGACAAACGCTAACTTTATGACAGCAACAGTACAGTAATCGGAGGAGGCTTTTCCCGTCATGCTTTGCTGCCGGTCGGTATAAGTAACTTCTGATGCCTTGTTAACACGAAATTTTATACAAACGGGGTGTGGTATATAACCATATTGCGTTTGTTTCTAGTCCTGTATTAAAATTGAATACAAGTCATAAAATTTAATTTAAATTATTTGGACTTAACAAACATCCGCGGTTCGAAATAGACGTGGACACCTGGTGGAAGATGTGGTACACAATGACATCTTAAGCATCTTTGCCTACTATGGTCTGAAAGTAATGATTTTGATTGATAATGACTGTAAGAGCCACATCTTCTTTTCGTATTGATATCAGTTGTCATTTTATTTTCATGGTATTTTTTAAATATGTAGTAAATATAAATGAATTGTGTTCGAATATCAAGGGAGCTAAGGATAATGCATCCGTGTGAAAATAGAAGGACAATCACAGGAATCTAAATTTTTTCTTCTCTGTCGGGTGGCCAGAGAGTGACCACCACGTAACTCTGCCAGTGCCTGGCCACCCCCATCTCTTTCCGTGTTAATAAATGGCTCCATCCCAACAGGCTGCATGTGTCATTAGCATATCCTAATAACATTGATCTCTTCATTAATGGAATTTCCACTAAATAGGCCCTAATTAGTTTCAACAGGACCGGCACTAATTGGCGCACCAATATGTTCCTGCTTCCAAATCAGCGGCTCATTTCCAAATGTTTGATGTGAATTACGACTTTGTTAGTGGATCAGCGGATGTACACGCAGCGATGACTCTCTAAGTCAATGTTGCACTTTATCAGTTGTTTACTCAAGATGACATGCTAATGTATGCAAAGGATGCCAACAGGCTGGAGCACCTGAGGTCAGTGTGATAGTAAATAAATACTCTGCCATGCATTTAAATGCGCTGTTAATTCTCAACAATAAAGGCTGCTTTCCCAACAAAGGATTGACGAGTCTGTCACTGCCAAGACAAAACACATTAGGAGGCATGCTTTACTGCAGCCATTGGGCCCAAAGTGCTTTACATGTCAATACAGTGCATTTGAAAAATAATACATGTAAGTATTGTCTATTATTATAAGTGTTATTACCAGCAGTCATAGTAGTAGTACTGGGTGTAAAAAAATATTCACCATCAGGGGCAGTGTCCATTTTTATCAAATCCAAAAGGGAGATTTATGGGGAAAAAAATCCATCCAACAAATAAACATTTTGATGGACCACTGGCTGTAGGTTGTCCACCCTCCGTGTAATGTCTTGCTGTTTTTTGTGTCTAGAATGTAGTTTGTTTCCCCTTTGTGTTTATGTTTCCCTTTTTTGACCAATAACAATATTGAGTAATATATTTTGCCCCTGTTTGACCAGTTAGCACATCCGCCTCACAGCACAGAAGTCCAGGGTTCGATTCATGGGCTCTGGCCTTCTTGTGTGGCGTTTACATATTCTCCCCATGCATTCATTTAAATTGAATCATTACATTTTTTTCTTCCTATTTTTAAAAATAACATGTTCAAACTGGGACGCCACCATGTTCGAATGGTTAACATGTCCACCTCACAGTACAGATGTCCAGGGTTCGAAACGGTGCTTCAGCCTTCCTGTGTGGCATTTGCCTGCGTGGGTTTTCTCCGGGTGCTCCCGTTTCCTCCCACATTCCCAAAACATGCATGATAGGTTAATGGAACACTTTAAATTGTCCCCAGGTGTGACTGTGGGTGTGAATGATTGATTGTTCATCTATGTGTGCCCTGCGGTTGGCTGGCACCCAGTTCAGGGTGTACCCGGCTGACTGCCCGAAATGAGTTGGGATGGGCTCCAGCACATCTGTGACCCTCGTGAGAAAAAGTGGCTTGGATAATGGGTAGATGGATGATCACGTGCATGAGGTAGAGTAAGACATTCAATCAACTTTATAACTATGTAAGAAAAATATGAAAAGTTGAAGAGAATATATAGCTTTGCTCTACCTATTCCTTTGGAAAACTGTATGATGCATTCTTTTCTCTTAATTTTTTTAGATTTAGTCTCAGGACAAATACATTTACTCAGAAACGGAATGTTTTAGTATTTTGTGTGAGGATTATTTCAAATTTGATGGAAAATTGCAATATATTGCCTACATCACTAAATTAATAATAATTTATGTTATACAATGATAATCTCTATCTCTCTCTTTATACACACACACACACACACACATCTATATATATATATATAGAGAGAGAGAGAGAGAGAGAGAGAGAGAGGGAGAGAGAAAGAGAGAGAGAGAGAGAGAGAGAGAGAGAGAGAGAGAGAGAGAGAGAGAGAGACTGCTCAAAAAATAAAGGGAACACTTAAACAACACAATGTAACTTCAAGTGTTCCCTTTATTTTTTTGGAGCAGTTTATTGTAGTTCTTTTAAGGTTGTCGTTATTTTTAGACGGACACAATGTGGCCCACTGGCCACAGGTTGCTCACCCGTCTGCTCATAATATCTTACTGTTTTTTTTTCTCTCTTCAGTGAATAAAAAGGAGGAATGGGCCAAGATTTTTTTCCTTCCCAAATTGGATTCATTTCTGAGAAATATTTCTGCCACACCCTCTTTTCATTTTATTTGGTTTTGTTTTTCGTTTTTTTTCTGTTTGGTGAAAAGATTCGATAATGGACCGAGTTTTTAAAAAAATCCACGTTTTAATCTGTATTTGTTATAATAACAAATATTTTTGACACAGGACACATAGGACTGTGAGATAGAGGAGTTAAATTGTGCCACCTTGCTTCCAAATGCATACATTATACAGATATGCTTATATTTGCTTTGAGAATCGTATGGTATACAGTTGTGTTATTATTATTATTATTATTATTATTATTTTATAATGTCATGTGACTTGGCCATTTTCCATCCTCTTTTGCCCACTCAGCCTGCATATGTATCATCTTCCTCTCTTCTGCCTGCTCTTTAATCTGGTGCTGTGGGATTACTACCAAACGTTCCGGGACCAATCACGTATGCAACAAACAAGCACACATAGCAGGCTGGCGTCACGTCGTCGGTCCACTTGTCGTGTTTTGTGGAAGGCCTTTGATTATTTGCATGTGATGAATATCTAACACACACATACACTGAACTCACACACAACATCTGGAGATCAATTAGGCATCAATGAAAACCATTGCGAGAAAGTGTTTTGTTGAAAATGTGTTTATCCCCTCCCCCCAAAAAGAGTGTGATAATTAAATGCACCTAATTTTAAACGATATGTCCTTTCCGATCGTAAATTGCTCGCGCGTTTCTAGTCATGGGATTTTATTAGTGTGAGAAAAGGGCGTCTGTCTAAAAAATGCATCCATGATGATCCACAGGAATCCTGAATCCTCGCTGCTGATTGGCTGCTGGGCTTTGCCTCTGGACCTGTTGGATAAAGGGACCATTTTGTGAAGAAGCCCCCGCATGCACTTGTTGTGTACAGAGGGCCATGCGCTGGGGAGCAGCCTGTTACATCCATTAAAAAAAAAAATCCCAGCCGAAGCCAAGCCACCATGACGGGCAAACAAGGCGCAGTGTTGTCGGCAACTTTGAACCCCGTGGAGACACGAAGACCTCCTCTGGGTGCAAACGGAGGCAGCAGCGTCAACAACCAACAGCAGCCGGCCAAGACCACCGTGATCCACCCGCCCAGCAGGTGCACGGGCTTCGGCATCCAGGAGATCCTGGGACTCAACAAGGAGCCCTCCTCGGCCCCCAGGAGCCCGCTGAGCTCCTTGCCGGCAGGGGCGCATCTCATCGCGGCCAGGTCCGTGCTGGGCCACGCCGGCGTGGGTGTCGGGATGGGATTAATCGGCCCCGGTGGGATTCCGGCGTTTTACCGCCAGCCCGCGTTTTTGGAGGGCGTGCTGGACCCGCAGGATGTTCACTTGCGGCCGCATAACACCTCTTCTGCAGGGCGGATGGACGCCGGGCAGTCTGCAAGCTCCGGTCAGCCTCTCTTTTCATTAGTTCATGTTGGAGATCAGATATATATTAAAAAAAATAATCATGCGTTTATATCTGGCAAGACAATATAGGAAACACTGACACCACAGGATGAAAACACAGCAACACACATTCTAGTCAGTCGTGTGTTTTGAATGAATGAATGTACTAATTTAATATTTCAAACAGACGATCATTTTTTCCCCCACGTAAAATATGAAGCAAATACGCGATTTCATGTGTGATCAAATGCAGTACTGTCATTTTCCTTGTGCAGACTCGGAGGATTTGTCTTCCAGTGAAAGGAAACTGTCAAAGTCTTCAATAGCTCAGAGCAAGAAACGCAAGAAAAGACGCCACAGGTCAGTGATGATTTCAGTATTTAAAATCTGCTTTGAAAATAAAACAAAACAATTCAAACAAACAACGAAAAAATACATTATGTTCAATGACAATTTATTTCGGTATAACGCTTTTAAATTGTGTACTGTTCAATCAATTTCGCCTTTCCTGTGCCATAAAGAATTCTAAACAATAAAAACGACCAAATTCGTCTTTTTTTAATACAGGCGATATAGTAAACATTTTTTTTATATGGGTAATTCGAGCATGATCGTTTTTTTCTTTTTTCCCCCCTCAGTATTTGTTCTAATTCGATGTGGTGCTTAAGATCACGGCATTTTTTCCCCAAATATATATTTTTATGTGTTTCAGTTTTGAAAAAAAATCAGATATGCAATTCGAGAAAAATAGGGACTGGGGTGGATCGGTTTGTGCATGAAGTAAGCGTGGTATTTTTGTACAAACAGGACCATATTCACCTCGTACCAGCTGGAGGAGCTGGAGAAGGCCTTTAACGAGGCCCATTATCCAGATGTATACGCACGAGAGATGTTGGCCATGAAAACGGAATTACCCGAAGACAGAATACAGGTCAGACTCTCACACACACAACGAAAATACAGCAGGCCTATGAAAACATTACCACAAGCTATTTCAAATCAAATATTTTCCTAATTCTGCACCATTATCATTTTTCCTCTGCAGCATGTAGCAGCTTTTTTAAGTCTAAAAAAATATCTAGAGCTTTTTATATATATATATATATATATATATATATATATATATATATTGACCTCACTTCGATATCGAGGTCGAAATAAATATCGAGATCCATATTGAGGCTGTTGTTTTAAAGCTCTATTATGAATTCCAGTCACCTGTTGATGTGTTTTGAATTTGAAGTCACATCTTTTTGCCTATATATAAATCATCTCTTTATCACTGTTGCGTGTATATGTATATTAAGTATAACTTTTATTGTATACATTAGGGATGCATCGATCAACAACTAGTCAACTAGCAAATTAATCGATAGGTATTTTGATTGTCAATCAATCGCTTGGAGACCTTGTTTGATTTTAAATTGTCCAAATCCTCTCAATTACCAGCCTCTCAAACAGGATAAAAAAAAATCTGTTTTTTTGCATTCCTCCATGAAAGATGACTGATGATCCCTATGTTGACATCAGACATTTGCAAATATCTGTAAAAAACTGTGATCCACGTTTTTTACCTCTTTTCTGACAAGTAACATACTGTAGTAACTGAATCGAAATTTGAAAATAATGTCCTGATTTGAAAATAAAGGGTTGGACCTTAAAATATTATAAATATATAAATATAATATAAGGGTAATTCAATAATTGTGACTTGCAGCCATATATATATATATATATATATATATATATATATATATATATATGAAGCACAATATTAGGAACATGCAATTATTAGATTTATTATTATATAATAATATATATTAATTATTGTTATTTAGATCAGTTCTTTTCACCTGACCATTGGAGATGTTGGATGCATGTCGATCATCAGTGTTTCTACTTCAATAGTGAGAGAATCTACTTTATAAATCATTTTAATACATAATGCGTGTGTGTGTGTGTGTGTGTGTGTGTGTGTGCGCGTGTGCGTATGCAAATAGAGTGTGAAAGAACAATCTTTATCCATTATAGGCGATAACCTAAATATTGCTCTTTCACCCAACACTTTATTTGGAGCATTTGCAAAAAATTATAAGATTGATGCCTAAAATTTACCTTTTAAAGCATAATACTCTGTTTTGATTAACACTGCCAGAGGAACAAGGAATGTTTTGTTGTGGTTGTTGTACGTCCTCAGCATCAGCAATATTTGGGTTTTTTTTTCTAAGTATGCGATAGGTACCAACGACAAGCGCAACAATTGCAAAATCCGCAAATTTCTTTGAGTAAAATTGATCTTTATGTACCAAATGTTCTGGCCTGTAGGCGAAATGCAAGGTTTTTGAGAGGCGACGTTTGCACACGTTTCCCGCCCGTGCATTTTGCACGCTGACGTTTCTCATCTCTCAGAGAGCTGAGTGATGCCTTCCCCCAGCCCTGGACACATCGTTTCTCATCAGGCTCACTTGGAAAGTGAAACAATTTGTTGTGTGCAAGCAGACACTAACGACCTAATCAAGCGATCAAGGCGGAGAAGATTGCGGCGTGACCCCTGCACCATCCATCTGCCTGCACAAGCCCGCCTTTTAATCTCGTTTCTCATTAAGGCCCCGCGACATCTCCCAATAAATAATACTAGATGCAAATAAATACATAAATAAATAAATAGAATCAGGCCGGCTCCTCTGCGAAATAAAAATTAACACCCAATTTTTGCTCATTGAGCGTAATTAGTTAAATGAAACCGGCTTGGGGGGGGGGGGCTGCCACGCAAGGTGCGGAGCTCAAATGAAATAACTACATTGAATTTATTAGCACGGGTCAATAGCGTTGCTCCCCCGGGTGCCGCTAGTTTAATTTCCCGTGATATTTGCCCGCCTGGCCGCCATCGATCGAGCCTGAAATTAACTTATTTTTCAATCAGACGGCGGTGTGCCCCAGGGTAGCTTCTCCTCCTGGCAGCAGCTTCCGGCTCCCTTTGACGTCAAGCTTTTACCTTAGACGTCATCTTAAGGTCGTATTGTTTCCACAAATTCTGTGGAACCCAGGCACACATTTGACTTTTGAAAGAAATTCTTGCCACACCTCTCAACAAAAATGTCACCAACATGATTAGTGTTTGGCCATTTGACCGTGATAGAAACACCCAGAATATCATTCTTTGACACAAATGTAAACATTTAAAAAATTAAACAGCAAAACACTCCAAGTGATGTACTTTATGTATTTTTATTGGACAATGGGGAACAGGGGGCCTTGAAACAGTCCTTAAAACTGTCTATTCCCCACCATATTTGCACAGGTTTATCCAGAAAAATGCACCTGTTGGTCTTCAAACGGTCATGGGGGAAATGAGAATGATCCCATTTTGCTCCACTCAAGGAACAGAAGTCAGAGGTCAAAAACTACCTTGACAGATATGAGATTTACCGCTGCCAAAATTCTACTTTCCCTTTTCTCTGAAGCATTGACGAAGGATTAATGACCGTTTTCTAAATGTCAGATAAGCTGTTGCGAAAACATATTGAAGTATTGAAGTTTAATAATTTGATAATTCTCATGAGAATGTTCTTAAAAATCAACCTGGAACACACTATCATTTCTGTGTGCACGGATAATAAACAGTAGGGGAAGACTGGGGCTTGATGTCACACTTTTTACATTTTGAGATATTTCTTGAAAAACAACACATCACGTCAAAGCAACGTGTGCATGCACCAGAGGAAAGTCCCGTGCACCCTGGAAGATCCCGCAGTTTGATGGACCCAGAATTACATCTGAGCTTTTTGTCGGTGATGTGGTTTTGACGGCTCCATCAGATTGTCGACTTTAACTCTTGCTGGAGCGGTTGACAGCCGTTGAGATGAGAATCAGCACCTTAAAACTTGAGATGATGGTCCTCAGTTGGGAAAGGGTGAGGTGACCTTTCCAGGTCGGGGATGAGAACCCGCCCCCAAGTGGAGGAGCTCAATCAAGTCGGGGTCTTCACGAGTGAGGGGAGTATGGAAAGGGAGATCTACAGGTGGATCAGAACTGAGCTGAATGAGGAAGGTCTCGATTACTGGTTGAGCTTCGTTCCCACCCTCACCTATGGTCATGATCTGTGGGTTCACACCGAAAGAACAAGATCACGGTTTCAAGTGGCCAAAATGAATTTACTTCGCATCGAGAGGAGCCTCGTGAGGTGGCTCGGGCATCGGTTGCGGATGCCTCGTGGACGCCCCCTTGATGAGGTGTTCCAGGCACAACCTGATGGGAAGAGACATCAAGAAAGAATCAAGACACGCTGGAAAGACGACATCTCTAGGTTGGCGTGGGCATGTTTGGGATCCCTCGGAATAGCTGGACAAGGTAGCCGGGGATAGGGAAATCAGGTTATCTTGCTCCCCCCGAGCCAACCCCAGCTAGGTCGAAGCAGGTACTCCAGTGAGTCGCCTATTTGTGTGCAGTTATTCATCAAGTCACCTTGAACACTTCTCACTGTATTTGTTCTTCTTGAGAATTGTGAGAAACATTCTAACTTTATTTTGTCCCTACATCACTTTGACTGGTTTGGGTTTAACTAATTTTCATGCATTTTTCATCTGAGGTGACGGTTACAATTGAGGGATAGGAGAACTCACACACTGAATGTTTGGAACTCATGTTTCCATGTCAGTATTATAAAAAATATTAAGCAGAAAAATGCTGCATGGGTGTAAGCCTCAGCTGCCAATTTCTCCTTCTCTGGACCTCAAACTAGGCTGAATCAGGAGCACCTGTGCACTTTCCATTTAAGTATTGCACTCCATTTTGCCTCAATTGCTTCAAGACGTGATTAATCAACAATTGATTCCGCACGATTGAACTGATCAGTGAATCCAGTAATTGGTCATTATGTCCAGCTCCACTGTGTACAATCCTTTACCGGTCCATCATTGTAAACGAGTTCCACATTGCTGTTTCCATAATGATTGAGAATGTAGTCATCATTGCCATGTTGAACACAGTTTATCATCAACCACATTTTGGGGGACTCGAGTTACACGACTTGACTCGAGTCAGACTGAAGTCGCTGATTTTTGGCCTTGCTTGGCTTGAAAGACTTGACTTTGACTTGATATCATGAGACTGGACTTAATCTAAGTTTCGACTTGAATCACATATGAATAGGTGAAATGCTAAACTGAATGCGTGAGTTCTCTGTCAAGAAATAGAACACAGTGAGATTGGTTAGGGACCCATTAAACACAACAAGTACAGATACTTCATGCAACGTGGCTAATGTGTGAACGGTGCATAGGTTGTGACGGATGGAGATTGTATGACCTGACTCAAAACTTGCTTATCGCAAGTAGTGACTTGACTCAACTTGCTTGAAAGTTAGTGGGGGATTCGACTTAACTTAAGAATCTATTTGATCAACTAGAAATTGCTGTCATTATAAAGCCAGCCATCTCGTTACCTCTGTGTCCCGCGTTCGAGACGCATAATTTTCCCGCCAGACGCACAGTTCCAAATAATGTGCGTTTTTGGGACGCAAGGAAATTTCTCAGTAAAAAAAACCCAAAAAAACTACGGTAAATCTTTTTTTACAGCAACGATCGCAGTTTGACAATCGCCGCCATTGTTGTTTTTTGTGTTATTATCATATGCAATTGAATAAGTAGACCATTTCAGAATTCGAAATTTGGGACTCTCTAAATGCATAATGGGACTCATACTTTTCTGATCAGCGAGTCCCTGGGACTCGCAGGGCTCAAACTGTAAGATTATCACTGTAGAGCAGTGCAATGGTAAACAATTGCAAACTACGAGTACAGTAAGAAACATTTTGTGTCCTTCCAGGTGTGGTTTCAGAACCGCAGAGCCAAGTGGAGGAAGAGAGAGAAGTGCTGGGGTCGCAGCACCGTCATGGCCGAGTACGGCCTCTACGGGGCCATGGTCAGGCATTCCATCCCTCTGCCGGAGTCCATCCTCAAGTCGGCCAAGGATGGCATCATGGAGTCCTGTGCCCCCTGGTTGCTAGGTGGGTCACTTTCCTCGGCTTTCTGTTCCTCATTCTCGTGTGGTCAACCACAATCCCTGCTTCCATCACTGACACAGAATATTCATCATTTGCCTCCACCCTCCCTTCCTTCCTTCTTTCCTTCCGTCCTACTAAACTACCAATCAGCAGACGCTATTTTAAATCCGAATGGCCGCAACGCTTTGCAGGGATGCACAAAAATATATGAAATAGCTGCTTGCATTGATTATTTCTACCAAATTCCTGTCTTGTGCAGTTCCTACCTTCCTTCCTACCTACATAAGAATTTTAGCCTTTTAGCAGTGGGCCTTAAACTTTATTTTCTTTCTTTCTTTTTATATACTTGTCTCTAGAACCATCCACTTAAACATTAAACATCCATTATCCGAACCGCTCATCCGCATGGAGCCAGGGGTACACCCTGAACTGGTTGTAAGCCAATCAATCACATAGCACACATTGACGAACAACGAGCCGCGCTCACAATCGCATCAAGGGATGATTTAGAGTGTTCAATTAACCTATGGTGCATGCTTTGGAACGTGGGAGGGAACCGGAGTACCCGGAGAAAAGCCACACAGGCACGGGGAGAACATGCAAACTTCACACAGGCCATATTCGAACCCTGTGCTAACCAGTCGACCACGGTGGCGCCCAGTTTGAAAATGTTATTTTTAAAAATAAGGAAATTAAAAACTGCAATGATTAAATGTATTGCATTTAAAAGCAATGGATTTTACCCAAATAAATGTTTGAAAATAAAGTACACAAAATTTAAAACCTGAAAATAACTGCATTGTCCCTAACAAATGTTCTGAACTGGATTTTAAAAAAAGTTTATGATGCGCGGTTTGAACATTTAATTCAGTATTACATAAATGGCACGCATAGCAAATCATCCTTTTTGTTTTCAGCAAAACCTAATGTTGCACGTTCTCCGTTCCATTGACTCCCTTCACCCTCCAAGCTTGTTCAGCTGTTGTCCTTTGCAACATTCTATTCTAAACCACAACCTTCTTTGCTTGCTGTTTCCAGTTCAAGATGGCTTACCAATCAACAGACGCTATTCTAAATCTGAATGCCCGCAACTCTTTGCAGGGATGCACAAAAAATCCATGGAGACCCCGGCGCCCCCTCAACCGGCGGCCGCCAATTGTGACGAGCCGCCGCCGCCGCGGCCCAGCTCTCAGAGGGCCGAAGACTCTGAGGTGGAGGAGAGGAGGCCGAAGTGCGAGTCAGCCATTTCTAAAGAGGAACTGAGAGAGAACAGCATCGCTGCCCTTAGGGCCAAAGCACAGGAGCACAGTGCCAAAGTGCTCGGGACGGTTTGTCACGACAGACTGGACAAGGACGAGCAGGAGAAGACCGGTGCACCTCGGAGTCCCGCCGAGGAGGTCCACAGCCCTTAAAGACTGAACACTCAAAGGCAGGGCGTTCACCTCTCATTGGCTCTTCTAAAGCGCCCTGTATCTGGACTCTCATGAGGATGACTCATTGCTACGCAGAAGATGCAGTTGCACTTTTTTTTTTGTCTACTTCCAAATATTTTGCATTTTACATCCTGAATGGTGACAGTTTCATTGCAAACCATCCTGCCGATGGTCCTCTTAAAGGAGGAGGAACGTCATTGTTGTTCTGTGTCATGCTGCATCTCAGGGGTTGTCAAACTTTTTGGGTCCAGGAACCCCTGATAGTGTAAAAACAAAATAGAAGAATCCCCTCATAATCTTGACACCAATTCACCATTCCTACAGAGAACTACCGAGAACTAAATGCGATGGGAATTGCTTTTCATCTTTTGAGAGTTTTAACCTAAATAATTCTGACCTGTTTCAATGAAAGAAATTTCCCAAATTCAACTGAGTAAAGTCCGTATTTATCCATTGTAGCTAGCTTACGTGGACTATACTCCCACTAGTAAGTGTTGCCATCTTCACGATTTGGAAGCTATATTTAGCAACATTTTTGATCACTCTTGGAACTACATAAAAAAAAAGAAAAGCATCTAGCAAGTTTTATTCCCATTAAGAAAATGACAATATGAGCGGAATCATTTTCAACATTGTTTTCTGCATGACAAAATGAGAGTTGAAGGTAATCATTGTGCTGAACATTGCCAAAGACATAGTGCCCATTAATAAGCTGCAAAAGCAGTGGTTTATCTACATGTTTGAAACTTTTTTGCTTCCAAGACATTATGAATAATTTGACTCTCCTGCACAACTGTACATGAGAAAGAAGTGTGAGAACGAGAAATGCATAATTGTCAGATGTGTTACAATCAAATGACAGCTGAGGTAGGGAGGGGTAATTGACGTATTATGTGTGTTTAATTGGCACACTGGTCCTCATATGCAGGTAAACACATAAAAAATTCCCACGACATATTTTTTTTCCAAATTATTTTCCAGACCCCAAGTTAAGGCTAATGGACCCCATGGGGTCCCCGGACCTCGGTTTGAGAACCACTGCTGTACTGTATATAACTGATGTATTACATGACACGATTTGAGTAGTTTCACTTCCAAAAATGTACCACCCATAAAGCATCCAAAAAGAAATCATCTTTTATTATTAAATGTGACTTTCTGGTGTCTGTCGTCGAATTCTTCTTGTGCCCCAACTGGTCTGACGCCGCAAATCGCCCCCTCGGCGCAGAAGCTACTTGTTGATGCTCTGTCGGCTCGCCTCATTAGCACAACGCCCCCCAGCCCCCTCCAGTTGCATGCCTGGGTTAACTCCTATAATCCGTCGAGGTTGAGAGCCTTCAATTTCAGATGAAATTGGAGGGGAGGGGGGAGGGGCTGGGCACGGAGAGCGAAAACAGCCACAAGCAGAGAGCGTCTGATTTGAAATCACTTTAACAGCCAACAATCACTTAAGCCGCTCATCCGTCCTCTTATCTACAGCCAAAGAATGACAGCTTGATTTCACACCCTTCCTTCGTGTTCAAATATCTTTGTATCAAGCTACCCGAAGGCCACTTCGCTCAGCTCACGAATCGTTTCTAGAAAGTCTTCTGCTTTGTTGAATCAAAACAGATATTTAAACAGGATTCATTTCTTTGAGTGGAAACCGAAGGTTAGCTTTGGCTCAGGAATCGCATTAAGTGTGTCAGAGGATGACGAAAGTGTTGATAGAATGATCCTGCAGACACATAAACACCAACGAAAAAGGAACGATCAAAACAAACTGGTAAGTATACACGCAGTCCTTTGGATACCCACCTACCAATAAATTAAAATACATAAAATATCGTAAAAACATTCAAACGTTCTATGTAAAAAAAATGTAAATGTAAAAAGGAAAACCGGATATGAAAACATTTTTCCTTTACAATTCACCACTATCTTTTTTAATGCAGGACTAGTAAATGCAGTAAATAACGGGTATTTGAAAACAAATAACCAAAAAATAAATACAAATTAAAGGAAAACTATTGGAGACGACGATAGCAGCCTTTAAAAATGACAAAAAATAGCCCCAAAAACTCTCTCTCTCTCTCTCTCTCTCTCTCTCTCTCTCTCTCTCTCTCTCGCTATCCATCCATTTTCAAAAAGGCTTATCCTGAACAGGGTCGCGGGGGGGCTTTGCTGCAGCCTCTCCCCGCCGACATCGTGTGGAGGGCAGATGACACCCTGAACTGGTCGCCAGTCAGTCGCAGGGCAATATACAGCTTGTGAATCGCTTCATTGCTTTCACAGTTTAAGCAAACAATTAAAAATTATGTGGAACAAGTCGACAAAAATTTATCGTAACTCTCCGTTGGATTCTTTAAATGATGCATAAACATTGCTTTACTTTACCTTTATCTGAATTTTATTTTTAACCCACACTCCAAATATCTTTTCAAACCGCTTGGTTTTCGTGCATTTTAAAAACATTCACGGTGATAAATCTGGACGATTCGGATCACATTTCAACCAACAGGATTCACTAAACTTGCAACAACATGCTTTCAGTACGAGCTGAGCGTTGCCATCATCTGCAAAGTTCCATTCAAATTCATTTATTGAGGCCAAGACATGCAACTGAGTGAGGATTAGTCCTCTAAGTGCAAATCTATTTAATCCTCCGAGAGAGAGAAAGAGGAAGAGGCTATGATAGATCAGATTTGTGGAAGATCCAGATGTTTACACTGCAAACCACGAGGTCATTCACAGTCGGCCATACGACGCCGTGTGTTTCGCAAAAAACACACCACAAAATCATCTCAATCCATGCAGGGTGAGATCAAGGGAGGGTTTACGGGAAGGTTTTCCACTAATGCAATATTAACATTCAATTTCCTTTGGAGCAATATGATTGACATTGCTGAGGTTAATAAGTGCACGCAGCTCATTTTGGGAAGCTCCCTCAGCTCGAGTCGGATCAAAATAAAGACGTACTCCTGGAGGATGGGCTGCCTGAGGGTGCTCTTCAGTGGTGTTATATCGCCCTCTACTGCTGATATTGATAACTGCAATACGTCCAGATGTTTGTCTTGAATCATATTATGTCTTTGTTCAATGTCATCATTTAGTATCCTGTGGTTCCTTCATTTTGTAAACAATATTTTTTCTCTTGGGATTCACATGATTTTGTCGTGTTCCTCGGACTGCTCTGCGAACCACAGTGTGTGGTGATAAAATTAAAAGAAAAAAAATCTAAAATTTTTTTGTCTACAAGGTGTTTTTTGGTCAAAACGAATCATTTTGATCATGTCCATTCTAATTTCATCATAACGGTGGTGTCTCAAAAGCACCTTATGGCGTCACTGACTCATTTGGTATATATTAAGTATTTAAGAGTTAAGCAAACATTGGTATCAAAATCTCCATTGTACACTGTACACTGGAAAGTTCCATGATTTTTTTTTTGTCAACGATGACTCATGGATTTAACTATAACCAACCAATCACGTCACATGATCTGATTAAAAAAATTGTTGAATATAACATTTGTAAAAATGTCATGTTTTTTTAAACAGTGTGTTTACACTGTAATATATAATTATCTATATTACAGTATATAGATAGATAGAAATACAGTTTAGTAAGGCATTTTTACCCGAAAAATTGACCATGTACAGGCAGACATTTTTAGCCACAAAAAACGACCATGGAAAGTAAGGCGTTTTTAGCCGAAAAAAATACCATGCAAAGGAAGGCGTTTTTAGCCGAAAAAATCCCGACTATGTATAGTAAGGCAATTTTTAACTGAAAAAACGACCACGTATAGTAAGGTGTTTTTAACCGAAAAATCGACCATGTATTGTAAGGCATTTTTAACCAAAAAAACGCCCATGTATAGTCAGACATTTTTAGCCCAAAAAAGACAACCATGTATAGTAAGGCATTTTTAACCAAAAAAAACCCCCGACCATGTATAGTAAGGCATGTTTAACTGAAAAATCGACCATGTATAGTAAGGCGTTTTTACCTGAAAAAACGACCATGTATAGTAAGGCTTTTTTAGCTGCCAAAAAACGACCGTGTATAGTAAAGCATTTAGCCCCAAAAACGACCATGTATAGTTAGGGGGTTTTAACCCCAAAAAACGACCGTGTATAGTAAGGCGTTTTTATCTGAAAAAAATGACCATGTATAGTCAGGCGTTTTTAACCGAAAAAACGACCATGTATAGTAAGGCCTATTTAACCGCCAAAAATCGACAATGTATAGTAAGGCATTTTGAGCAAAAAAAAAAAACCAAAAAAATACCATGTACAGGAAGGTGTTTTTAGCCGAAAAAACTCCGACTATGTATAGTAAGGCAATTTTTAACTGAAAAAAAAACAACCATGTACAGTAAAGCGTTTTTAACCGAAAAAAAACGGCCATGTATAGGAAGGTGTTTTTATCCGAAAAAAATGACCATGTATAGTCAGGCGTTTTTAACCGAAAAAACGACCATGTATAGTAAGGCGTTTTTCGACGAAAAAAACGACCATGTATAGTAAAGCGTTTTTAGCTGAAAAAATGACCATGTATAGTAAGTCATTTTTAGCCGAAAAAAAACGACGATGTATAGTAAGGCATTTTTAACCAAAAAAAAACACCATGTATAGTAAAGCATTTTTAACTGAAAAAACGACCATGTATAGTACGGCATTTTTATCCGAAAAAAATGACCATGTATAGTCAGGCGTTTTTAACCGAAAAAACGACCATGTATAGTAAGGCGTTTTTCGACGAAAAAAACGACCATGTATAGTAAGGCGTTTTTAGCTGAAAAAAAACGACCATGTTTAGTAAGGCCTATTTAACTGCCAAAAATCGACAATGTATAGTAAGGTATTTTGAGCTAAAAAAAAACCCCAAAAAACGACCATGTACAGTAAGGCGTTTTTAACCAAAAAAATGACCATCTATAGTAAGGCGTTTTTAGCCGAAAAAAATACCATGTACAGGTAGGTGTTTTTAGCCAAAAAAACTCCGACTATGTATAGTAAGGCAATATTTAACTGAAAAAAACAACCATGTACAGTAAAGCGTTTTTAACCGAAAAAAACGACTATGTATAGTAAGGTGTTTTTATCCGAAAAAAATGACCATGTATAGTCAGGCGTTTTTAACCGAAAAAACGACCATGTATAGTAAGGCGTTTTTAGCTGAAAAAACGACCATGTATAGTCAGGCATTTTTAACCAAAAAAACGACCATGTATAGTCAGGCATTTTTAACTGAAAAATCGACCATGTATAGTCAGGCGTTTTTAACCGAAAAATCAACCATGTATAGTAAGGCGTTTTTTGCTGAAAAAAGGACCATGTATTGTCAGGCTTATTTAGCTGCCAAAAAAAACAACCATATATAGTAAGACGTTTTAGCCCCAAAAAACGACCATGTATATAGTAAGGCCTATTTAACCCCCAAAAACGACCATGTATAGGAAGGCGTATTTAACCCAAAAAATTACCATCTATAGTAAAGCGTTTTTAGCCGAACAAAACCGACCATGTATAGTGAGGCGTTTTGAATCAAAAAAATGACCATGTACAGTCAGGCGTTTTTAACCGAAAAAAGTACCATGTATAGTAAGGCGTTTTTAGTTGAAAAAAACGACCATGTATAGTAAGGCGTTTTTAGCCGAAAAAAATACCATGTATAGGAAGGCGTTTTTAGCTGAAAAAAACGACCATGTATAGTCAGGCGTTTTTAACCGAAAAATTGACCATGTTTCGTAAGGCGTTTTTAGCCGAAAAAAATACCATGTATAGGAAGGTGTTTTTAGCCGAAAAAATCCCGACTTTGTATAGTAAGGCAATTTTTAACTGAAAAAACAACCATGTACAGTCAAGCGTTTTTAACTGAAAAAAAACGACCATGTATAGTAAGGCGTTTTTAGCTGAAAAAAACGAACATGTATAGTAAGGCTTATTAAGCTGCCAAAAAACGACCATGTATAGTAAGGCGTTTTAGCCCAAAAAAACGACCATGTAAAGTTAGGAGGTTTTAACCCTAAAAAACGACCATGGTAGTAAGGCGTTTTTAGCTGAAAAAACAACCATGTATAGTAAGGCCTATTTAACCGCCCAAAATCGACCATGTATAGTAAGGCATTTTGAGCCAAAAAAAAACAAACAAAAAAAAACGACCATATATAGTAAGGCGTTTTTAACCAAAAAAATGACCATCTATAGTAAGGCGTTTTTAGCTGAAAAAACGACCATGTATAGTAGGGCGTTTTTAGCCCCAAAAAATGGCCATGTACAGTAAGGCCGATTTAGTCGCCAAAAAACAACCATGTATAGTAGGGCATTTTTAGCCCTAAAAAAAACACGTGTAGTAAGGCATTTTTAGCCGAAAAATCGACCATCTATAGGAAGGCGTCTTTTGCCGAGAAAAACGACCATGTACAGTAAGGCGTTTTTAGCCAAAAAAACGACCATGTATCGTCCGGCGTTTTTAACCGAAAAAAACGACCATGTATAGTAAGGCCTATTTAACCGCCAAAAATCGACCATGTATAGTAGAGCGTTTTTACCCCCAAAAAACAACCATGTGTAGTAAGGCATTTTTAGCTGAAAAATCGACCATCTATAGGAAGGTGTTTTTTGCTGAGAAAAACGACCATGTATAGTAAGGCGTTTTAACCCCAAAAAATGACCATGTATATATAGTAAGGTGTTTTTAGCTGAAAAAAATGACCATGTATAGTCAGGCGTTTTTAACGGAAAAATCGACCATCTATTGTAAGAAGTTTTTAGCGAAAAAAAAACGGCCACGTATAGTAAGGCGTTTTTAGCCGAAAAAAACGACCATGTATAGTAAGGCCTATTTAACCGCCAAAAATCGACCATGTGTAGTTAGGGGGTTTTAACCCAAAAAAACAACCATGTATACTGTAGTAAGGCGTTTTTAACCAAAAAAATGACCATGTGTAGTCAGGCGTTTTTAACCGAAAAATCGACCATCTATATACAGACATTTTTAGCTAAAAACAACGCCCACATATAGTAAGGCGTTTTTAGCCGAAAAAAACCGACCATGTATAGTAAGGCGTTTTGAACCAAAAAAATGACCATGTATAGTCCGGCGTTTTTAACCGAAAAATCGACCATCTATCGGAAGGTGTTTTTAGCTAAAAAAACGACCATGTATAGTCAGGCATTTTTAGCCGAAAAATCGACCATGTATCGTCAGGCGTTTTTAACCGAAAAAATGACCATGTATAGTAAGGCGTTTTTAGCCGAAAAAAAAACGACCATGTATAGTAAGGCATTTTTAACCCAAAAACATGACCATGTATCGTCAGGTGTTTTTAACTGAAAAAAAACGACCATGTATAGTAAGGCATTTTTAGCTGAAAAAAACAACCATGTATAGTAAGGCCTATTTAACCGCCAAAAATCAACCATGTATAGTAAGGCATTTTGAGCTAAAAAAAAACCCCAAAAAAACAATGATTTATAGTAAGACGTTTTTAGCTAAAAAAAAACACAGACCATGTACAGTAAGGTGTTTTAGCCCCAAAAAACGACCACATATAGTTTGGGGGGTTTAGCTCCAAAAATGGCCATGTATAGTAAGGCGTTTTTGGCCGAAAAAAACGACCATGTATAGTCAGGCGTTTTAATCGAAAAATCGACAAACTTTAGGAAGGCGTTTTTAGCTAAAAAAACCCGACCATATATAGTGAGGCGTTTTTCGCCCCAAAAAGCGGCCGTGTATCATAAGGCCGATTTAGCTGCCAAAAAATGACCATGTATAGTAAGGTGTTTTTAGCCCCAAAAAAACGACCTTGTATAGTAAGGCATTTTTAGCCGAAAAATCGACCATGTATAGTAAGGCGTTTTTAGCCAAAAAAACCGACCATGTATAGTAAGGCCTTTTTAACCCCAAAAAATGACCATGCATCGTCAGGCGTTTTTAACCCAAAAAATGACCATGTATAGTGAAGCGTTTTTAGCCGAAAAAAAAACGACGATGAATAGTAAGGCATTTTTAACCCAAAAACATGACCATGTATCGTCAGGCGTTTTTAACTGAAAAAAAACGACCAAGTATAGTAAGGCATTTTTAGCTAAAAAATCGACCATGTATCGTCAGGCGTTTTTAACTGAAAAAAAACGACCAAGTATAGTCAGGCATTTTTAGCTAAAAAATCGACCATCTATCATAAGGTGTTTTTTGCCCAAAAGACAACCATGTATAGTGAGGTGTTTTTAGCCGAAAAAAAACTGACCATGTATAGTTAGGGGGTTTTAGCCCCAAAAAATGACCATGTCTTGTAAGGCGTTTTTAGCTGAAAAACTGACCATGTATAGTAAGGCCTATTTAGCCGCCAAAAGATGACCAGGTATAGTATATAGTAAGGCGTTTTGGCACCAAAAAACGACCATGTATAGTAAGGCGTGTTTAGCTGAAAAAACGACCATGTATAGTAAGGCGTTTTTAGCCCCCAAAAACGACCATGTATTGTAAGGCGTGTTTAGCTGAAAAAAACGACCATGTATAGGAAGGCGTTTTTAGCCCCCAAAAACGACCATGTATTGTAAGGCGTGTTTAGCTGAAAAAAACGACCATGTATAGGAAGGCGTTTTTAGCCCCCATATATATATATATATATATATATATATATATATTTTTTTTTTTTTTACACAGTTTTTATAAAACAGTCAAATAGGAGGAGCAATGAGTATTTGTGTATTGCACAATATCGTGCATGTACACACTGTTTATCCAGACATGATTTTGAGTAAAAATAAAGACAGATTTTCATTAGATTAATTTGAGGAATGTATTGTGAATCAGTTAGTGTATTTTTTGAATATATTGTTTGCATACTGCAAATTTTCCTCAAATATGTTGTCTCTATTTCAACACTACATGATAGTAAAATGCACCCTCAATAATGTCTTGTACACATCAAAAAATGAGTCATTATTTTAAATCGTGCATTTATGTATTTCATTTTTTGCACTTGTATGCATGCATGTACTGGAAGTTCCTTTGGTATGAATGAATGTGTTCATTTTATGCTTTTATTTTGGTGGGTTTATTTTCATTAGAGGTAAAATAAAAAAAGTAGGTTACCTTTTGGTGTAGTACAATAATAAACCACATGAGGTCAATGTCGTGCCACTATTACAAGAAAATAATGCATACGCCATCTCGGTGGCCCTAATAAACAACAACAGGATGAAGCATGGAAATATGATTTCCTGCGAGATGAGTTTGCCTTGTCCAACTATTTTAAACTTTGACGTCAAAAAATGGAAAGTCTCGCAATCGTCCAATTTTGAAGAACTTATTAAAAATGTGGAAGGAAGAGGAAATCATTAATTTGACTCTTGGAAATGTAAAAAAGCTGCCAAGATGACCTGAATGAATTGACTATTTTGAAGTGGCAATGCTTTAAATTAGTCAAGAAATGTGGAAGTTGGAGGAACATGTGTAATAAAAAAAAAAAAAAAAAAAAAAAAAATCCTAATTTATTTTGTTTTGAAAAATGCGGGTTACAATAGTCATTTAATAAAGCGGAGGGAATTATCTAAAACATTTCTTAAATTTGAGAACATTATTGTGAACATTTTTGCATTTTGGTGTGAAAAGTGTGAATGATCCATCCATTCATCCATTTGTTATATCCGCTTATCCTTCCGAGGGTCACCTGTGTGCTCATGCCCATCCCAGCCGTCTTCGGGCAGTAGGCGGGGGACACCCAGAACCAGTTGCCAGCCAATCGCCGGGCACACACAGACAAACAACCATCCGCACTCACAATCACACATTGGGACAATATCGAGTTTTCCATTAACCTGCCATGAATGCTTTTGGAATGTGGTAGGAAACCAGAGAAAACCCACGCAGGCCCGAGGAGAACATGCAAATTCCACACAGGGAGGCCAGAGCATTTGCTATCATGTTGATTCATGATGTTAGCTCTGTTGTGTCCCTGGTTGACCTTTCACCCGCCCCACGTGGACCTGAGAGCGGGTCTCGGGAAGATTTACAACACACAACCACACATGAGCAGACTCCAGAGGCTCGAGTTGGGTTAAGGGATGTGGAATCAGTCTGTCAAACAAGGCGAGTGTCAGTACAAAGTCTTTCGAGTTCATCGTGATGAAGCTGAAATAACTGAACCACCAGCTAAACTGACACACTGGACCAGAAGAGATTACGTTACTGTGGGATGCCATAGGAAATAATGCAAAGCGAAGTTATCTGTTCCAGGCCCAAACAAACAATCTTTATTAAATGTACGGGTGATGTCCTCGGTACCTTTCCCCGAGCTGTGTCCTTTGTGGAGGGGTGTGTGTGTCCCGATGATCTTAGGTGCTCAGTTGTTTGGACTGAGGTGACAGACCAGACAAAGTACAGCTCAAAAGACCCTACGATTGAAATGTTTTCCCTTCCCGGGCATGGGTCATTGTACTTGGCCTCTGGAGCCAGGCCTGGAGATGGGGCGCCTGGTGGGCTCACCACCTGAGGGAAGGACCATAGGGCTCGGTTGCAATGTGAGCTGGGCTGCAGCCGGAGGCAGGAGACCTTGGCAGTCCAATTCCCTGGCTACCGAAGTTGGTTTTAGGGATGAAGAATGTCACCTCTGGTGCAAGGAACAAAGCTCGAGCTGGTGTGCTAAGGTCATAAAGCTCTGACAAGACATATCTGGGACTCTAGTACCAATCCTCTTGAGAGAGGTAGTACTTTGAGAGTACAGGTATGTGGTACAGAACTCCCTAATACAGGCTGATAAATCCTTATACGACAACGTTAAAGTTTGGTTCGCATTGCCGCAGTGTTAAAGAAGCAAAACGGAACAGGGCGGCGTTTGCAGAGCGATTTCAAACAGATGCTAACAGATGGTCTTGTTAAAATAAAGTAGAACATTTATATTGGACTATTTGTATTGCACATGTACTGTCACAATAAACTCCATTTCCTGTTTTATTTTTTCTGCCTTAGCTGGTACCCAAAAAGGAAACCACAACACAAAAAGCTGAGAAAAAGCAAAATGCTGATTGTTTGAACTTGTTTTGAAATTGTTCTGTGTAGCCATCGTCATATTGTCCCTGTTTACCATCATTCCGTAAAACCAAAACAAAAAGCCGAAGAATATGCAATGTAGTCCTGCAGAAAGAAACGTAAATATTTTTTCTCAAAGTTTATAACTATTATTCTTTGACTTACGATGCATATTTTTTTCCAAAATTTTTGACTTGATATTCCCAAACGAATGACCAAACGTTTGACTTTTTGAAGTACTATATTCTGAGGGGGCTAAAAATAGAGTGTATCTCAGACAGTGGCACATTCCACAAATGCTTATATTGAATCAAATTTCAAATATATTCCCAGTCATCCATTACAGAGTCCCAAGAGAACGACATCATTCCAGTGAATCTAACTAGATCTGTATTTGACTCTAGTGAGCTGAATGCTGAGTAAGTGTTTTCTGTTTTTTTTCCTGTCCTCAATTCATTGTTAGTGAATTCACTGGCGCCGACCTAGAAAGTCTCCCTGGAATAATCAAATATACATTAAATGTATCTTCATGCATGTGAGAATGATCACGGGATGAGCTTCAAACAGCATGTGAGGATGTGAGGAAATGAGCGATTCTAATTAAAAGATTGTACACAGTATGGAGCTACGCGGTTTGATATATTTTTTTGTTGATACATGATTATTTCCGGAAGACTTCCTCCACACGGGGCAACATGCGGTTTTGGACCTCGGCTTGTTGGTTTCTTCAGGGCAATCCGGCTTCTTCCCACATTATAAAAGCATGCTTTGTGCAATACTTTTTAATGAAGTCATTATTCAACTATTGTATTTGAGCACATAGTTAATGTTCAAACTGTGTGCCGGAGTTATCAATTAGACATTTATAATAAAGACACTCGATTCTGGTACCAATCACATGAGGGGAACGGAGAGAAGTGGTAGGTTCAGTTCTCTGCGCGTCAACCACGGATCTTCCCGATCGCACTCTCATTTATTTCTCATTGGGAGTCAAAAAAGGTTGTTGAAAACACACTGAATTTGTTTGACTATGTGTGTGTATGTGAGTGAAAATTACGTACATGTGTGCAATCATTAAAAAAAAAAAAAAAACAAACACCAGGTAAGTTGCAGCTGGCGTTGACAGCTCCATCTATGTCCGACTTTGCTCTTGTTGTGTCTCACCTTATCTCTTTCCAACCACATTCTCGAAAAGGTGGTTGTGTTCCCTAACTGTCACACAGTGCACAAAGCATTCTTTATTAGGTAAGTATGAGCATATCTTTCCAAAGAGCAGAAGTATTCTTCATTGCAAGCATAAGCAATTCTTCACTCTTAATACACAAATGTATGATAACTAAAATACATCATTATTCCTTCACTGTGCCTAATGCTACAGTGGCTTACAGCAGTGTGAAATAGGAACAAAATTGGAGATTTTTTATTATTATTTTTTTTTAAATATACACTTCGGGCTAGTATGCTACTATAGTTGGTCTTGATGGCGGTACTGAAATAGGTTTAAAACCACTGACCCAGTCCATCTGTTTGAAAGTTAAATTATGAGCCTCTGGTACAAAAAATGTGCCCACCACTGTGCTCACCAATGGGCCACTGAACTACAATAAATGGCGGCCCAGTGGTCCAGCGGTTAGCGTGCTGACCTCACAGTGCAGAGGTTCAATTCCAGCTCCGGCCTCTCTATGTGCATGTTCTCCTCCGTGCCTGCGTGAGTTTTCTCCGGGTACTCCGGTTATTAAATTATGAGCCTCGAGTACAAAAATGTGCCCACCACTGTGCTCACCAATTGGCCGCTGAACTACAATAAATGGTGGCCCGGTGGTCCAGCGGTTAGCGCGTCGACCTCACAGTGCAGAGGTTCAATTCCAGCTCCGGCCTCCCTATGTGCATGTTCTACTCCGTGCCTGCGTGGGTTTTCTCCGGGTACTCCGGTTTCCTCCTACATTCGAAAAACATGCATGGCAGGCTGATTGAACACTCTAAATCACAGGTGTCAAAGTCAAGGCCCGGGGGCCAGATCTGGCCCGACACATCATTTTACATTGCCCGCGAAAGCAAATCAAGCATGTCAAGTTCCATGATGCTTGCTGAAGTCTGAACCAAAATTTCAAATTGTCATATGTAATCCATAATAACAGTCATTATTCTTGACTTGGATTTTAGAAACTAGTTACTCATCAATTTGTTATGCACTGTGTATGTAATATGGGGAGGTGATTAAACATTTATATGGTTTCCCAAAATTCAGAACGGCCCTCCAAGTCAAACCGTAACTACTGTACAATGTGGCCCGTGACAAAAATGACGTTGACACCCCTGCTCTAAATTGTCCCTAGGTGTGATTGTGAGCATGGATGGTTGTTCGTTTCTGTGTGCCCTGCGATTGGCTGGCAACCGGTTCAGGGTGTCCCCCGCCTACTGCCCGAAGACAGCTGGGATAGGCTACAGCACCCCCCGCGACCCATGTGAGGATAAAGCAGATCGGAAAATGGATGGATGGTCTACAGTTAATAATATCCCCAACAACTGCGAAAAGTCATGCGCTTCTCTTGATAAGAAAGTCATCAGGATATTTGGCAGCTTTGAGCGTTCACGCTGAGTTTTAATTTAAAACCACCAATGCGATGAATTGAGCTGTGCAGCAGTTTGCAACAAGCCAAGCGTATTGTTGATGCGCATGTTGTCCTCGGGCTGGCTGACAGGTATTTCATTTGAATAGTGACAGGAATCAAGGGAATGCCTTTCGGACGAGTGAACAGTCAACAGCAGCGTGCTCGTTATAAATGTAGCACTCAGCTCTAATCTCATTTCCTCTTTCCAGTGAGTGCTTTTTCCTCTTTATCAACTTTACCTCGGCACATTCATCACTGTTTTCCTCTTCTTCCCTAATGGCTGTCATTATTGAGGTGTCGCACTGTGTGTCGTATTAGTCAGATGCTAAGTCGCCAGTTTCAGGACTTGGGATTTGCTTGACTAAAACTTATGAAAGGCTCAAGTTAACTGAGTTTTCATGAAACACGACTAACTTGAATTGCAAAACTTTGCAAGTCTGGCTTGTTGACATTGACCAATGTGCATTTTCACAACAGTGGGCTCAGCTTGCGAATGTCACATGACCATGCCCAGAAAACAGGTGAGTTGGTCATTATATGAGCCCTCAGGCCCTTATCAACTGTGATGTCATTTTCAGTGAACATCAAGTGGCAAAATGGCTGCTACACTTAGATGGAAAAAAATTGGTTGACTTTGCCGCTGAATTCATATTGCACAAACGCAATCCTTGGAATGCCAGGATGAGACTAATGGGGGCTCATAGAACATGTTCTTAAAAAGTACTCTATGTTTGACTTGATTTCCCCTTTAAATACATCCATCAATCCATTTTCTGATCCGCTTCATCTTCACAAGGGTCGCGGGGCGAATCTATAAAAAACACAGAAGTCAGGTCAAGGCACCACTGAAATTGTTGTGCCTCAGCAAGATTGTATGACTTGTCATGTGACTTACTTGAACCAAGTCATGACTTGATTTGACTTGCTTGCAAATTTAGAGGGGAATTGACTTGCTTGATTTTTTTTCCCGTCGTAACCTCGGAATTACTTGACGCTTTTTAGATGATTAAAACTTGAGACTTTTTACTTTTCACACATTATTGACTTACATTTGACTAAAACCAGACAAGATGATCACATTTTCAACGTTGGAATCCGACCAAGGCTTAAGGCCCCGCTGTGCCGCTCCTATATATTTGCAGAGGTTGTGATCTGACTGTGCAGATGCATGTGTTGTGTTCACTCGGGGGTGGATGACTAATAGGAGCAACCGAGCAAGCGTGGGTGAAGCCTCCCCCTGAATCCACAACACCGAGGGAGAGAAAACATTCCGCTGGCCGAACAAGCGCACTCCAGTGCCCCGTTGAGCTCCCGCTGATGTGAGCGCTACTCTCGCCCCCCTCCCGAGTCACATTTCACGCTTGTTTGCAGATGACAACCGGAATATAGCAGAGGACAGCCACACTGTTCTTTAAGGCGCACTGAACCCCACTGAAGGTTTAAAGGAAACGCAGTCTTCCCCTTCTAATTTGGACTTTTTTTGCAACCCAGCAATAGGTTAGATTTTTTTTTTTTTTGTACAGTAACTAGTGATGATCAAGTGATGAATTATATATATACTGTGAGGTCGACGTGCTAACCACTGGACCACCCATATATATATATATAGGAAGTCCACAGAAAGATGATGTCTGGTCAGAAAGAATGCACTTCTGTGCTGAGAGGAGTTCATGAGCTCATTTGTGCAAGCTCGGCATGAGCGCGCCGTCTCAAGGTAGCCATTTCCACTCTTCAGAGCTTATCTGATTTCAGTCTGAGAGTGTTGGTGAAGTCTTCAATCCAAAGAATATAATGTAGATGCACTCTGCTTTGTCGTAATATAAGAGTAAATATGGGACAACTTGATGTACATTAATTCCATCAAATACAGGTGCTAAGTGATTAAAAAAGATAACCATAGACACAGAACCAGAGCTGAACTCAACTCAACTTGTAAGTCACCAGTCATAAGACCTTGATTGATTTACTACAGCAAATCCATTATTCCATCCAACCATCCATCCCCGAACTGGTCGGCAGTCATTCGCAGGGCACATATAGAGATGAACAACCATTCACGCCCACATCCACGCCATCGCTGAATGGGCACCGTTCACCAGTCAGGCAAGTGTACCACTACACCATCAGCAACTTGAACAACAGCAAATATGAATCAAAATGCTTTTTTGCCAAGAAATGTAAAATATTTTCCTTGGTAATTCATTTGAGGTTTAGGTAAACATCGCACATGTGTGCAGTATAAATATTGTGAGGTGTCTTCGTTGTATCGAGAAAGTAATGTTATTGATATCTCGAAAATATTTCAATTCTTTTCTTTGTGTTGTACTTTCAAAGGCAAATTTTGTGACTGCCTGTCAGTTGGTGCAAAAATGCAAATATGAGTCCAACTGGCGGAAGGAAAGAAAGTGCATTCTGACATCCTAACTGCGGAGAGCAGTTATTTTTCCTGAGGCACTCTTCACTTTGGCAGCAAAAGTCACCTCAAGCGGTGACAGTGAGTGATGCCAAAAGAGAGACGGCAGCGCCCGCAATAGCAAATCATATCAGCGTGATGGACATCGAAAATGTCTCAAGCACACTGCAGCAACCAAAGACAAGGGTAAAAATGTCTTCACAAAAATAATGACATTCAGAGTGAGCAGAGATACCCACAAACCAGTCCAACAATTTCCAAAGCATTTTATAGCGGGTTGGAGAAACCCATTACATTATGGTGAGAATCTGGATAAAAAAACAGAGCCACCACTTTATATATCACACACACAGAATATATTTTTTATATATATATATATATATACTGTACATAAAATTTGCTTTGTGTTGTAAAGTTTTTTTCCTAAAAAGCATATTTAATATCATTGACCATATCGATTGGACCATTTGCACCACACTTGTACTGCACTTAAAGAATCAATTGATAAATATTGCATTTAAGCTAAACTAAATTACCATTTAAAAACAAATACTTCTTCAAGAATAAACACTCGGAGCACAACAGCGAACAAGGTCAATAATCCGACAAGAAGTAGCCGAAGTCGGTGTCCTGAAATACAAGGCTCATGATGGAGGGAAATGCCCTTCGATCCAGCTGGGGCTGAAAACATAAACACAGACAGACATCACACACACTCGTGTTTCAGTAATGATTTTTTTTTTTCATTAAGTGGATTTTATACGGTGTACTTACTGTGATGCCTTTACACGTGGGAAAGGAGAGCCAAGCCACAGTTGCCAATGCACTTGTCATCTATTTATTGAACGTTGGGTGAAAATTAAAACACAAACACACTCAGAGCACACTCATGCAGAAACTGCTGTTGGCCAAAGCTCTCACCAGACACTCACACGCGGACTCGCCAATGCCTCTAGAAGGGACATGTGCATGCACAAATACTGCAATATGGACAGAATTTTCTCAATCGTTTATGCTTGAAATTCATTTTTTTAAGTTTCAAATATTTTATACAAAAGTGTTTAAAAGGTGTGCTGTATAAATGTGTAAACATGTTAAAAGTGCACGAGGGAGTTGCTACTGTATTCAGTTCTTTTTTTTTAGCCTCTGCTTCTCTCTTTTTCGAGAATTAATATTAATGAATATGTTAATATTAATGTGCAACATTTTGTTCATTGCGTAAACAGTTTTGCACAACACATCTCCACAATTAGCCATTGACATCACATGTGTACCAGGAGGAGAAGATGAAGGACATTTGTAGTCGTCTCGTTTCATTATTCATGCCAAAACTGTTTATTTAATTTGGTGTACAGTACAGAATAAACACAAATGACCACTGCTCAGCAGTTTTTGTCTAGACAAACACAACCTATATAGAGTGCTTTTTTTTCTCAATCTGGACAATATAAAAGCTAATTTTTGACACTGCAACTGTATCGATGAGGGAATACATCAATTATAGATGAAGTTGAGAAAGATTTCTTCTTTTAGGAAGGATCCATCTCAAAAACTCAAAATCAGTTCAGGGTCCGCAAAATTTTGAAATCACTTCTCATTCTTCCCTTACTCTTATTATTCGACACCCAGCAGCCCACGGGCATGGTGAAGTCTGTCCTCCTCCTCCCATTTGTCAGTGTTATACATGTCCAGGCTTGGACAGGTAGGCGACGAGGGCCACCACCACCCCCACGTACATTCCTGTGCCGATGGTAATGGAAAGAGCAGCGAGGAAAAGTGCTCTCCTGGAGCTCATTCCCGCTCTGGAGAAGTCTCCCTTAGCGACGGCCTTGCCGGTCTGACAAATAAATAAATAAAATAAAAATCAGAGAGTGAAATGAGTTAGTCATCATCCACCAAGTGCGTGAGTAGGTGTTTTGGGCTACGGTGAGCAGAGAGAAAGCAAGAAAGCTCTCTCTCTCTCTCTCTCTCTCTCTCTCTCTCTCTCTCTCTCTCTCTCTCTCTCTCTCTCTCTCTCTCTCTCTCTCTCTCTCTCTCTCTGCCATTTGTTGCCATGGCAATTAGGTCAGGCCTCTGACAGTGACGAATGGTTTGTTTGGGTGTTTTTGTGAGCTATGAAAAAATATGCCCTCCGTTGTAATTGTCACTGTGAGAGAAACGCTCACGGTACTCCGTGATTTGCAAAGTTGTGACTAATGGCCGCAACCGCTCACGATTCATCACACTAGCATTAGCTGTTAAGTGTTAACGCCGTCCACACTATAACGTAATCAATCAAGCGGAACGGGAGGATAGGTATGTGGGTCAGTAAAGCAAACTGAAATGCAATAGCAGGCTGTCATGCCATTGCTGGAGGTCATCTCTATACCTTGTGGGAGTAGCAGAAGGCAACAATGCCCAAAGGCCAGAAGCAGCAGAGCATGGAGAAGATAGTCAGGCCCAAGTAGTCCCGAGGAGGAAGCACCAGGAAATTGTCCTCGCTCTCGCTCTCACTGGAGCTGTCACTCTGCAAGAAGACACAGGAACAGGATGTTTGATTACCGCATCAGAGTACCCAAGTGTTTGGAGACCCAAGCAATCATTCGGACGATTTTTTTGCTTTGACTCGCGAGCGCAAATCAATTCAACTCACGTCACACTGACCACCACTTTGGCAAACAATTCAATTAATCAAAAAAGACGCTTCAAGCCACAAGCAATTGAAGTTTACTGTCAAAATAAACATAAAACAAATAGAATTACATAATGTGTACTCAAAAGAACTACAGCTTTACCTTGGGAAAGTCAGATTTACATTTACATGCTAAGCATTGATAGCACTGATTGTCACAGTTTAAGAAGAAACTAACACGTGGAGAGATAAGATAACCCTTTTCATTGACATATATTCTTTATCCTCTCGGAAAAATAATTAGTGTTTGCAGCATCTTACTGATAGTAGTAGAAGAAGAAGTACTATTCTTCTTTGTTTGTGGTTGGATGACTGTAGTAATATGTTACCTCATGACAGCCAAGGCAGGCACACCAGACAGAGCAGTACAATGAATTGAATGTTAGCGTTTAATCATGATGCACATACAGATGATTTTTTTTTCTTTTACCTTTTATGTAATTATGTTGTTTTATGTATTTAAAAGGTGCAGTTATCAAGTCAAAAACAGGGCACATACAGACAAATATCCAGACTCACATTCACAACTTTGGACAATTTAGACTTAGAGTCTTCACTGAGCTGAAAATGCATGTTTTTTTATGTTGGATGAAGCCAGCATGCAATCTCAATCAATACAATGACCCACTCATACAAAACGGTTGGTGTGATCTGAAAATAATCTGGTGTGTTGGGTTACGCTGTGATGAGCACCATTCACTGTCAAGACACTTGAAGACAAGGTAGTAAGTGATGTAGCTGGATGACAGTCTCTCGTGTCCTGGACCACCGACGCAGGAAGCGCTTAGCACACCAGACTGGATTTGGAGCCTTTCAACTGGCCGTGAGGGGGCTGACGGATAAAGGGGATTAACGGATTGTTCCGTCACTGTGAGGTGAGAGGGACACCGGCAGAGGACAGTGCCATTCATGTGCTAAATTGCTTCTTCGGCGTGCTCCCCCCCCACATCGTCATCCTCTGTGGCAACATACAGTGCAGTCATACTCACAAAGACTCACAAAGACCGAGTGGGGCTAATTAGTGACGGACAGACATCGATCCGAGCGAGGTGAGCAAAATGAGGATGTAGACGTGAATTCCCGGGTGACCTTTGAAGAGGCCGCAGCCTTTGCTTCGCTCAGCTCTTCTGCACAAACGACGGAGGATCGCACCAATGGAAAGTAGAGAGCAGCTTTCATTAGTTCCACTGCCTGCGGCCATCAGTCAAGGTGGGAGCAAAATATAGTGGATACTGTACACTTCCAGGATATAATAACACAGGCGTGCCATCTCCTCAAATGGTGTACAATCAACTAATAATTGTTATTGGTCAACGTCACCCTATGAATTAGACATTTGGTGGGAGGTCATGAAGAACAAACATTTTCAGGTGAGTATTTATTTTTGCAGACACACACACTACGTTTGAAAACAGATACAGTGGTACCTCTACTTACAAAATTAATTGGATGAAATTTCTTAACTAGAAAATTTTGGAAGTAGAGATGCATTTTTCATGTAAATGCTCTTATCTGTCCCAAGCCCCCCCAAATTCTGACAAAAATGTGTTATAAAGCATAAAAATAAATCAAAATATGTAACAAATACATGTTACAATAAGATTATTGCACAATAAATGAGAATTGTGCATAATGTAAAAAACTAAGAAGAGAGTAAAGAATAAAAATGATGGTCATTTAACTTAACTCCGTGTCCTCATCAGTTTTTGCCCTCTTTAGTCCAGTTAGTCCGGCTCCAGTTGCTCCCCTGCGTTAGGGTCGATCTTTTGCCCGCACGATAACTCCTCCTGTCGTGACTCTGTTGTCAGTTCTACTTTTATTAGTTTTATTCTGCCACGGTTTAGCTTGTAGCAAGGCTGTCTTCGGTGATTTTTTTTCTTCTTCCCAGTAAAAGCACAGCCCAAGTTAATAAAAAACGGAAAATATATTATGTGCACAAAAGTTTTCTTTTCCCATTGTGCCAAGTCATTGAAACAGATATATAAGTGACAAGAAAAAATCTGTTTTACTTTTTATTCAAGTTCATTTAACAGTTTTTACTTTTTTCTGTTTACTGAAGTAAATGAGTTGATTATTGTTATTGAATTTCATAAATAAAAATTATTTGACACAGCTCATTCATTGGCTCTTCTATACTGTGCAGGAGGGGGCACGGTGGTGTTCAGCATGCCTTCCAGTTTTGAGGTTTGGGGTTTGAATTTCGGCTGCGGACACCATGTGTGGAGTTTGCATATTCGTCTCGTGTTTGTGTGTGCTTTCTCAATGAGCTGGCAAGACACCAACCATACGTACAACACATCCATCCATTTTCTGATCGGCTTCTCCTCACAAGGGTCGCGGGGCCTGCTGGAGCCTCTCCCAGCTCTCTTTGGGCAGTAGGCAAGGGTCACCCTGAACTGGTTGCCAGCCAATATTCCCATAATACTAACCAGCAAATGTCCCCTTGTATTCCACTACAAGATAAATAAGCTCCTTTGTGACTATGAGTCTTATTTATTTGGGACACTGAAGGGAAGCACAAAATATCCAGACTTGTCTCCCAACAGCTGCCCCTGTGCCAAGACAAGATTACGAGGCTCCCCGTTATCTGCTTTATGAACATGCCGCACCTGGACAGGCGGCTGTGATCCATCACCACGGCGACTGCTCATAAGCACTTCATGATTTGACACCCCATGAATAAAGCAGTGGGCACCCAGTAGCCCGAATTTACCTTTATCTCGTGAGCCGCACTCGATAAGGTCCGAGAGACTATGATTTCGAGGCCACTGACACAGACTGGAGAGACACACTCCCGCTGTGCTTTATTTGTTTGCTAATGTGACCGCTCCTTTGTCAAAATGCATCGTGGATGTACTGTATTAGTTTTTATTTCATTTTCAATGATGTACTGTATCTCAATCTTATTGTCACTGATCACAAACGTTTTTGGAATAAAATACAGAAAATATATTAGCAAAAGTCGCTGATGGTGTAGTGGTGCATTCGCCTCACTTGTGTGCAGGCAGTGTAGGGATCGGTTCCCACTCATTGACGGTGTGAATTTGGGTGTGTCTAATTGTTCGCCTCGATGTGTGCTCTCCGACTGGCTGGCGACTAGTTCGGGATGCGGCCCACCTTTCGCCCGAAGTCTGCTGCGAAAGGCTCCAGCACGCACCCGTTACCCTGTACATGATAAGCGGTGTCGGAAATTGATGCAATGAAAATAAGCTTATTTTACACACACAATTCCTGTGTGGAGTTTGCATGTTCTGCCCGGGCCTGCGTGGGTTTTCTCCGGGTACTCCGGTTTCCTCCCACATTCCAAAAACATGCATGGCAGGATGATTGACCACTAGGTGTGAGTGTGAGTGTGGATGGTTGTTCGTGTCTGTGTGCCCTGGGATTGGCTGGCAACCGGTTCAGGGTGTCCCCCGCAGACGGCTGGGATAGGCTCCAGCACCCCCCCCGCGACCCTTGTGAGGATTACGTGGCTTGGAGAATGGATGGATGGATGGATATTTTTATTGGCCCAAATATTTGGCCTTCGAGCACAGAAGTTTACTCACTCCTGTTATACGCCGATACCATCTAACCATTCATGTTTTTTGAGCTGAACTACAAATGTTGGCTATCAACGGTTAGTTATCTGTGCTATCGCACGGTGAAGATAAAGGTCAGTAGACACACCAGAATGCGGAAAGGCAACTTTTACTCAGCCACACTTGGTCTGAAGAATTTACTCGGTTGAATTGACAGGGAATAACCTCAGCCAGTGGCCACCTGCTCCAGGGACCTTTAATACACACAAGGCACAAACCGCATTACTTGTAGCGATGCCACATCTCTATGTGATGCGCCAGAGGAATAGGAGCACTCTGATCACGGCGTGTGACTGAAACGAGATTGCCAGCACATCTGAAATGACTTTGCTGCTTTGCTTTTGTGACTTTTATTTGAAGAGCATGCTAGTCATCACGAAGAACAATAGGCCGGGCGGAGAGAACCACGAATGGCAATTATATAGCACAGTGAATCCACAGCGAACTTGAAAGACTTGCATTGAAATGACCTTTCTGAGGAGAAGGGAATGCGAAATGAGTGCAAATGGCTCGGCTGGTCTCTTAGGTTGTTAAAATAATGTAAATGACAAAACATCCCCATGGCCGCCCGCCTGCAGTTGGGCTGACCCCTTATAACTTATTGTTAATGAACTAACTGACTCTGCGCACAGTATTCTGCTCTCCCTGTGAACCAAGACAGCCAGCGAACTTAAAAAAATGAATACTGTCTCATTAGGAACTGACATTTCACTTCTACCTATGATCTTTGAACTGAATGCACTTCTATTTTTTTAAAAGCCCTAATGATTGTGAAAAGTAACGTACTTATTTTACTTTTGACATCTTTTTCTTCTTCTGTCAGGTATTGTTCTTGCTTTATTATTTGAGAAATCCATTCATTAGGGCCTGGTTATGGTGACAGGTGAGATGGAACTTATTCCAGCAGACTTTTAGGCGAGAGGCGGGGTCCATCATGGACTCGCAAGGCATACAGTATATGGAAAAACAACCATTCACAATGAGACAATTTGAAGTCTAAATCTAACATTCATGTTTTTGGCGTGTAAATTCAGGGGAAAAAAATTGCTGAGTCTCACTATTTTTGGTACAATAACCGAGTCGATGTAGGACAATTGGACAACATTCTGAGGAAAGGTCATTAAAAACTAAATCATACGAAAGCTACAGCATACAAAAACTGGATATACTGATATTTTTGTTTGGCAGTGTGCTGTGCATGAGATTTGAAAAACAGGTGCCTTGGCTCACTAAAGGTTGGGAAACAGCAACAGAGGACAAGCACGAGAGAATACAGACGGACTATTTTTTTAGATTCTTGTTTTGACATGATGTTCTCTGACTGACCTCATAATCAGGAGCCTGCTCATCCTCCACCTCATACGACACTGTCTGGATCTTCACGTCCTTCTCCCCTTGCGTGCTGCCCAGCTGCTTCTCTGTGCAGTCGTCACCCGGCGCCGCGTCCTTATCCTCGGTGAAGGTGGTTTCAAAGCTCTCGCTCTTGGAGTCTTTGCTGTGCAGGCTCACGTCGTCCTTGCACACAATGAAGTCGGGCTTGTAGAAGGCTTCCACCGCCAGATGCAGCGAGGTGGCGTCCAGGAACTGTTGAGACTTGTGCTCATCATGGCTCCCGCAGTCGAGGTAGCCCGCGAGGCCGTCCTGGTGGTGGCTTGGGTAGTCGCCACGGTAACCCTGGACTAGGTGTTTGCTGCTTTTGTCCAGAAGAGGATTCTGGAGCTCACTAAGACTCTCCATGGTGATCCTGCTCACACTGTTACAGTCCAAGAGGAGTTAGGCGGTCTGGAAGTTGAAATAATACACATGACAAACATTGACAAGGCTTAATGATAAAGTTGAGGAAGAAAACAGAATCGGGTGCGACTTCAAGTTTGTGTGATCAAGAATATGGAATAGGAAAATAGTAAACAAGACTCAGTCATCCAATGCAAATGGGACTAAAATGCACATTAAATGGACAGTAGCAGTGGGATCAGGAACGGAATTTCAATCGGTGCCGAGAGCCAGATACCATTTAAATAGTTTTGAGGAACTTTCACTAGTCCTTGATCTTGTATGCTCGCCACACGAACAGTAACTACCAGAAAACTGTATAAACGCAATTGAACTAGTAGTTAATGGATGCTGGAATGAGTGACACACAACCATGGAGTCTTTTTCTGCCAGATGGCGGAAGAATCTCTGTCCTCTCCAAAATGATCTCGAGACAGTATTTATACTGCCTTAGCCACACCCACATAGGAGCGCACCATCACGTCGTCTTAACTGATTTCAACTAAATCAACATCACAAATATGTTTAGGAACATATTAAGCCATCTGGAATTCAAATTTGCTGTTGACCAGTGTTATTAATTACTGCAAATAATGTATAATTTACCTTCTATGCCACCTACGTGTTGTGACAGCAGAACTATAAAATACTCATCCACTAGATGACAGAAGGTACAATAAGCGTTTGTATCCTTCTGTTGCCCTTCAAATCAAGGAGAGCAGAATAATTGTTAACAGGCCCAGATTTCATACTGAGTAAGTCAATTTGTAAGTAAATTCAAATGAGATCCTCATTATTTTAGCATATACACTTTTTGTGGCATTTTTATTGGGTGGTGTGCTCTAAGATTTTTCGATTGGAACATACCTTGGCTTAATAAAGGTTCTTCTTGTTTGTCAACATTCAGTGCGCACACTTTTGCCATCCTGTGCAATGAAATCACCATCTGCTCAATGTTTGTCTCACTCCCTCTCACACCCATACTCACACTCGCATGCACGCACGCACTCATATCAACGCGTAATGGAAAACAAACTCCACAGTGATAAGCAGTGGTCGTATGCAAGCGCTGAATTCGGATTGCCTTGTCCGCTGAGGCACTTTTACGAGCAAAGCTGAAGAAGTACAATATGCGATAAAATATACACCATATTTCCACCTGCCGGAATACTAGTACACAATGGAACCGTGGAACAAGTCACAAAAAATGCCAGTAAACCTCACGAGACTTCAGCTCATTGAGCACCCATAGCTTTACCCAGCGTTTAGTGTTATTTCTTTTAACACTTGCATAAACTGTTAAGAATGTTACAAAGCATTACGTCCGTCAGCTATGGCCTGTCCCCACTTTGGTCACGCCTGAAAAAAGGTGAGTATTTTTACTTTTGTTAAGAGTGACTAGCAAAGCTAGTGTGGATAGATCGCGTGACGCAGACGTACACAGACAGACATGCGCACCCAACGGCGCCTTCCTTGCAAGGTCGTGAGTTATCGTTTCATTTAGAAACTACATTTATGGGATTAAAAATGTATGAGGGTGCTGGACCAACGTTAAGAACAAGAAATCATTCCAAGATGGAGAGATAGTGAAAGAGGCATTCTTCAATATGTTTATATTTGTGAATAAATGTTTGTTTTGCAGTTTTATAATTGGTAGATCATTTTGACTTGGTCATTTTGTAAGTAGCTCGCATGCTAAAAAAGTGTGAGCACCCCTGGTCGAAATCAACAATACTAGTGGAAACCACCGTCCACATGACTATGACATGCAGGGATTTGGGTAGCTCCCTAATTAACAAGCATGTTGTCAAAAACACTGAAAATAAAATGAAGCAAACGAATCAATCACGGCACACACAAATGAAAAAAAAAAAGTGATAGTAACTATTGAACTAAAGTTGTCTTTTCTTATTCACCATCTCTTTTTTTTCTTTTTTTTGGGGGGGGGGGTGAGTGGGGATCTTCCATACATGGTCCTTCTTGCCTGAGACCCCGAAGTGTCTGCAAGCACCCTTGCCTGAATTCCACAATGGCTAATGGTAAAGTAAGGATGTAAATCCCCTAAAGTAGCTGCAGCAGACTTTGGACTTGAGTAGCAAATTGGCTGCATTGTTGTTGTGGGTGTAAGCCAAGGAAATGTGCAGAATAGAGATTCTTTTTTTGTAGAACAGGAAACAAAGCGTAGAACACAATATGGTTTATGGAGAAAAAGCAGTCCCAACATTCTCTGGAGTGCGATGCAGATATCGTTCATGCCTATTGTACTGTTATAGTGTGTTTACATGTGTGATGGCATGCTTGCAGCCAAGCTTGTGGCCTTAGTGCACAACATAATAACAGGACGAGACGCAAATGTTCCGCCTGGGCAAGCGTGAATGATGTGGAAAACGATCTGTGTGAATGTGAACACACACACACACACACACACACACACACACACACACACACACACACACACACACACACACAACACAGAAACTCTCTTATCTTGGACAATAACACACACTTCCATTACACACCACATTAGACAACAAAAAACTCCATCCCATACGCACAAAAAATTAAGCAAACACCAGAAGATGTGCACTTAGCCAGTGTGTGTGCTCAGTTATGAATAATACATGCTGCCTCTCTTGCCCATCTCTCTCCTCTTCTCATTTGTTTATTTAACCTCCTCTTTTAGCTCATCGATAGCACACTTTAAAAAAATGTAACTAAAAATGACACCACACTTGTTAAACGGTATTGACAAGAACAACAAAGCATCTCGAGGCCGTCAACATCTGAAAGAAACAATGCTGTATACAGTAGTGGTCTCGCACCTTGTTTTGAATGTCCTCCCGCAGCCTCGCTCAGCATCCTTCCTCCGCGCAACTGACTCGCCCGCTTGTGACTTCACATCACCATTTCGGGAGAAGCCGCCATGCACGCTGCAGCTTTCACTCGTTAAAAGCAAGTTTGTCCGTCGGTGTGTGACAGAAGTGTGCCGCGCCGCGCAGCGCACGCACACAGCTCCATTTTACGCACGTAGACGCAGACCGGAGAGGCTCAAGGATCCCGACCGCGACCTATTTAGGGTGAAGTGACTCTCCAAGCCTGCTGGCTCGCTAAGATGTCAACTCTCGACTGGAGATGATCGCGGATTTGGCCGCCGTTGCTCCTCTGCCGTTGCATCATGGGTTGGTTTTACGCATCGGTGCGTTGTGCTCGGTGGAACAGGTTGGGTGGGGGTGGATGAGCTCCTTCGAATAAGTCGTAACATTTAATGCCGTCAAGGATGTCCCCATCCCCATCCCCCCCCCAGACGTGGAAAAGTCGCCTACTCTCAATCTGTACTGAAGTAGATGTTTATGTTGGTTTGTTTTTTTTGCTTATTCTGTTATCATCCTGGAGTGTCATCACACTGTAACAATCAACAGCCCTGATAAGTGACAAAATGACAAAAGTTAAATTAAGCCACGTCTATTTTTGTTTTTTTTCTCTTGCTCAAACTACTCGTTTACAAATGTTAGGAAAAATGGAGCCAACCCCCCACTGCCCAAAACTATATTACCAAATACTGTAGTAATTTACAAACAAATAAACAAAAGAGACAATTCATTTACCACCTTCAAAAATAGCTTTGTGGACAAATATTTGTACCATTGCAATATTTAACTCAGATAATAAAAACACCTCTTTTATTTCAGTTTAATCGTTTTTTGTTTTTTTTGGGTGGCTGGGGTTCACCAAACAAAAAGCGCTTGCAAAAGGCAAAGTACTATTAAACTCTGAAACACTAGAAAAAAAATGTCAAGAGAATTCAATCACGCGAAAACAAAACCGAGAGGGAATAACACGATGCAGAATACTTCCGAAACGAATTCAATACGGATAAGAGCAAACTATGAGCATGGACAAGAGGTCTCGAAAACAACACATGAAGCCTAACAGTGAGCAAGGTTAATCAGCCAACCGAGTACAGCTGAAGTCGGAGTGCTTTTACGTTCCAGTGATGCTAACGAGAGACAGGTGCGCTGCTGGAGGGAACGCCCTCCACTCCAGCCGGAACTCAAACAAAAAGAAAACACAGGCCAAACCATGACACTTACAGCCTGTGGCTCATTCTGCAAGGCAGACATATGAGCTCAAACTTGCTGCTATGGTTATAAACCAACAATGCTTTGTTTCTATATATTTTGTTTCCCTAAATGATTCAAAATACAGCACACAACATTTACATAGTTTCAGCAATTATCTTTAAACATGCACCATATATTTAGAAATATATGAAGAGATACACACACACACACACACACACACACACACACACACACACACACACACACACACACACACACACACACATCTTTCAGACTGTCATTTGCTTGTGGAAAACCTTTATGTGACCGTTCAGTGCACAAGGAAAAGCTAGCACTCTGTTCTAACGTTGTTCAAAAGTTACATTACTTCTGATCTGGGTGTAAATATAACACACAGTGAAAGGCTAATAAATGAATTTCTGCATTCGTATTTGATGAATAGTTAAGACAAATCCCATGCATTTGTCATGAGCCTGTCAAGTTGGTTGTGCCTTTACAGTATCCTCTGCAAAGCTTCGTATGGTTTCATGTCACCATTTATCACCATAAACACTTGGCATACCATTCATATGAATCATCCGCAAGGAGACGTGTGGCAAAATAGATTAATTTGTCAACCAACCGTACAGTATTTGGCTTCCTTCAGTGAATAATTATAACATAATCGTAGTATTTAGAGGGCCACATCACTCAAGAGTGATGTGGTGCCAATGATCGACAGCCACACGGTGGACACATATCTTATGCAGAGCACTCTTGTGCATTGCAGAGCCTCATAAAAACGTCTGGAGTTAATAATGTGGCAAGGCACGGCTGTCACTTTCACTGGGAACAGCATTAAGGTTCTGATGGACACTTTGCGGCAGGGACGTGGGGCTGCATTTTACACGAGAGTTGCGCCACGCAACGTGTCATAACAGCCCTGCCGTCTCCATGATGGATACTGCTCCCTCGGGGGGATGGAGATATTGCAAATGGGGACAGGGGAGGGGATGGACAGCTTAGGGTCAAAGCTATTTTGATTTTCTTCCTCCTTTACCTTCTCGTCAGCCTTCGACAGCTGAATCCCAAGAATTTTAACACCACACCCGCGTTGAAATAATCACCAACAACAATTTGTGGAAATCCTGGGCATATTGTAGATTCATAGTTATCCGGAGATGATTTTTCTTGTATAAAAGACAGGTAATTGTTTTATTTCTTTGATCAAATTAAATGTTAGGGAATAGTCTTCAAAATGTAGCTACATCGTAAATGTAGGTCAATGCTTCTGATAGTGTTTAGGCCAGCACGGAAGGCATTGTGAACTTGACTGTGTGAGTAAATAATTTCTCTATAGCGAGTATTTCTGTAGTGTGTAAGTGAAAAAAATTTCAGTAGCCTGTGTAGAACATTTCAGTAGTGTGAGCCAGAGCATTGCAGTGGTGTGTGTGTGTGAGAGCATTTCAGTCATGTGAATGCAAGCATTTCAGTGTTGGTGGGAGCGTTTCAGTTTGGGTGTGAGAGAAACATTTTCTGTAGTGAATGAGAGTGTTTCAATAGTGGGCCAGCGAATACTTTTCATAATGGATATATGAGAGCGCTACAGTAGTGGGCGTGAGTTAATACATTTTCAGTAGTGTGTATGAGAGTGCTTCAGTAGTGTGGGTGAGTGAATAATAGGAAGTGAGCGCATTACCATCCTCGATGTGAGTGTTTCAGTAGTGTATGGGGGATTGTTTCACAATGGAACATTTTCCACTGGTGTGTATGATGGCGTTTCAGTATTGTATGTAAGTGAATACTTTTTCAGCATTTTGTATGAGAGCATTTCAGCAATGCATGTGAGAGTGTTTCAGGAGTGTTTCAGGGCAACATTTGTCATTTGTGTGTATGAGAGCATTTCAGTAATGTTTGAGAGCAAATCATTTTGAGGTCAAAAAGGGTCGTACAATTGTGTTTCAGACGAATGTGAGAGCATTTCATAGTTTATCGTGAGTGAATATTTTTTCAGTAGTGAGTGTGAGAGTGTTTCGGCTGTGTGTGAGAGGTATGATGTCCCAGGTGTAGTCAGGAGCTTTAGAAGCAGGTCAACGTACCATACATGCACCACAACCACAAAAGTACTTTGGCTTCTTCATTCTTTTCACACACTGCTGCGGGATGGGATTTTGCACACATTCAGTCAGACCACAAGTGCATCAAGAGGACATTGTGAACGGGAAACTGACGCAAGGTTTCGAACTTTCCTTTTTTGTTTTGTTTCGATTGAAGTGTGTCGCGAGTGCAGCCGCACATAAAAGTGAGCAGCATGCGAGACCTCCTGTGTGTGGCTGGACTCTGAATATTTATGGTCCTCACTGTGCCCTTTTCCTCTGCTCCATTTCCGCTCTATATTTAGTTGTCATGTCACCACAGCGCACACGTTTCACTTGTACATGATTGTCATGTCACCCGCATTCATGGAAATATCATCAATTTGCTCTTGATTAGGCGCTAACTAGAAAAGGGAGCTCACCTTTTTGTTGAACACGAGTGGCTGCGAATCTTCCCAACAGCCATTAGCTTCAATCAGGTCCACACGAGTGGGAATTAGTCAAACTAATCCGATGGATGCAGAAAGTAGCCAAGCACTGAAATTGATCTGCAGGAGATGGAGCGACAAGTACATTTATGAACCTCAGAATTATGAGAGACCAGCAACATAATCAGATCTGTACATTTGTGCTGGTGGTGCATGCAGCAGACACATCGATTACAATGGGACAGTTATTTGAAGTGAATGCTGGCAACTTTGTTAGCTAATGCTAATCTGTGTCAAAATTGCAGCTCTGCTTACCTTTAGCCTTTGAGGTGATAGTGGTACTGTGCTTGAAAATAGTAGACCTTCAAAGCCAGCCTCTCTCATGGGCAAAGAGGCTCTTCGTGGTGGTAGTGGCGGTGGTGGTGGAGATTCGATGTAAATGAGCCAAATTGTGACATCACAATTTACAAAACATAAAATCGCTCAGAGACTAATCTTGATTTAATTTCACACTGGAGCCGATCCCAGTTTTTGGGGTGAGACGCAGGGTACACCCTGGGCTGGTTGCCAGACAATCACAGAATTCAGGAGTAGATTACAAGTCGAATTTCTCTGTGTTTCAAGGAAAGTCAGGAATGCCAGCAAAGAAAGCAATGAACTCCAGAGAGATGCAGTGTGCAGACAAATGACATTATCTATGTCCACATTTGATAACATCTCCGAATGGATGGCCAATGCTAATCTATTTGGACAGCCGTGCTGCTGCACCATGAATAATAAAAGCGGCCTCAAGATCATTAATATGATAGATTTTCTTTAATGTGGACACACTACGCTAGAAGTCCACGCTGAGAGAAACAGCTCGTCTACATTGTGTGCACGGCTGATTTGTAGATGCAAGTTTAATACCATTTGACACGTAATGACATGGCACCACTTAACGGATCGAAAGGAATCTTGTAAAAGCAGATCGGATGCTCTTGGGTCAGTCTCTTGGTTGACTCAGTGCAGGAAAGTGGTTTGATTTGTGCGGCCACCAAGAGGAAACACTATGAATGCGGCACTAAAGAACATCATAAAACATTTTCATAACTCTACTGGTAAAATATTAGATTTTACAAAGACTGTGAATTTTGCAGGGTCACTATTTATAAGACTACAACTAGATTCTTTAGGCATTCCACAATGCAAATTGTTCCCATCAATTTTCCCTCATGGTTGAGTTTCCTCTTTCCGTTTTTTAATGGTGGTTGTGTCAATGACAGCGTAAAGCCTGGAAGTGGTGATAATATCAAACATTGTCATACGGCCAAGACTAAGAAAAGACAAAAACAGCTGAGATTACCACCTTACACTGAACACTCGAGATGATTGGAGCGGAAAGTAGTAATTGAAGTCAAGAGTCAAAGCGATACGTTTTGACTGAGAAATTAACTTCTTTATATGTTGGGAATGAGCTCTGCTGAGCCTGGGACATTATAGAGGTTCTTCACCTCCAGAGCGATGTGAAAGACTCATCACCAATTATCGCAAACGCTTGAGTTCAGTTATCGCTGCCAAGGGTGGCACAACCCGTTATTAGGTTCAGGGGGTAATTGCTTTTTTTTTTTTTTTTTTTTTTGACGGAGGGTCAGAAAGGTTTGGATTTTTTTTTATTTTATTTTGCTCATTTATAAATTGAATTGTCATTTGAAAACGGCATTGTGTATTTCCTTAGGTTGTCTCTGAGTGATATTAAAATTGATTTGATGACTTGAAACCTTTGTGTGGGTTACATATGCAACCCCTCCCCCCCAAAAAAACAGAAATTAGGTGGGGGCAAATACTTTTTCACATCCCTGCACATGTACATGCCTACTGCTTACTTGTTCTGAAATCAAAAAATAAAATACTATGTAAGCACTTTATTTTTTTTAGTTCAGACTGGAGTTCGATTGAAGTGTTTTGGGATCATACTTTGTTTCATCACATCATTTCAATAACCACGTGGTCCACCTTTGCAACCACCGTGGGCTCACTCTTGCCCCTCTTTACCGTGTCGTTTGTGAACACAACAGGTAGTGGCATTCAGAAGAAAATCCACCAAAAATCGAGTTCATTCCGCCTGACCAGAGTCCCGACAGCGCATAAAAATGAAAGAGAGTTCCCCGGAGAGCTTCAAAGACACCGGGACGATATTGTTTTCTGCTTCCTCTTCGGCTCTGCTGCATCGCAGCCACTTGATTGATGGCTGTGTATTCACCGAGGAAATAGACATTGGCTATCAGCATGCAACACATGATTACGCTGTCACGAGCTAGAGAACACCATCCTCCGCGTGGTAAAGCCGTATTGCCTTGTGTAAAACAACACACCTGACTCAAAGTGGCTTTTATTTTATGTGTTGTGATGTGCCTCTGCACACATTCCTGGATTCAGTCAATATTTTTCTATTTCTCTCTTTAATTCTCCCCACTGAGGTGCGCTTTCAGGTGGGTTTATTATCCGTGCCCTTGCAGCCGGCTGCCCACCCCCTCATTTTAAAAAAGACCTTCTCAGTGTACACGGGCCACTGTGGTGCACTTGAGAGCAGAAAACAACCTTACAGAGGCCTTGAAATTTCAGTCGAGAGGCTCAAAATGGAAGGAGGTCAGGGAGGGCTTCACTCCAAACCCTGCCTCACTTTTTGAGAAGCCTCACTGGACCATGAGGAGACTGTGACACTCGTTTCCACTGTGAAAAACCAAGTGGGACATAATTATGGCGCGCTACATGTCTGCACCATCGTTTTTTTTTTTTTTTTTGTGTCTGTGACTGCTTCACGGGATGTGTATTGATTTGGACAGCATATTGAGAACACCAGTGACTGTTTGTATTCATCACTACTCTGAAGTATTCATCACCACGGGACCAAAAATCTCATCATGTCAGGCAACCAAACATCAGGTCCCCAAAAATAGGGAATGCCATTACAACCTTGGCCCATTTGTCACAAATGCTGTCTCTTCAGCATGGTCGTCATTACTTTACTGGGACAAAAATCTGTTTACTCGGTCATGTCAGGGGACCAAAAATCAGGTCGATGAAAAGAGAAAACCCATAACCCCAGAATAACTTTATTTTTTGTTTTGTCCTCCTTATGTGTGCACTGTAGTTTTCATCACAAAAATGTAGCTTGACATTAAAGTATTAGGAGAAAACCTAAAACCCTTCTTTAGCTGACTAACCTAATTATGTACTGAATTGCTTTTGATTGTGCAAGTGTACCCGAATAGACCTGTGGGTGAGTAATCTAAATAATGGCCTCCACAGATAATTACAGTGCAGTATGCATACTTTATTGCCATATGCAAGCATGCAATTAAGTGCTCATCATGCTGAGTGATGATTCATGAGTAGATTGCATTAGATCCACTCAGCCTCCCATTCATCTAACAGATTTCTCACGCTGTTCTTTTTTTGTCATAAAGAGCATTCCCTAAACACATACTGGACAATTTTTCACGTATCTGCATTATTTTATCTTATCACATTGTATTGTTTGTGGTCATATACTGCATAGAGCTTTTATTATTAAATATTATAAGGATGTGTGCACTCAACCATCAGCGTGGCCAAAAATAACTCAAAATGTGAGTCAGCGTTAAAAGTTACGCAAGTGTAAAGTGTCTGCATGACCAACACCCTCCCACAATTTCTGCGTGCGCGTGTGTGTGTGTGTGTGTGTGTGTGTGTGTGTGTGTGTATGAGGATTGTACAAGATTATATTTTCTTAAAATAGGTTGACAAAATAACACCTAAGGTAGCCATGGTTACCAAGTAGGTAGAGGAGGAAGAGGAAGAGCCTACAGAGGAAACGCATGGGCTTCGTGGCTTACACGGTGGTAACTCGTTCGAAACTGTGTAAAGATACTGAACTCTCAAGTACGTACTGTATGCCCTGGCTGATACATGCATTGAACGCACTTTAATCCTTTCATGCACCTTGTAACCTGATAACATGATAACCGCTGTCCCTGAAAGGGTTAAACTAGTCAAGGTCACAGTTGGCGTTCCTTGTGTTCAAGTAACGGTTACTTGAACACAAGTAACTGTGTTACTTAGTAACCGATCTGTGTGGAGGAACCTGGCATAATGCACTGCTGTGTGAATGAGTTTGTGTCGACGCGCGTGTAAGACAGGAAGTCGCAATCGCACAGCCGCGTAGGCAAGCGACACATTTGAGCTTCGCACATCTCCAGACAGTCTGACGATAAGACTCATAAATTCTGCATTTATTGGCACTCCCTTAACTCACACTTCTTAACTGAGATTGGCAGTAGTGGAAGGAAGTGAAGCAGCAGATTTTAAAGCGAAACATACATCATATATAGACAGGCAACAAAAACAATCTGATGGTTTTAATAACATCCTCTGATAGGGAATATAAACTCATGATTTCTTTAATATATAATTTTAGCGATTAAAAACATTGATTGTTATCAATATTTTATATGTTAAAAGTCATTATTATGATTTGTAGTATTCTCTGACGATCCATCCATCCATCCATTATCCAAGCCGCTTATTCTCACAAGGGTCACAGGTGTGCTGGAGCCCATCCCAGCTCATTTCGGGCAGTCGGCAGGGTACACCCTGAGCTGGTTGCCAGCCAATCGCAGGGCACACAGAGACGAACAACCATCCACGCTCACACTCACACCTAGAAACAATTTAGAGTGTTCAATCAGCCTTCCATGCATGTTTTTGGAATGTGGGAGGAAACCGGAGTATTTGGAAAGGAGCCTTATTTGGGACCTTAAGTACCCGTGATCATATTTCGAGCTCAAGTGGCGGAAAAGACATCAACTTTGGTACCGTGATGATAAAACATTTTGGACCTTAAGCATCAGGAAAAGAGCCACATTTGCTACTTTATGTTACAGTGTTACTGTACAGTTATGTTTTGTGGATTGACTATCCGGAAAAGAAACTCATTTGGTAGTGTCAGTAACAGGAAAGGAGCGTTATTTAGTACCATGAATACAATATTTGGTACCTTAAAAGTGACAAGAGCTATCGTCTTTGATATGTGGGACCACGGAAATGAAAATACTGTGATAGGGACAAAATTAGCTACTGTCCCTGATACATAAGTGTATGTTATAGTGTAGTAAGCACATACAGTATATAAGTTATGTGTCTGAAAAGCAACCATAAATGGTACGGTGGTGACTTAAGTATCAAGGTTCACTTGAGTATCAGGAAATCGTTGACAGTCTCATGCCATTAAGTGTGCACTGGTGGTGGCTCGTGATCAGGAGGGGGAAAAGGACATTACCCCTTTCATGCAACAATAATGCTCACCTGTAACCTGATGACATGATAAGATGTCCACTGTAGTAACCGCTACTATTCTCCTGAGACACCTGAAGGACGGCGAGCATTCAATCCCATTCATTTCTTCACGTGGCAGCCTAAGTGCTGGTAGATGATGCATGTTGATGTGCATCGTCTTTAAGTTTTTTCCAATTAAAAGAAATGCAAGGTTCACCGATGTGATTGAGGTTTCTTAAAAGGATTCTTCCAAGTCAAACTAAAAAAAAAACTGTTTTCTATCTCAACTGTTTTAGAGTTTATTGTCTGGCCTTTGCTTCACAGAGAATAAAATAGAAGGAGGTGGTGGGAAGAAAAAATTTACAGATTCTCCTGAGCGCCTTCTGATGGAATTAAGGCCCTCAGAGGAATGACTACATGTCTGACCTTTTTTCCATGACCTATCAGCAACCCAGCAGTGAGCCATTTCCGTGGTTACGACGGGCCGCGCCTGTCTTTGCATCCTCAGGCATTTCAGGCTGAGTGCCTTTCAAAGCCTAAAGTGTCTCAGATCGCTAGAGAAGGCGGCGGAGGGTGGCAGAGCCTTTAAACGGTTTACATGTCCTCCAATTCAGTCCCGTGGCTTTAACGGCCACCGCTGACGGGGAAGCAACTAAGTGTCAGCGTGAAGAAAGGAACACTCTCTCTCTGCATTATTGTATCGAGGCTTGGAAGCCAAGACACACTTCCATGTGAAAAATGATCCTAAGCAGACTTCAAGCAGTACATCTCGTCACAAATTATTGAATGTGCAACAAGGGCAGTTGGGTTGGTTAGCGCATCTGCGTCACAGTTTGAAAGTTCGATTCCGGGTCTTGCTTCCTTCTACAAGCAACCATTCATACTCACGTTCACACCTTTGGACAGTTTTGAATTCTTTGAACCTAACATGCTTGCGAAAAGCCAAGCAGGCATTGGGATAACATGTAAACTTCACACAAGAGGGCCTGAGCTGAGGTTTGAACCTAAGAATCTTTTGACTCTGAAGGAGCTGTGCTGACCAACAAGTGCTGAATTTGAGTTTCATTTTACTTTATTTTTATACACACACACACACACACACACACACACACACACACACACACACACACACACACACACACACACACACACACACACACACACACAAACATATGCCTTGTGCCCTGGAACGCTCGTTGCATATGTAAGAGTATCGATTTGAATTTTAATGCTACTTTTACTTGCCTTTTGACGTGGATCCAAATGTGGCCTAAAAGATCTAAAAGAGCATTTTTAAATACTGATCATGAATTCAACAAAAAAAAATGTGACCCATACACAACCACTGGTATTTCTTTTTTAATTATTGTGATTTAATTGATTCCCTTTAAAGGGGCCAACAGTATATACCTAAAATCTCAATACCTGTCAAAATACTTTGTACGTGCGTTGATTACATGTTGCATAATATTACAGCAAATACAACCATACAAAAAAAACATCATTATTTCAATACCAGCCCGATAATCTTAATGTAAACTCCTTATCTCTATAGACAAAGAATTATCTAGTACAACTGTTCTATTAGGTTTTATGAAGTGGGTACTCCATTGTGGTGATTTGCTGTTTTATAATCATAATAGGAATTGCATAATATACTGTATTACAATATTAAGTATTCTATTCATTGAATAATTTATGCTTATTATTGTATTTAAAGTATTGATTTTCAATTCACAAGGCTCAGAAGGTCACATCTTAAGTAAGCAACCTGTGTTTGCAAGTTATTGACCGGGGGCCGCATCTTGCCTGCTCTGTTGTTTAATCAGGCCCATCGAACAGCTACATCATCATGTAATAGTTGTTGCATTATTTTAGCTTGTTTTTTTCTTTTTTTAGAATGTGTTATTTTGAAAATTGCATTTTCATTATGTAATACAATTGTAATAATAATAATAAAATAAAATTAATGTAACGTATGATACATGGAATTTTAATTATTCAAATAGCTATTATACATATTTTCACATGTTATTGCTTTTCTCATTCATTGTTTTTGTTTTTTTGACACCACAAGTACAAATGAGCTGGCCTATCTCAATCTTTGTGAAAAATCTAATGAGGCCCTCGAGCAGAAAAGTTTGCTCACAGCCATGGTAAAAGTGTACAGTACAGCAGTATTTTTCTTGCAATTTGTTGGAGGCGAGTCACCGCAATTTGGCAAACGACAGACAGACTTGAATTTATTCCCTCTTCCTGCGGAATTCTCATTTGGGCTGCAGCTCCCAACTGACTTTGCCCCATCAACCCGACTATGCTGTTCCTTCATGACATATCTTGACGCTAGACTTTTATCTTGAGATGTGTGTGCAGTTTCTGCATATTTGCATGCAGCAGCTCATTTTTGCTGAGTACTCTATCTTCTTTTTTAATGGTTTATTTATTTTCAGTACTCTGCTCTGCTCTAAGGCTTACTTGTTCTAAGATACTGTATCCACTTCAGCTTTTCTTGGCAGCGATGAGCAACTTTTGCACTTTGAAATTGATTTGATTTGAATTTTTGGTATCATGCCGCGTCTTGGTAGGCGCACTGCTCAAAAGCATTCTTGTGTTGTGCCGAGTGCTTTTCTCCATGGCCCTCCAGCCAAATGCAAACTGGTAGCAAAAATATTAGCATCAAGCTACAAGTCAAACATTAAATATGCATGCACCTATTATTCCACAAACCACCGTAAATCAACTTTTTTCCTCATTCCTAATTTTCCTCAAACGACCTTTACTTGGAGCAGACAAAAACACATTTGCTAATATTTGAAGCTTCCAAGTTGCTGTGCAGACAAGCACGCTCCATAGTAAGCAAGTAACTTGTCATCAGGTCTCAGAGGGAATTGAACTCACAACCCCTGATTTATAAGACAATTGTTCATGCCACAGAGATATGAGGCCTTCCAACAGTAGGACAATTTGGGAATTTCAGGTGAAAAGCAAAAACACCAAATTGAGTAATATTGAACTAGCTCTACAACTGATGATCATTCTTTACTTTTCATATAGGGCCTCATAGCTCAGTGGTTAGAGCACTGATCTAGTAAACCAGAGGTCGTGAGTTCAATTCTCACTGGCGCCTTGAGGAAAAAAATATAGTTGAGATTTTTGAAATTGTGCCAAACAAGATAAGCAGCTTCATCACTATTATTATGGATACCGTATATGACACACGTTTAGTTTGCTACAGCAAAACAATGGGCTAGGATTTTCTGGGAAAAAATTGGTGAGAGCCCTAATGTCAACAGTCGCTATCCTGCATGTTTAACATGTTTCTTTCCTCCAATAAACCTGATTCAAACAATCAGCTCATCAAAAAGCTCTTCAGAAGCCTGATATCGATCCTGTTCATTTGAATCAGGTGTGTTGCAACAGGGAGAGATGGAAAAAATGCAAGACGGCGGCCCCCGAGGACCGGAGTTTGACACCTGTGATCTAAAAAATGCAGGATAACAGCCCATCCTTCCTTTAGAGGCAGTTCTAGGTTCAATTCTTACAGAAACCGGATGCCATGATAAACATTTGCCATAAATTAAGCTAAACAGGATGAATACAGTCTGAGACTAAGGCAATGCAGTTGTCCTCATAGACGTTAGAGTGTGGCACAAATCCGCCATACTGGTGCAAATGTACTTATGATGTTTAAATGCCATGCTAAGTTGCTATGTGGGCCTTGTAGTTCAGTGGCTAAAGCACTGGTCGAAGAAACCAGGAGTCATGACTTTGATTCTCATTCGGGCCTGAGAAGACCTGAAGGATTGCTAAACAAGATTAGCTTAGTGGTTTGAGTCCTGGTTTATATGCGAAGTGCTTATACTCTAGTCAGCACTATATTCTTTTGAAACTCATCACCTAAAATTATAAGGCAGATTTGCTAGATGTGTCCTCGTAGTTTGGTGGTTAGAGTAGTTTTGTACACCAGGAGTTGTGAGTTTGATTCTCACTGGGCTCTGGCAGTCAAATACGATTACTGCTCTTGTTTGCTAGCAAGGTGTTATGCTTTAATTTTTATTAATTGCATGCTAAAACCTCGCAGTTGGCAGGAGAACTGGTGTTGGAAATCTGGGGTCACAGGTCAAATTTTCTTTCATTCCATTAGATTTGCCATGTATAAAAAGCATGTTTAATTCAAAGATAAGATAACTTATTTGACTCACATTGGGGAAATTTGCAATCTACAGCAACGTAGAAAGGGTTCTGTCAGTCGTCATCTGTATCTCACATTGGGGAAATTTGCAATCTACAGCAACAAAATTGGGGGGGTCGAGAAGAAGAAGAAAAAAAAGCAAAAACAAAAGCAAAAGCACTCATTCCATAGAATGCTACTAGTAAGCAAGTGAAAAAAAACATGTGTCGGTTTGCTAATTTTAGCTGACAACTTCCTAATTCGTGGAAGATGTTGAACAGAGCCCGACAGTATGATTGTTTCCATAAAATTTCCACAGTGTTTTATGGAAATATTTTCCATAATCCTAACTATCTGCCTATTACTTCCTCATTGTTAAAATGATTGCTCCGAAAAAAGGTCATTAAAAGAACAAAGCTTGTGCCTGCCAAAGAGCTTTGCGCAGTTCTGTGCATACTATAGCGACAAAATGCAATCGATGTAAACACAGTAATATTGTCACCATCCCAAAATTACAGAAATGAATTGATCTCTCTCTCTCTCTCTCTCGCTCTCTCTGATTACTTCATTTTGCAATTCTCCAGTAGCTCTTCTCTGACACGTGCATCACATCCAATAATGAATTTCAAATGAGATATGAGAGAGCAGTGATTGTCTCTTGGCTGACAACCTCTTCATACCATCCATCCATCCATCCATTTACTAATCCACTTATCCTTACAAGGGCCGCAGGCTTGCTGGAGCTTATCCCGGCTGTCTTCTGGCAGTAAGCGACGTACACCCTGAGTCGGTTGCCAGCCAATTGCAGGGCACACATAGACGAACAACCATCCACGCTCACAATCACATCTGTAGACAATTTAGAGTGTTCCATTAACCTGCCATACATGTTTTTGGACTGTGGGAGGAAACCGCAGTACCCGGAAAAAACCCACGCAGGCACAGGGAGAACATGCAAACCCCACACAGGAAAGCCGGAGGCAGAATCGAACCCTGCACCTCTGCACTGTGAGGCAGACTTGCTAACTAGTCCCTCGCCGTGCCGCCCCCTCTTGATGCTAATAAGGTTACTTAATACATTTCCAAGTCTTCATGCAATTCTGCCCATTTCAAGTAGTTATCCTTTTGATTATCACGACAGGCTGGCTCTGCGGTGCCCACATGGCTCCTTCGGCCACCATTAAGAAGCCAATGAACTCACTTTCATAATCAAGAGAATTAGAGCAGCTTGGCGACACCCCACAGGCACTGCTGCTTTTTTGTGTCCAAATGTGTGTTAAAGGCACTTTGTTGTCATGGTGCTTTGTATGCCAGTGGGACACAATGACAGTTTTATCGAATTAGCTTAAGAACACATTCATTAGATCGAGTTAACTTATGAATATCTTCCATGAGCATGATTCCACAAACACAGTGCTAACACATAATGGGAACTGCCATGCCACCACAAAAACCGTCTATGTGGTGGTGTTGTAACGCTTAAAGCAATGAACTGTTGAACATAGAGGGTGTTGCAACTCATCGAGACAGACATAATAACAATACTAAATACTGTTGAAAATTGTTAATTGGCTTTCATCATCATGCAACCAGAGGGTGGAGCCAACGCATGCAATAAAGTGAGCAGTGACTTCATGTTGCTGACTTAGTAACTTTTTGCTCTATTTAATGTCTCTTTCTTCCCAAAAAGTGAGTAGCAACAAACCTTGTGATTTTGCAGTAGAGACTCCCAGCAGAGTAGATGTCCACACTTGCACGTCGAGACTGCGAACGAATGGTGCTTGGGTAAAGCCATTTGGCAAACACTTTTCTTTGGTGGCATTGCAAAAACGTAGGGGGAAAAGAAATCAGATTTTCTGACATCATACATGATGATGGTTGAAATTAAATTTTAATTGACTTTCAAGGCATATTTGCTCCAGAAACTACTTTGTCTGACTCCAAATTGTTTCACAATCGGAACACTGAAATCTGGTTGCTAAATCCTTTGTCTGTCTCCTTAATTAGGCAGACTGTCAGCTGTTGTATAATGCAGCGTTTTTTTTCATTTAGCCGACGTGTCCTTCAGGCTAAACCATCAAAGGAAAGACATATTGTTTTGGTTATTTATAGCAAAGTATGGTATCATTTTAATGGTCCGGCCCACTTGACATCTACCCAGGCCGTATGTGGCCCACCATGTGAAATGAGTTTGACACCCCTGGGCTAAACCATAATGGTTTGTCTCAGTTGCGGGTTGTACAATGATTTTCAACTGATTGATTTGTCAATGTGTTGTTGACTAAATCCTCATCGTCAACAAGGTGTAACAGCCTTTTAAAAGACAAGCCCCTCCCCAACCGTCGAAACCCCGCCCTCTCAATCACCCACCACCCAAGTACACACAATGACTCTCAATCAACACTTTCGGTAGCTTAAATGATGAATGTCTGCGGAAGGAATATATACTTTGACTCCATCACGATACCAAAGACAAAAAGGTCCATCATTGGGAAACCTGGCGCTGTATGCAGATTAAAATGAATCTGATTTTCGGTAACTTTTTTACAAAATGTCAAATTGACATGGTTTGTTCAAAAGCAGACCAGAACTGATGTGACGGATACAGCCTGGGATTTTGTGAGGCTTTAGTGCCCCCCGCTGACGAAATGAAATAACGCAAGTAATTTTTACACTGAATGCACAGCATTTTTTTTTTAACAAAAAGCTCACAATACTGACATGAAAGACGAGCAAGTAGGTAACTTAACTATCGTCGTGGCACCGTAAATAAAAAGAAACACCACAATTTCAATTTACAACACTGACCATACAAATATAAGACAAAAGTAACGATATGCCATGCGCAGATAAGCAAAAAAATACATCTAACAGTAAGTACCAAAGTACAAAAAATGTCTAACTTCTTTATGAACCATGTAGTGTTTCACACAATAAAAAGATGCACTACAAGTATGTAATTTGGGGCCATTGTACTGCAATTATTACCTAATGTATTTTACACCACAGGTGTCAAACTTCGGTTCTTCGGGGCCACCATACTGCATGTTTTAGATGTTTCCCTCCTTCAACACACCCGATTCATATAATCAGGAGCGTTATCCGGCTCCGGCAGAGCTTGCCAATGAACTGATCATTTGAATCAGGCCTGTGGGAGGAGGGAAAGATCTAAGACAGGAGTTTGACACCTGTACTTTACACTATCACACTGGGGATATTCCATAGGCATGTGATTCTCAAAATCTGAAGATAAATGTCTCCTTTGACTCAGTTTTTCTCTTCTCAATTTACAGTGTATGACTTTGATGTATATAATTTGATATGATATCCCCCCCTTAAAAAAATCTACAGTGGAACCTCCAAAGTTGAATGGCATACAACACTTTAAGGATACAGCCAGCATAAGACTTCTTCACGTGGTACAAGAAGGAACGCGGATTGTTTTATATCTGTGATGTTGATGCGGTTTTCAGAAAAAAAAAAATTAAAATAAAATAAAAATTTTAAAAAGACTTTGCTTTTGCATTAGCCTAGGTTAGTGACGATAGCGCATTCAGACTTGCATACAATTTCGGGCTAAAGTCACTGCCGTAGGAGCAGTGAAACATTTGTAATGTCACATCACAGGTTGGATTTGTCTTTTACTTGCAAAATAACATTTTGACATGCATGTGCAAGAAATACACAACACTTGAGGTGTCCATGCAATTTCCAGCATCATTTAAAACAGCCGCTCACGTCACAAAATTCCACTATTGGTTTTAGAGCATCTTAATTCAGTTACGGGTGCACTTTCTTAAAAAGAAAAGATCGATGCCAAGATTATTTTTTGTACATGCATTAGTCCATCCTCGGTTTCTAAGGGGTATAATCATAAAATCAGAAAGGGACTCAGTGTGACCTACACTAGAAAAGGGTCTTACTGTTCAGTACAATATCTGCAGTAATAACACTTTAAGGATACAGCCAGCATAAGACTTCTTCACGTGGTA
>NW_017805826.1:1617335-1659811 GCF_001891065.2 Hippocampus comes
GATGGCCCGTTTTATAGAAACTTCATGTCGCCCTCATCATCCTGTTGTATTGTTTGAAAATAGACTGATTACATGATGGTTTCATTGTCGTGCCCTGACCCACCCTCCGAGGTTCCCACGGTAACTGGCGTGGAGCCGGGCGTGGGACTGTCGATGGTGTTGTTGTTGTTCACTTTGGTGTTCTTCTTGCACTCAAAGGCCACCTGGTCCTTACACAACTTGTGGCAGTTCATCCCGCAGTCTGTGCGAAGGCAGCGCAAAGTCAGAACAGGAACTCAACCGCTTTTTGAATCTCTGCTGCAACTGCAACGCTCAGACCTTTGCGTGCACTCTTTAAAGAACAATTGACTGACACCGGTCTAGGTTTAGCTTGCAACATGCGAGGGGAAATAACACAACTTACAGGATTCAATGAGATTCAATACAAGAGCTTAGCATCGAAATATTCAATAACGCTGAGGTTTGAGTTATATTCGAGTGGTAATAATCCAATGACTGTGCTTAGAACTCAATGGGGTAACCAGCTCTCAATATGATGCCATGCTGTACTACGTCGGTCTTAACTCCAAACTTAAACATACTTTTAAACTAGGAATGCATGATTGCAGACGACATCATTGTATCACACTGGGCATTTGGCAGTTTTTAGGTTACCGTATGAATGTTTTGCACGCTAAAAGGCGTTCAACCAAATCAAACAGGTTTCAATAAAAAAAAGGGACAAAATGAAATTCTTATGAATTACACTAAATTTTTGAGCAAGCACGGGCAACTAGTGGTTAGCTGTCTGCCTCACAGCAGAGAGGTCTGATTTGAATTATCTCTAGACAACGCATGACTAATGTCCGAAGAGTTACCTTTGCATCTGTAGCCTTGCTTGATGACACCCCACAGCTGGAAAGAACACACAGGATTGTCAAAAGCGTTGTTTTTGTTTTTTTTAATGGTGTGCATTGGCTCATCTGCTGACTTACAAATCCAGAGCAGTTGTCGCAAAAGGTGGGCTTCATGTAAGTGGTTTCCTGAAAGTTATGAACAAAGCCCAGGCCAAGTTTGGAGCAGATGACACTGGCTCGCATGAAATAAGCTGTGATCTCATCTCTGTTGACAAGTCCTTCTCTGTACAAACATATGAAAAATGGGATTACGATATTACTAATGAAACAACCCATGACATTTACACTGACAGTTTTTGCTAGGGATTGCATGATTTTGTGTGGTCGGTGAACATCGCACGTAAGTGGGTCCGCATGCAAAAAATAGACTAGAGAGCAGTGAGGTTATGGTTAGTTGTGCAGCCTCTTGAAGCTTCCTGTCGCCGCACTTATCACTACAAATACCACTTTGCTCTCTCCTGCAGTTGCAAATGAGTGCGTGACCTGCCGAGCACTCACTTGTCTTTGTCCATGACACAGAAAGAAAAAGGGAAGCTGGCGGCAATTTTCTCAAAGTCCTCTTGAGAAATGAAGCCGTTCTCATCGTGATCGTAGTTCTTAAACACGGACTGTGGAGGACAAGAGGGGAAAAAAATGGATGTTGCTCGACAATGAATGAAAGCAGCCTGTCAAAATAATCACCATGCTCCTTCCTTATGCCAGGGATGGGCAACTGGAGGCCTGTGTGGCCCGCGACCACATTCTGAGTGGTCCCTTAATTCATTTTCAAAAAACAATGTGAAAAATATAATTACATTTTTAGAGCCTTTTGTTTAACAAAAGCAAAAAATTCTTCATGAAATGCTGAAAAATATTTTATATTTCCACAAAAAACTGGGGGAAATGGGGAAAAAAAAATCAAAAATATGAAAGTATCTTGGAAAAAATAAATGCCAATCCGCGGGTGTGCAACTGCAAATATTCTGTAGTTTTGTGACTGCCCTTTTACTACACATGTGAGGAGACCTAATATTTTTTGGTGGGTTTCGAATGGTATGGAGGACAAACAAAGTTGCGAAATAATATTACAATTTTGAGTGAGTTGAATTGAATTGGAGAAAAAAAAATTTACAAAATGAGTTGTAGCTCTCAATGTTGCTTTCGTGTTCCGCAGTTTTGTGCCACCCTTGTTTTTTTTTAATTTTTTTTTTTTATGTGAGATCCCTTTGCACTGGAAACAAATTACTGTCCAGTATGTGGTTATTTTATTGTTTGCTTCAAACCCTTAGTTGTTGGGTTAGGATAGTGGATATATAGTGGATATTTTATATATACTGTCCAAATAGAAATGAAATCTAAATGAAATATCCTAAAAGCCTGTTTTTTGTCCATATCTAATATAGCATTTTTGTCATACATCTGGTTGGGGAGTGCATGGTCCTATGTGGCCTCCCAGTAACACTGCTGAAAAATTGTGGCCTCCTACAGCATTTGAGTTGAACATCCCTGCTTTATGCCCCACCTCCAAAAAAAAAAAAAAAAAAAAAAAAACGTACAATAGCAAAGACTTACGTCCACCATTCTCTGCACATGTTTGCTAATGGTTCGAGGATCCGGTTTAGGAGCCACTCCCGATACCCAGTCGACAACCACTGGAGGTCTAGATGGGGTTGCTGGCTGATGGAAAATTAGTTCATAGTTGAAAAATAAGTCTCAATAAGTGAATAAGCATATTTTCTCAAAACTGTATTCCCTCAAGCAGTAACAGGGGGTGTTTATTTACTCAAATGCAGACAGTTCCAGTTGTTCTATGAAGAAGGCATTTATTTGTACAAATGTATGCATTAGGATGCACCTGCCAGAACCTAACTGATTTTTTTAATCTAAAGCAGAAAAAAGGCATCTATTTGGGTAGAGTCATTTATATGTTGATGTGAAAGTAGGAGGGGCTGTATATCCAAGAGTATGCGTGGTAAATGGTAAACAAAATTATTAGAAACAACTCTTATAATGATAAATTACAGATCTATACAACTGTTGAATACATCCAAAATAAACAGATTTCTCTGACAGTGTGATCTTTTTAAAAACACATTTTTCTTGTATTAGTTTCCATGGATATATGCAGCTATGACTTGTGGGTGTGAAGTGGTTCGATCACTCACAGGGGCTTTACAGTTCTTGGGTTCCCGGGCATAAGACAGTTCGTAGATTTCATCCTCTGTGTAGTAAAGGTCCAAGGACAGCTGGATGGAGAGAGTGAGAGAAGGTGTGAGTGAGAGAGAGAGAGAGAGAGAGAGAGAGAGAGAGAGAGAGAGAGAGAGGAGGCTCAATGGTACAAGAGCACATTTTCAAGGACATACTGTATTCATGTAAAGCACCGCAAGGATGACACACACAAGTACAGTGCAGCAATTTGAATTCACTCTCATTCACACTCAGTTTGTCACCCACACACTCATGGATCCTAGACTCTCATCGCACCCACGCGTGTGCAGACAAACCACATGCTGGAACCGTGTCTGCCGCAAAGGATTATTTTGCTAGTCGGCGAGCCACTGACAGTAGTTGCAATTAGTCGACTAATCGGATCGTATGTAAAGCGCAGCATACCGCACCAGCAAGAAGCTGCTCTGACAGTATATAACTATCATTAGCTTGAGTTCTTCAAGCTATGTACAAAAAAAACAAACAAAAAAAACCCCAATTAAGTATGTTGAACTTTGATTCATGTTTGCAGCTTGTACCAGCATTCCTGATATGTTGTACATGTTAAAAAAAAACCCACATACTTCATAAAACAAAGCAACCTGTGTGCTAATAACGGCTAGCTGGCAGGCATGACTGTCCCTTGCAGAAATGGAATCGGGCATCAACCACATCATACTTTTCAGATGCTTATGTACCACTATCGTGCTGCCATGAAAGGCAGGTTGGCATGGCATTTCCTATTTTGGGTGAAAAGCACTTTGTTGCTAACACCAGTTAGCCATGACACTGCATTAGCCACTGTACTTCTGTTTACATCACGGATGACCCATATTAACTGTACTATCCATGTGCGTCACAGACAGGCAGACGGCAAGTGGAAGCAGAGGAAATGAAAGTGTCAGATAAATAAATATCAATAGATCTCTAAAAAAGATAAACAACGCATTGATTATTAAGTCGACAGATTTGATTATGGGTGTAATTGTGACTAGTCAACTATTCTCGGCTGCCCTAGCAGGAACACACATCTGCATCAGTCCTGGTGAATCAAACACCACATAATGTGGTGAATCAAACAAATGAGTGTGTGTGTGTGGGGGGGGGGGGTCGAGGGGCTACTATACCGTCAGGAGGTGGACCAAGTCCTTGTTGGCATCCAGCTTGGGAGCGATCTGCTGTAGCTGTATCAGCTCATTGATATGGCTGTAGAGGGCTTGCAGCTTCTGCACGTTCACTTTATTGTCTTCCACATAGTCCGGCATGGCCTCATTCACTGAAATGAGGTCTTTAAGGTGCACGCCCAGGATGGGGATTTTAAATCCTGTACACTTGTTGTATGCTTGTCTGTAGTTATCAAAGTTTCTGCATGAGGAGAGCAGATCTGTCATTTCATTTAACACCTGGAGAGGGGGGGAAAAAGGACATCTTAGCTCCCCATGAACACTCATGAGTACATATGGAGCACTCGTAATTGCACATTCAGAGCCCATGCCTCCATGAGGCCCATAATAAAAATTTTAGATTGGGGTACTTTATTTTTGTCAATAATTTTGTTTAGTGATCATTCTTTGTTGAATTCCTGGGATGATTGCATAAAGACTCCAAAAAAAAAACAAAAAACAAATAAAACGGCAGAATGGGGTTCATTTAAACAATATTCCAAGAGACAACACACTCACGCATCTGAGTATCATCTCAGTCTACTAAAAGTAATAACAATATAATCCAGTCTATCATGCATTTAACGTCAAAGTGTGATCTGGTTTATTAATTTTGTTTTTTAAAAACTGCAACCGCATAGTGTAAAAATAACTTGTAGTAAAAGAACTCTAATCATGTGTAATAACAACAAACAAAACCACAGACAGTGGTGGCTGCTCAATAGAGGGCGCCGCCCCACCATTCAGCTGAGACACCTTTAGTAAAACAAAAACGGAATAATGAAATAAAAATTCTAAATATATGCATTTCTATTTTTAAATCGGCAGGACAACAAGTTGTCTAAAGTGCTTGTAGTTCATGATGAGGTAAGTTGTTTTGTTCATCTCTTTTGGATGATTTCACGATTTCATTCCTCTTTGGGGCACACAAACCTTTGCACATTGGCTCCCATTAAAAGTTTGACATGCGCAGTAGACTCAATAAATACAATTATTTGAAACAATAAATAGAACCACGGTGAGGCATAACATTGTTATGCAAATACTTCTGATGAAAATGTTTTAACATAATTGAAAAATTCAAATGTACAAAAAAATGGACAAAACATTTCATGAAATATAAATCTAAATAAAGGCTTTAATCCAAACATTCCAGTTTTTTAATGTTAGTCTGCTCTTCCTCAATACAACCACACAAAGCAGGTGTTTAGTTCGCTTACGCTTTGGATCGGCTCTGTGATTATTCATTACCTTGATGACCTCACTGGGTACATGGGAGGTGGTGTCCTTCAGTCTGGATATGGAGCTGTGACAAAGCCCTCCCACCACTGCCATTAGCGTGTTGTAGTTGTGCATGAGGTGTAAACCCTGGTGGACGCACACAAACACATACAAGGTCATTCAACTCGACGCCGACATTGAGATCCACTAGAAAAAAAAAAAAAATCTATCAAGCTCAGTTGAGATGGTCAGAGATGTATTCATGCAACAATACACTCACGATTGTGGTTGTAGTTTGCTGTGATGACAGATACATGTTTCAAGTAGTTCTGGTTATATAATACAGAAAACCACAGTTACATAAAGCACTTAAATTGTTGTTACTTTTTCACACCCATTGTTTGCCTTCTTTTTTTTTTTTTTCCCAACCCGAAGCGCTTTCCCATTTCTTCTCAGCTCTGAAATTCCTGCTGTCATTGGAGAATGATGGTGTGAAATTTGTTTCCACACCCCATGGGCTTTGTGCTCAGCAGCAGGCTGGCGATTTAATGGCACGAACCAATGCAGGGTGGCAGGCCCGCCGAATGATGCGTCGCTTTGGCTTTTGAGTGCACCTAACCATTTTTTTGAAGTTTGTTAATTTGACAAATAGGGACTAGCAAAAGAGTGTGAAATTTCTAGAAACATTCAATGCACTAGCATTCCAAGTTCGGAACTCATGGCATTTTAATGGAATTAACATCAACTTTAGAATAATAAATACAAACAGATAAGAAGGAATGCATTCATATCAAAGTATTTTATTGATACGCATTTTTGACTGGATGTAGAGTTCTACTTCACAGCGTTTAGAATTATTTGGTAAAGAAAAGTCAGTGGGTGAGCGTGTTTTGGTTGGGGGGTACTTACATATGACTGCATTAAAAAAAAAAAAAAAACAGCTGTAAATTTCCCCAGTGTAGGACAAATAAAGGATATCTTAAATCTTTCTAAAAACATTTTGAGACCGATTCAGTCATTTAGCTTGCAAATCAAACGCTCATTGTTTTAGCTCTTAATGCGGTCAGAACGTTCAGACTAGCGGTGATGTGATTGAAACTACCTTTGCCACGTGGATGAACTTTGTGAAAACCTCCGCTCGAAGCTGAGCCGTTGGCCTGCTGAGCACCATCAGCTGAACCCACTGGGAGACCCCGTTGCACAGGGCGATGGAACGCTCCATCACGGGGATGTCCTTCATGCAGCAGTTCCGGATGTAATTCTGGTAGTCTATGAACTGATGGTGAGAGCAGAGAGCTAAGAGGCGAATGCAACCGACTAGGCATTTCCTTTGGGAGGAAATATGCACCTTGCATGCATGCCAAAGACACAAATCACCAGTGCACCAAAAGATTTGTATGCTGATATGAGTACTCACGGAAATCCTGCAAAATGATTTAAACTCCAGGAAGGTGAGATGCTCGGCTAGCTCGATGGGCTCCAGGTGGTCAAAGAGAAGCGATACCTTCCTCTTTTTACTGCTGTTGGCTTTGATCTTCTGGCTGGCCTTCCAGGACCAGTCTCGCTCGTTTCTAGAACGCATGACGGCAACAGCACATTTCGCGATGGGCAATGTAAGCAAGCGCCGATCTGGCATTTTGGGCTCAAGTGGCACACAGTGATTGGAAGCCTATAAAATGACCTGAGGTCACAACGACCTCCCGATGTCTTCTGGTATATAGAAGACAGAGTCCCATATTGAGCCTTTGTTGGACCACCCTAAGCCATGTTGTGGTGGCCCTGCCAATAAAATACACAGCGCAGTAAACAGATCACTGAGAATTGATCAATTGAAGTGGATAAAACACAAAATATTGAATATTTATATATTGATTTCATCGTATTACATTTTTTAAATTGGTACTAGCCCAGTTGGGCCAGCATCAGTGAACTTTTTATGGTCCAATATGGTTAATGTAGGACCTTGGAAGATAAACCTTTCAGCATGATAACGATCAAAGGCAAATCAGAGGATATTTAATTCAATTCAGTTTTATTTCCATAACGCCAATTCACAACTTAAGTCGTCTCAAGGATGGATGGAAGTAATGGACAAGCACAGCAAAGTTCACGAGTGATTAGCATTAGCCTGCCTTACAATAGAAAACTGCAAAGTTTGAACCTGCCTTAGGCCAGGAGTGACCAAACTACTGCCCATCACACAGATTTCAGAGGCCTGTTACATTTACAAAAAAAATGACATTTGAAACAGCCCGCAAGATTAGTTAATTAAAAAAAAAAAGTTTGAGGTGGCAGAGTGAGAAGGAAATATGTTGAAAAAATACTTGCTACTAATCCTAATAAACTTTAGATATCATAGACAGAGCGTTTCTCGATAGGCAAAGATACAAGTACACTATTTACGACTAAAATTATAATAATATTGTGGCGAGTAAAAGTAATTACATTTTAGAAGCAAAAATTGTTTTCTCCACTTTCTGCTCAATGTCAAGGTCCAGTTTATGAACATGAATGCACTTTTTGTTCTACTGCAAAGTTTTTATGATCGTGACTGTATTCATTTTTTTTCCTGACTGATTTGGGAGTCGTGTTCAGACCTCTCATTTGACAGCTGGTCACACATTAACACTTACATCCATTTTGTTTCAAGGAGAGAGCAGAGATGCTCCTGTCCCTGCTCCCTGATCAGCTCTCGGAGTTGGTCCAAGCTGTCTGACAAGCTGTGGTGCAACCTGAACATCATCCAGAATTCCTGAATCCAATGCCTGGAGGTCAGAGTGGACAATATACATTACCGAAGCAAAACATAGCAAAAGGAAAAACAACTGTTAATATCACTATCCTATGAATGCACAAACCTGATGAGGTAGCATATTCTCTGCCACTCGGCTGGCTGCTCATTGTCCATGGCACTTTTAAACGTAAAGATTATAGTTAAGGATGCTGATTGATGATCAACTCGTCATGAACAATATGTGATTTGTACGGCTTTTATACACATTAATATTAAGTGACTGGCACCAAGGCTGGCCAATGTGACATTCAGTAATGTAGGAGGCAACTGCACGAAACCAAATTTGTGAGCAACACTCAGTGAATCACTGCAGAATTCCGACAAAGCAGACACACACAAAGCTAAAGAATAAAGCATTAACATTATTGTGATTTAATGAGTTTGACACCCCTGCTCTACAATGAAAAAAGTTTTAGTTGAATTGACTCAATTTTTTTTTTCATCAAGTCGTTGCTCAAAATAAAATCATCTGGATCCAGATACATTTGTTACGTTGACTAGACGTCTGCTTACAAATGTATCGGGATCCAGATGATTTTATTTTGTGCAACCTCTCGACGTAAAAAAATTGAGAAATTAAACAGACCATTTTTTTCAGGATAGTGAGCAATGCTAGGATATATTGCGCTTAGCAATATGACAAGAAGTAACCCACTTCTATACGGTACATATCTGTAACATCACTCAAGGAAATAGAGGCCCAAGAACATAGTTGATAGCATGCTACTTAAAAATGTATTCTTAATCCAGATGATTTTATTGTGTGCGACCACCTGACGAAATAAAATTTAGTGAATTCAACACCAAGCCAATTTTTTCAATGAGAGTTGAGTTGGAGAAAGTTATTTTCCAGGCCTCAATTTTGCACATGTTGACCATTAGCCACGGTTATAGATGGAGCAGCCAGACAAAAAGGAGATCAAGACAAGGTGTGATGTGAGAGTCAGCCCTCATAAATAAATGGACTGACACTAAGGCTCTCATTTGGCAGGAATCATCTTGAAGTGATGCACATAAAAAGGCTAATGGCGTCATGGGAGCAGAAGAAGCGCCCACACAATCCCACAGCCGGACTGTGATGATGAGGGCTGTTAATGGTCCCCGCGTCTCCTCCCGGATCATAACACACTCGCTCAATCTATTTGATAGATCCTTTTGGGGCTTGGGTTCCCAATGAGAGGTTTAAAAATAGCATAGGGACATTTTGTATTGTGCGCTCTGACGTGGTTTGTGCGAGCGGGGGTCTCTTTCATCTGCAGAAGTGTTTATATATAGTTGAAGAGGACACGTTTGCATGTGTGTCTATGTGTTTGAAAGAAATACTGTACAGGTAATTAACACCTGAAACCCGAAGGCTGCACTCCTCTGGGAGACTTTGTGACGCCACCGCTGTTTCCTGAATGGAAGCCAAGACTAAAAGCCTTCCATGCTGGTCACAACACAAGACGTACACAAAGACATGCTTTGTTTGCACGAGGGCTACCACAAACAATTATTTGGCTAGTCGACTAGTCACCAACAGTAGTCGTAGTTAGTCAACAATTCATATGTAAATCACAACATATCATGCCAGCAAGCAGCTGCTCTTTTAATAACCATCGTTGGCTTACAACTTGAATTTTATGAAGGTATGTCCAAATTCATAATAAAGACAATTGAGATGCAAGTACACTCAACTTTTTTTTTTTAACTTTGCAGCTTTTACCAGCATCCCTCACATGTTTATAATGGAGCAACTTAAATTGATACTGTGGTCTTGATTTTATTGGCTGTAAATGTGAAGTGCATTTAAACATTGAATCAAAAACTATTCTCAATGTTGCATGAATACTATGAATACAAAAATAAATACTTATAAACATATTTCACTCTTTTTGAGCACCAAACCTTTTAATGTAGAAGGTAATGAAATCATATGAGTAAAATTGCTGATGATGAAAACTAAAATAAACATTGGTATTGTTTTTTAATTTTGTTTTTATTAAACCTTTATGCAACATGTTTTGTTTTCCTTGCATATTTTCTACATCTGTCTAACCATTATCCAACCGCTTTTATCCTCAGAAGGGTCGCGGGGCATGCTACAGCCTGTCTCAGCTGTCTTCGGGCAGGATGCTGGCTACACCCTGAACTGGTTGCCAGCCAATCACAGGGCACACAAATCCAAAAGAACATTCACGCTCACAATCACACCTACGGACATTTAGGAGCAATCAATTAACCGACTGTGCAACTTTTTGAATGTGGGCACTGGGAGAACCTGCGAATTCCACACAGGCAGGCCGAGGCCCAGAATCGAATTCATGACCTCTGCACTCTGAGACGGACATGCTAACGATTCAGTCGCCCGCCGCCCATGCATATTTTAAAAATAGTAAATTGATCCACACAACCAAAACCTGGTCTGGTGAGCCTGAAACGAAAAATAGCACTATAAATGAAATCAATGTACTAGGTTATATGTTTTATTGTTATGTGTTGCCATTGAGGGCTTGTGGCAAATATGTCATGACCCGAGTGCTCCCATTTCCCAAATTATGAACGCAACAGTCGTGACCGTGTGCTCTCTTCCTGCCTCAATGTCAACCACGTGCATACAAAACATATGCTTTGGTCATTAAAAAACATGAGTTCACTCACTAATGACTACGTAACCCTTTGTAGACACGACAATATGTTAGCCTACCAAACAGCACATAGTGTTATAACGTTACATCAAACACACACTAGTTGCCAGACATGACTGTCTAAGTCAGAAATGAAATCAGGCATCAGTCACAATGTGCTTCCTTTTTAGATGATCGAGCGTGACTGACTAATGCCTCCGTAATCCATAGTCAACGCTACAACACGTTAGCGTGCAACAGGACATCATGTTACATCAAATATACACAGTAACCTGTGTGTGCTAATGCTAGTTTACAGAAATGACCGTCCCCATGTCAGAAATGAAATTTGCCATCAGCTACAACATGCTTCTTTATCCGCTTGTCACCGCCATGTTGCCATGAGAGGGAGGTTTGTATTATCTTAAACATGTTTGGTGTAATGCATCTGTTGCCAACTCGGGTCAGCCATGACACCGATCAGCCATGACACAGGCATTACCCACAATGCTTCTGTTTACGTCACGAATGACCCGGATTATCACTACTGTGCTTGTGCATCACAGCCAAGGCACAACGCCAGCGGGAGATGAGACAGTTTTGAGAGAAAAACAAAGCCTCAAATGAATGCCATATGATATGATATACACAGTAAATAATTGACTCATCGATTAAATTGTCGACAACATCATGACTAGTCGACTAATCTTGCCAGCCCTAGTTTGCACAGTGGCAAACAATTGAACGGACAAGCCCAAACAAAACACGAGTTCACAGACAAAGGTTTGTTTTTGTTTTTTTTTGTTTTTTTTAAGGCATAGGATCAAAATGCTACAAATGCGAGAAATGGACGTGATGGGGCTAAGAAGATACAAGAAAGCGAGGCAGTACTGTATCTTGGATACCATTAGATTTGTCGCTTTAGCAATGTATAAATTGAGCAAATTGAGCAATGCAAGCAGAAGAAAATCCAACCAGGCTACTCTCAATTTACGCAGGCGAGCCAGAAGTGTGAGCCAAGCAAGAGATTGGCAGGCTCTCTCGACAAATCTGGGCAGCAAACATGTCTGAATGCTTACAAATGTATCCATGATATCAATAATGTCGTTCCGTCAGGTTGCTGAAGGATATAGATTGGTGATCTTATCCAGCAGATCACTGGAGGAGATGAGGAGGCGGTGCATGGTCAGGGTGATGTTCAACAAGTGGCTGCGCTCGCATACGTTACCGTCTGAATCTGGAGGGGGAAGAAAAAAAAATACAACTGAGTGTGGCAATGTGGAAATATTGTTTGATACAAAATGTCAAGTTATACCCTCAGAATAAAAACCATCATCGGTGACTCATGAGCGCCCTTGTTTCACCAAGGCAATAGCTGTGTGATTCATCACAGCTGGAGTAAAAGGTGCAATGCTGCACAAATGCAGTCATTTGCATGCAGCGGAGGCACACAGTCACTGTCAGAACTCCATGTTAAATTATGCTATCGGCAAGCACTCCAAATTTTGTGTGAATAAGTCTGTCTGTTGCAAAGGAGCTGATAGAGGAGGAAAACAACCAGTTTAAGCCACTACAAATTGGTAGGACTTCATAGCAAAAGGTTTTTGGTGATAGAAAACCGGCATTTTTTTTTTTTTTTTTTGGTTTAAGTGGACCCTCAGAACTTGAATGAACTCAGAATCCAACCATTCCATCCAAAAGTGGATCATTCAAGAGCCTGGAAAGAAGATAAGGAAAGGCAACTCAGTAGCAGCTGTTGTTCTTCAGTGTATAGCCTCACAATCTGTTTTATTTTGCAAATTATTTTCTTCGCAAAAACCCTTTAACAGTATCAGTGATGATAAGCCAAAGAGGAACGAACTCATTGATAATAACCACCAGAAGTCATTATCATCGAATGGGTTAAACAATAAACAACAGTGACTTATATAAAATGTTAGCATTAACATGGCAATTGAGGGCTACAAATATATTTAAAATATTAGCTTACCTGTAGAGTACAACACTCATTTTCCATCATTTCTAACTAACGAAGTTGCTCAAATGGCTGGAAAATACATATGTGATTAAATACCATTTTTTTCCGTGAGACATTAAAGGGTGAAAGAGTAAAACAACTTCATAAAATCTTGTTTGTTTGTACTTTTTTACAGTTGGTAGCCGATATTTTCAGTATTCTCAGACTTCACTGGCCAAACATGTTCAGATTGATGCAATCATCCAGAAATGTTGCTGAAAATTAAATGAATGACAAATTGTACAGTAATTTCGTAACTATGAACTTAGAGCAGGGGTGTCAAACTCTTTTTTTTGTCGTGGGCCACTTTGGGGTTGCGTCTTCCCTCGCAGGGCCATGATGAGAGTGCAACTAAATAAATGCTTATACTGTATATTATTACTTGTACACAACAAATTGATGTATTAGCAGTTTTGAAATCAGTCAAATCAACTATAATAGTTTGTTCAATTATTGTTTGAGTGAGTGCTAATAGGGTAACAAAATTATTGCAAAATCTCAATGTTATTTATTAAACATGACAATTTGACATTTCGGTACAGATTTCAGCAAGGATCACTGAAGTTGACACATGATTTGCTTTTGCGGGCCACATAAAACAATGTGGTGGGCCGGATCAGGCAACCGGGCCTTGAGTTTGACACCAGTGATTTAGCGGTTCACAGGACTCCTTGTACCATAGGTATGATTTTTTTTTTTTAATAGGAGAAGTAATAAAGTGCAATCGTAAGAGCTTAATATGATTTCAGAAATGCAGTAGCATGGACATTGTTTGCATGCGTTAAAATCACGTCTCACCAACATCAATATTGCACAAGATGAAACCATAGTCATGTTTGTCAAACATGATTTAAAGGCGCACAACTAATGTCCATACCTTTTTTTTTTTTAACGTAAAGCCAGCAGTGTTTAAATCGCCCCTTAAAGATGTATGAAAACATTTGAAATTATTTTTTTATATATTCATTATCAACTTATGTTGATTTTGATTCGAAAATAAAATGTATATTATTATCTTGACAAAATAAGAATAACACAACACAAGGGCCTTGTAATCAGGGGATTTGGGTGATGTCATGGGTATCCATGCAAACAATCACCATCCCTTTACCCAGAAGGGAAACCACCGATGGACACACTCTAATAAATGATGTCATTATGGTCTATTGACCTTTGTAACTCTGCGGACTTCTGACACACGTCTGTCTCCACAACATTTAATCTTCCTCTTTTTCTCCAATTCGACTGACTCACTTCCTCTATTGTCTCGAGACAGACACAAAGAATATAAAGAGACGAAATGTGCAGAAAACAGTGCAAAAACCACACAACACCAGAGCCGACCGAGCTCCAATTTCAGCGCATGCAAGCCTTTTCCTGACCATTTATCTTCTGAGAAAAAACGCCGCTGCGTGCCGCGATCGAGTGTTTACAAAGAGAGGAAAAGCTCTTGATGGTAGACAAGACGACAAAGCGCATAAAAGCCGAATATTTCAAGAGCATGCGCTTTATTCACGGTTCAGTCGGGTAGTTCCTCTCGAGAATTTAAGGCCATGGGGTGATTGAACACACTTTTATCACCTTGGATAGACTTTGCACACCATGGCAACACATTTTCCAATCTGCGTTATCTGTGAGCAACCAGCCTCTCCAGCGGCAGTCCAGCCCTCGCATCCTGCTTGGGCAGTGCTTCCGTTGGTGCCACTCAGCCATTACCTGCTTAAGCCAGCGGCATCACAAGTCCACAATGGGGTGAATTTTGTCTGTAAGCTTTTGTTTCATTCAAGTGTCTTTGTTTTTCACGATTGACCTACTTTGATACCCACTACGAGCTACTACAACAGGAAAGGATGGCTACCCACAGCTAAAGTATTGCCGAAAACACAATACGGTGAATTTGCGCAAAATCTATCATGCCATACCGGCATATTTGTTGAATGTTTTATCCGAGTCTATACCCACGATAAGCTGTAAAGTGAGACCCATAAAAGCATAAATGCACAACAGGAAAGGATGATTCAGTCTAAGGTAAACAATTAGCTCATCCTTGTTTTCACAACCTCCCGACCACTAAACCAACCAGCGCAGGGTTAATTGTTGGTGTAAATCCCCTCCGGACGATCTGTTACAGCCTGGAAAATTAGGAAAGACGCCCACGGCGGTGTAACTGCACACCAGACTCGTGTGCTGCTTTTTAGGCTATCTTTGACACTCATCAGGATACTCCAAATGCGTGTGTCGCTTTTCCTTGTTTTGGAAGATGTTATCAGACGGGATGATCTTTTTATGGTTCTTCCTTTGAAATCTGAAAAAAATTGACTTTAAAGGACGTTGTGTGTTGGACTATGGGACATGGGGTTAGGAATATTCAATTGTTTGAAACAATACAAGTCGATGCCTATTAATATATTATATTTTTAGGATTAAAATGGACACTCATGAGTAGGGATGAGCATTTCGCAAAGTTCATTGATTACTTTTTGTGGGTGCAGCAGTATGGTTGGCCTGATGTGAGTCCACCATACATATGACCAGGTGAACCTCTGCAGTATAAATTGCATAATAGCAAAAAAAAAAAAAAAAACTACATGTAATTGATTCCACCGAAAAAGAGTTAAACTGTACTGTAATTGCCAGTCATTGGGACATTAATTTTGTCCCAATGAAACTCCTCAACTTACTTGAACATAGGTTGCAACCAAAGTAAGAACAACACTTTTATTGCTTTGTCTAATGCAAACCACCAATATGCAGAGTTTCACTCTATTCAGTTTCAATGAGATAAAATATGATTTAAATATGGTGCAATAATTGTTTTGTAACTAAAGCAAGACAAGAACAAACAGAACACAACAGCAGATAACATCCCAGTCAAGTATTTAAGCCTCTTCAGCATCCACCCATTTTTAGTCCCGCTTATCCTTCGGGCATCGGTGAGCTGGAGCCGCTCCCAGCTGACTTTGGAAAAAAAGGAGGGGTTCACCCTGAACTGGAATTGTCAACACATCGTTGTGTCTCTGTAGTGCTTGCCCACCCATTGAGTTTAAAATTTAACAACCAAGTAAATCTTTTGCTATTGGACTATTTGTGAAAATGTGTGCGTGTAAACAATCTGTCTCATCGTGGGGTAAAACCAAGCTCTTAAGCAATTAAAACGTGCATGTTCTCCTTCATTAGCCTACATATATGTGTCTCATGTGTTGTTTGGTATCATTTTGTCATTTTTTTGTTAACTTTTCTTTTGATAGCAGCGCAGACACCCGCAGCGGCTCCTCTTGTTTTATGTTGAGAGGGAAGAAATTTCATCTGTGCTGTATGTTACACATACAGTACATTTGACAATAAAGCTTATCCAATCCAATCCAATCCAATCCAATATTAACTGCCTCCAAGTTTCTCCACCGATTAGATGATTGGCTTGGTTGGCTGAAGATCCAGAGCCACCTTCAAGTAACCTGACCAAATGACTGAAATCATGCACAGACAGAATCAAGCAGAAACACTCACATCCCCCATGGTTGGGACACCCTGCTATCATGCCAAAGCCCAGAGGTAAGCAGAGCTGCATTGAATTGTGTTTGATGCACAGATTCATGTTAGCTAACAGTTTTGGCTTCTGATAAGTGGCACATACTTGACTGCTCGCAGTAGGGGGATGGGGGGGGTGCTGGAACCTATCCTAGCTGACATTGAGCGGACTACACCCTGAACTGCCAGTCAGTTGGAGGGCACCTATAGAGACAAACAACCATTCACACCCACATCCACGCCATCACTTAGTGGGAACCGATCCCATGCCGCCCGCCCACAAGTCAGGTGAGTGTACCGCTACACCACTAGCAACTACTTTATACTGTAATATGTTTTGTTTGTACAAAAGCATGGGCCAGACTTGTTATTAAAGCACCAAATGTGCCCAGTAAATCTGTTTGAGGTATTGCAAAGCACTTGAAGCACAAAGTGAAGTAAGGTTGAGATGAGGTGAAATTGATGGACAATGATGTCAGGGGCTATTGATCGACTCCTCACAGCGGTGTAATCTTCAAAGACTGGCCACCATGTGAGCGGCGCGGTGTGGGGAATTGACCTTTGGGTTTAGCTGAGCCTGAAAGTACCATCGGGCCATCCTTCAAATAACTCGCCCACCACAGGGGTCCCTATGTGATGTGGGCACATGGCGCACAATAACTACGGTGTCAAACCCTCTTTAGTACTGATTATGGTGGAGTAAAACATCAATCACGGTATCACTGATAGTGTTGTGTTCTGTGCAACTTTGTGACAAGCGTCACTTTTCACGTGATGTGAATTTCTGTATTCATGTTCCATCTATGACTGTTTTTAATTATGGCTGTTCCACTACTTGCTGTTTTTTTTTTTCATTTTGCTTTGATAAAGAAAGAGGAAAGTTGTTAATTCCTTCTGTCATTTTTTTTTTTCATATCGCCTATCCTATTTAGAGTCTTTGGATGACTACATCCTGGACTGGTCACTCATAAATCACAGGGCACATGCAAGGATTATTTGATTAATCAACAACTAATCGCTTATCAAATTAATCTATTATTCAGCTATCCATCAATTTTCAACACCGCTTATGCTGGGTGACAGGGAGTTGCTGGAGCCTATCCCAGCTGACTTCAGCAGCTGACCAGTTCAGACTACAGCCTGAACTGGTCACCAGTCACTCGCAGGGCATTATCTATTATTATTTTGCATCATTATTAATTAATCGTTCAGATACCTTTTTTTAACTTTAACTTCTTGGAATTTCAGCTTCCAAACAGGAAACATCCGATTTCTGTCATTCTCCACGAAAGAAGACTGATTGTGTTGACTCAAAAATATGTAAAACATTTGCTTTTACTTTGGCAAACAATGATCAACATTTTTGCCTATTTTCCGATATGATACGGACCAAACCAGCGATAGAGTCATAATTTATTCAGGTTTGTGCATTTTCTGCACTGTCAATTCGAAATATAATGTCCTGTGGTTGAACAAAGGGATGGCAATTAAAACATCTCCATTATCCTTTTCTAGGTATTGGCTGAAATCGTTTAAGAGCTTTTTGATCCTATTTTTTTAATCTACATGTTTAAGCATTTGTAATCCCCAGATTTTTATATTTAAAAAGCAACGTACTCTTGAACAATGCAAAAAATTTTTCTGCCTCCTGAAATTCTACTTTCAAATGGCCTTACTTTTTGCAATTTTTCATTCATACCTTCTAGTACGCCTTTAAACCCCACACGTGTACTGACACTTTTTGTGGCCACACAAACTTACACCTGGTTCTAGCTCGCCATTGACGAGCACTCTTTATGGGATGCCCTTTTATGTGCAGTCCATTGTAACACCTCTCGTATTGCTCCATTTGCGTAACCAGGGCAACACCACTTTGAAAGCTTCTCTTTCCAGAGATATAATCACCAAAACTCAGAAAGCTCTCCTGACAACTTAATGAAGCCAATTATGTTGGCTTGATTGATCCAACCTACTCAACCAACCTGCTGCGCTGTCGTAACGCCCCCCCCCCCCCCTTCCTCCTCCGCCAGGATAGGCAAACACATTTCATCAACATCCGCAACATACAAAACACCCAGCGGAGTCTATATGCAGATTTCAGTAAGGATGGCTGGAAATCAAACTGCGAATAGAAAAACCTACATTAACACCAATTCAATGAAACAAATGCCAATTTGAAAGCTACGGCTCTGGTTAAAAGTATAAACACGCTTGTTCAAATGCCAGACTTTTGTAGTCTAAGAAAATTTGAGCAAGACAAATCACTTCAAAATGTTTCCACCATCGATGTGACTCATAACCTCGACGGGTCAATTACATTACATTTTTAAATCTTTTTCGAGAAGGGAAGTCAAAATAAACGTATAACTTGGATTTTACTGTTCAAAACTAACCAATCATATTAAGAACTCAGCAACAGGGGTGACTTTTGAAATCGACTCAATGTCCATCCACACGTAAAAACATGTCAATGAAGGCCAGTTAAAGCTTACCAAATGCCTGCAAACAAGCCTGGATGAGCTCCTCCCAGCTGGCCCCCTTGGCGAGATGGCCCACTGACACCGTGGGTTTCCCCATGGGGGCCTGGACCTGAATCGGCTTGTGGAACCTTTGAGGACGTCCTGGAGTGGAAACTCTAGACCTGGGGCCGCATCCTGGAGTCCCTCTCCTTTTAGAGAATGCACCAACACATGATTGTTAATGGGATAATATTTTTTTCCGTGGAAGGATTTACAACCGCCCATTTCCATTTCACAAACACATGTAGTTTGGGCCAAACGTATTTGGACAATGACGTAATGGATTTCAGTAATAGCAGTCATGTATAGAGATGAAGGCTTTAATTTACAGGGTTTCAAAAAAAAAAAATGACATTTAGCATTTTGGAATTACAACCGTTTTATCACTAGCATTTTCATAGTTTGCCACACATCTAAAGTAAGCTGGGATAGGCTTCAGCTCTCCCGTGACCTTAAAGAGAATACAGTACCCCATATATAGTAAAATGATGGATCTATCACAATTTCTTAACATTTTGTTCAACACCAGGTTTGACATCTAATCCACTGAGATGAAACTACAGCATGTACCAAAACATTTGACATCAAATTAAATGTAATTATACAGAAAACTACTACGTCTGGCTCAGTTAAATTGAACTGTTTAGGTGTTGAACATCATAAGCTTACTCTGAATACAATGATATAAAATCTTAAATCTGTTTCGAAGCATCCTGTAAAAATCTGAGGTTATTTCAACAAGATTTGCCAAAAATATGTCAAGGCAAAACCTGATGATCATTCAAATGCTGCGACAACTAACTGCACAAATACTTCAACAAGTGCTGAATACTAACTGTGTATGGCTGTCCAAGTTAATGAAGCTGTATAACAGGCCAGAACTGGCAAAAAAAAACCAAACCATTCTCAGGAATCCACATTCTCACAAAATCACACTCATACAAAGGTAAAAAAAGACGTAAAAATGGCGGCTATCTTTATGCAAGTGTGCAATGGTGGATATGATGTTTTAACTCTTTCAGGGGCAGCGGTGACTACAATACACAGCTTATCATGTTATCAGGTTACAGGATGCATCAAAGGGTTTATTGGTTTTTTTTTTAATAAATACGTAATTTGAATATTTAAGTAAACAACGGCTGATCGAGAAGAGATGTGCATGTAAAATCTCACATTTTGACTCGTTGGGTTTGATTCCCCTTTAAGTGCAGAGTGTGAGTACTTTTTGCAGCACAGCCTCCATCACATCAAATGTGAAGTACAAAAGATGGCTTCTGTTTAAAAAGGAACTCCCATGAGATAGTGTGCATTGTTCTCATTTCCTTCCTTTAACTGTGGGAAATACCACTTAATTACGGACATCCACTTCAGCTTGGTAGCTGACCAGCAAATAAGGCAATTTTCTTTTAAAGGAGGGGAAATGCAACATTTCTTCATTTTGGTGCTACACATTCACGACAGTGTTACTTTTGTTTTAGTATAGGAAAAGACCATATGTATTGAACAAAGTATGCAGACCCTTGTGAGAATAAAGCGTTTCAGATCATGAATAAATGGATCGACATACAAATTCAAATGTAGGTAAATACACAGAACTGTTGACCGAAACAGGTTGAAGAAGCAAGAAATAAAAAGAGTAAAATATTATGGTGACACTTACGCATCGTCTTTCCCCTTGTCGTCCGGAGCAATACTTTCACTTTTGTTGTTGTCTTTTGATTGACAGCCCATGGCAAGGTACTGGGCGACGAGAGGCTGCACTAAGCTGTCCATCTGCGTCCTCCTCATTTGGAGCATCTGATCGCTGTGCTCGCCTCACCGGTGCTCTTAGCAGCATGCTGAGCACACACACATACACACACACACATGCACACACACTCGTCAATGGACGTGACACAAGCAACAGGCAACATTCAGACGCAGCTTGTCTGGGGGCGGGAGGCAGGCTGCAATGTGGCCGGCATGTCATTAACTGCACTGCAGAGTGGGCAGAGGAACTCCTCTGAGCGTCACGCTCTGTTGTAAGTCACTTTTCTTGACTAAACTTTAACAGGTGTTTAGGCTGGGATAGACTTTCACAGATTCTTAAAGTATAAAATGTAATCTGATCATATTTAATGGAAAATCCCATCATGAGGTTGCTGTGGAAAATATTTACTTGCTTAAAACTCAGATATAATGTTATATGATGAAAAAAAATGGCCGTGCGTATACAGGGTGAGAAGATGTCTCATAGAGAACTCAATCCAAAAATAATGCAGATTGACCAATAGGCACCGTTTGAATTTGAGATGTACAAATCTAAACTTAATTCACATCTGATCTCATTGTGCATTGTGCATGTGGTAATAATTTTAATTCAACAATCCAAAAATCCAGTTGAAGATGTTCAATCGTGTGTCTGTCGTATTGTTATACCATGTGAAAGAGATGTGCTGTGTGTGTGCAACATTACATGCTGTAATAACAAACCATGTCAATCTAGCACTGATCCATTTTGTGAAGTTTTATACTTCACTACACTACACACACACACACACACACACACACACACACACACACACACACACACACACACGCGCGCACACACAGGTAGGTATCTTAATATTCATTCATTTTCCGAACCGCTTGATCCTCACTAGGGTCGCGGGGGGTGCTGGAGCCTATCCCAGCCGTCTTCGGGCAGTAGGCGGGGGACACCCTGAATTGGTTGCCAGCCAATCGCAGGGCACACAGAGACGAACAACCATCCACGCTCACATTCACACCTAGGGACAATTTAGAGTGTTCAATCAGCCTACCATGCATGTTTTTGGAATGTGGGAGGAAACCGGAGTACCCGGAGAAAACCCACGCAGGCCCGGGGAGAACATGCAAACTCCACACAGGGAGGCCGGAGCTGGATTCGAACCCGGCACCTCTGCACTGTGAAGTCGACGTGCTAACCACTGGACTACCGGGCCGCCCGGTATCTTAATAGTTGCTAGCAATGTGCTGCATGAAATAAGTCTGCCCCCATGTGGCTAAGCAGTAATGGTAGTTTTATTCATTTCATTATTTCTCACAACTGTAAAAAAAAAAAAAAAAAAGCATTAGATAATAATGAACAAACGTCTTGAAGGTCTACAAAGGTGAAATACATTTTATTAAAAGAGAATAAGAATAAAAAGTTTTGTGATAGTGCTATTTTTCAGGCCAGAAAAATCCTGACATTATACTGTGAGACAAGAACACTTTTCACACAACACCTTTCAGCAAAAAATAGAAATATAAGTAAAATAAAGAAGGTTAGAAGACTTATGGGTTCCCCCTGCCTTGTCTGTGGCACGAAGATCAAAAATTATAGACATATTTTTCATGCATATGTCTTGCCATGGTGGCTGCTCAATTTAGGGGCGAGGCTGTCTAATGCAGTGCTTCAGGCCTCATCCTGGAAGAAGTGCAGAACTGCTTCTTCGAGACACATTTGCAGAAATTGCATTTTTCATCGTGTTTGTAAACAAGCACCGAGGGTAATCAAGGGTGGCAAAAAAAATGATTGACTACCATTGACTAACTGGAGCGGTGACAAAAATTTGGACAATTGCTTCAGAAATCAAACTAATTATATTCAAACAATACAATTTTTATTTTCCAAAAATTATCCCCTTCATTTATTGCCATCTGAAGGATGCGTTGGCATCACTTGGGAATTTACAGAACTACTATGCACAAGCCAGTGATTGCACATTCTTTTAGTCTGTAATGTGATCTGTCCCAGCACAATTTTGTTAAATTCCCACATGTAGGATCTGGTAATGTAATACATATTTCGAACAGTGAACTAGGGAATACTGTAGATTCCTTTCGTCCATCAACCTTCCAAACACGCAGGTTGTTCTTGAACACAACATCAAATTAGCCGTATAGCTTCTTTACGGAGTTGGCCACCTCCTTCGATACTGAATGTAAGTTTTTTTTCTTCAAATAAACGACACTTGAGTGCTCCACAACTACAAGATGGTGGACGAAGACACTTATTTCACGAATATATTCCAAGGGAAACGCATTAAACTTACCCTCAAGACGTCATTTTGCTTCGGCGTTGTGCAGCGCATCACCTCCAGCAAAACAGTGGCCCTCGCTAAAGGTTTGACAAAAGTGCCTCTTAATTAATCCCCTGAACATTGAAGTTAATGGATAATTGGTTATGCTTAAACGAGCGAGGAAACCAACCTCCACTTAATTAATTAAATTGCTGTGTTTCAGTCACATATGGCGATAATGGATGTGAACTTCCCGGAATTAGATTGTTCTACGGTCACGAGATTTTGAATGGTCAGTACAAAAGCCATCGAATATAGTTTAAGTGAAAATTCCTAAAATGAACATTTTGTGAATTAATAGTGGAGTTTGCCAATGAAGAGGACAAAACGCATGGGTAAGTCGTTACCAAATTGTCACTTTGGGAGGCGAAAGTTTGTTTTAGAGCTATTAAATGATGCACAGAAATGTTCCTGAAGACCACTTGAAGTTGTCAGAATTCAATCCATTCAAGAATTTTCACCAGGGTGAGTAAAATGTAAACATTCATTGTCATTCAAAATAGAAACAATGATTGTTGATTACAAATGTGTTTATTTTAATAGCTCATGATCATGATGACGAATACGTCAAATTTGAAGTTATTGATGGGTTTCATGAGAAATTTGGACCCGCCGTAAGTAGTTTTAGAGTCTTACATGTATTTGAAAAAAATTGTGAGAGAACAGTGAAGCCTTACGTTAAAATACTGTACCATCTCTATATTGATGATTGACTTATGTTTGTGATGTGTTAATTCCTAGGTGATGGAAATTAAGAAGCAGCATGTGGTTAGCGTTGGAGCTGACGGGTTGGACATGTACAAGCACGGCCGACTGTGTTGGCTTCAGGTGAGAAGTCCGCGGTTCTTTCAGGGGGTCCTCAGTGCACAGTACAAGATCTTTCGAGGATATGATAAGATAAGCTAACCTTTATTCGTCCCACAACGGGAAAATGGTGTGTGATGAAACAGTAGGTTGACAGGCGGTATAAGATGGTGCACTCAATTACTACTGTAGTGTACATTATCCCCTGCATGTTCTATGCATTTGCATTACCAACGGCCAGACAACAGAAACTCCCTTTCACAAAAATGAAGGGTAAACAAACAGCAATATGACACACCTGTCAAGCTGACACTGGAAGTAATGCAGAAGATGAGTTCTTCGAAGGTGTAATGTAAAAAAAAATAAAATAAAAAAAGCTTGCTGACAAAAAAGTTGTTGCTATTGCACAGTGGCGCTTTTCATTCAATTTTATTTTAATGATAAAAGCTTGCTGACAAAAAAGGTTTGTTGTTGCTATTGCACAGTGGCGCTTTTCGTTCAATTTTATTTTAATGATGATTCATATGTTTAGTAGAAGACACTTCAATCTAGTTTGCATAGCAGTTTGAACACTCTAGGGCAGGTCAAAACAGCTCAAAGTTAGACACAAATGTCAAAAATCTTACAATTGTCCTTGGTCTCCCTGCTTGCTGTTTTTGTGCCCAGCCCAAAGCTGTGTAAGTACTACATCGGCGACATCTTGGAGCCAAAGAACCATGTTGTAATGATTTGAGGAGCTTCACGTAACAAACATAATGCTTTGCGGCCCTTTGGAAAATTTATAGACAATCATTAACCTTTTTGGAGAAATCGCTATGAACTTGCAGATTTTTATTATTTATAGCAAGGCTTGTATTTCTTGGTAAAATTCCAAACTGTTCAACATTAAGGAGGCATTTGAACGTCATCTGTGTCGAATGATGTTTCCTGTTTGTGTCTTAGATTGCCACAAAACACAAGGTTTTTCTCTTTGACATTCTGTTACTCGGAGCGAAAGCCTTTAAGAACGGCCTGTGCATGATTCTCGAGAATAAGCACATACTGAAGGTGAGCAGTGTATAGTCGTACATGCTTATTGTGTTGTTTGGCCCTTTTTGATTGTGTTACGTGGCACAGGTCATTCATGACTGCAGAGCTGTTGCTGGATGTCTGATGACACAATTTGGAGTAAAGCTGACTCATGTTTTTGACACTCAGGTACATAAGGGAAGAGTGGTGGATATGCCTTCATCCTTCTAGTATCATTCTTTGAGCCAACCTTTATGTCTCTCTTACCTTTTCTGGCCAAGGTGGCAGATGTCTTGTGCTTTCACTCTGAGACGGGAGGATTTTTTCCACACAGAGTGAGCACTCTTCACGAGGTGGTGAGTTTCCACCTGAAGGTGCCCTCCTCCCACCTCTTCACTCTGGAGACCAAGTCCCAGCTCACCGAAGTACGCTTTGATGGAGGACAACAGTTAAACTTGATTAGTCAGCTTTAATGACAACAGTGTATGTTTTTGTTTTTGTTTTTTGGCAGGAGGAAACCAAGGTGTGGTACAAGCGTCCGTGCCCTTTACCTCTGCTGAACGTGATGGCGCTGTCAGTGATCCACTTGCAACCTCTCAGAATGGTGCTGCTGGATTCTCTTCTAATGGACTACATGGCCTTAGTGGACACCTACCTCTCAAATAGCCAGTACCCGCTTGATTATTTGGAGAGTATCAATTTGGTATGAGCCTTTTGTTTGCTATGTATTACGATGAAATACTTTGCAAATGTTGTTCAACACAAATAGGCAGCCTTGGAGTTCTAGGACTTGTTTTATTGAGAGTCGACACTTACCATCGTTTCTCGCTTTCTCAATATAACGGCCGCGTAAATCCATCCTTTCCCTAAGCATATCTGGGAGCTTTATCTTCTCCTCAACCATCAGGATTATGCTATGGTGCTTAGGCTCTCAACCAGAAGCAGTCAGTCAATTTTTGGACCTATGACACATGGAACATCATCCTGAAAAGGTCTTTGCATTGTTATTTTTTTTCTCTATTTACAGGACTGTGTTTTTGACTTCCCGTCCGAGCTCAGGCTGCTGGATCAGATGCGCAGTGAGCGTCGGGAGCGTGCCGCCAAACTCTATCCAGTCACAGAGAAAGGTCTGCTCGTTCGTTCAAGTCCTCGAACGGAGCCCGCACCGCAGACCTCACCTGCGGCAGAAGAAGACAAATGCACACAGCCTACTGAGCAACCATCATCGCCACCACCGATGCAAGCCGATCAGAATACGCTCTCCGCAACTTTGAATGTGGTCCCATCAGATCCACTCCCAAACACCTTGTCAGAGCCAGTGAGCGAAATACCTTTCAGTGGTGTAGGCAGAGGGTTCACATCGCTATTGATGGGGGTGATGGGTCGAGGGAGGCCTTTTGGGAAAGAAAAAACAGTGACCAACCACCCACCCATACCTTCCCCCCACTTTGAGCGCAGACCACTTGATTCAGACACTACCAGCACAGATCCCAAGAGGGAGGAGTGGGATTGAGGAACCTTCATTTCCTGCTTGGACATTCCCCAGGAACAATCTGCACAAGCCTCCAACCAAACACCCTGTCAGGATGTCACAAAAGGTTGTTTGTCTATAAATTGAACACTAGATGGCAGTAAACATTTTGTTTTGTTTTCACAACCTTGTTCGGCCTGGAGTAGAATGTTGCAAGTTTTGAGTTCTGTATTAAAATAAGATTTTCATTTTCTGATGTGAGTGAAGAGTGATTCTTGTGTCACACATATTCTGTACATGACCACCATCGTGACCAATTTGTATAAGATCCGTTGCAAGAGCTCTATCCAAAATTCTACCTTTACAATAAACATACTGTAATGTTCAATCTTAATGAAAACCATACTACCATTTCAAAGACAGATTTTCTTTTTGATTGTATTATCGTTTTTAGAGGTGTCGAAATTCATCGACAACTAATAAGTTAGCCAAGTCATTGACAACTATTTTAATGTTTGCATTTAGAGTCATTGTTTAACCTAAAATTGTCCAAATGCTCTGATTTCAGCTTTTCAACATGACTTTCTGATTTCTGTAGTTTTTCATGAACGAAGGCTGATTATCTTTTGTATTTAATCAAGTTAAGGCGTTTGCAAACATCTGCTTTGAATTTGGAAAACCGACCAAACCAGTAACTGAGTCAGTTTCACAAAGGTCGGTGAGTACAACAATCTCTTTCGTACTTAATTGTTTTTTTTTCATCAATAAACGATACCAAATAACATTAATTGGTCAATAAACAGTAAACGGGCCAGGAAATTGTTTTATTCTACATTTGAATGGAGAAAGAATATATATTGGATGAAATAACACTGGTCAACGGTTAATTTTAACCAGCGATGGCTTCATGTGTCTGTAAATGTATTTTTAATGCTGATGTCCAAAATGTCTTGACTTTTTTTTCCCCCAGCACATTGGCTTTTGGGGATCATTTCTTTTTTTTTTTTAATTTGACCTATAAAAGCTAACACAATACGGATGATGTTTTAGAAAAAAAAAATCCACCTGTCGCTCCACCTAACCCTTAAATCATATACAGTATATTACTACAGTACGTTGCATATACAATAAATGTATTAATTATTGTCGGAGCTCCGTGTTTATTTTTCCTTGTGTTTGCGGCAGATGTCCACAGGTGGCAGTGCAAGTCGTCCCTCGTCTTTATCAGAACAGATGTGGGTGATTCGTGCTCATGGGAGTGGAGGGTCATGTGATTTTTTTTTTCTTTTTTTACTGCACTCACACACGACACTCGTTTACAGACAGAAGTGCATACAACGTAATGTTTATATAAGCCTCACAATTTAAATTCTTGTTTGCATCATTGAGATTGTCTTTTGTGTGCAAATACGCCTATTAAAGGTGAACATCACCCCAAAGCAGACAACACCATGGACAGTTGTTTATCGAGTAAAGTACGTCAAAATATCTCCCACAATCATGCACGGCACCTACAGGAGACAAGGAGAGTCGCTACAATTGTTGTCGTATTATTATTATTATTATTATTATTATATGAAAACTTGATGTGCTGTTGCAAAAAAACGAGGACAATTTGGGAATCCATGCAAAAACTATAAAAAATGTAAAACTTTATGAGGCTTTGGTGGTGTATTTGGTACTCCTGAATCCATTAGAAGCTACTGGTATATCTTACTTTACATAGTGTGATTAATGTCCTGGCTTCTGTCGTTCTTTTAATTGCAGATGAAAAGCAGAACGACATTGATGGATCTAGTTTTAATTGCCAAAAAAAGTCAAGTGGCCAACATCTGCTATGTTCTCCAAGGGTGCACAATGGCGATCTTATCCATGGAATGTACTACATGAGGTGCCATGCTGATCTTGGCAAAAGGGGTAACTCACTACAAATTCATCCGGGCAAAATCAAAATAAGACGTGGCCAAAAACAGCAAGGCATGGGTGCAGCCTGGACTGCCAGTGGACGGCCATTATCTTCATAGATGAAATTTGGCTCTTTCCAGAGCTGTATAATTGAAAACATGGAACAGATAAAGGAAGATTTTGATTAACTGGGAGGCGGCACACTTCAAGCCTTGCATCTCTCTTAGCAACCAGCTCCTCCTCAACGTCTGCTCAACACTTGCCCCCATATTGCCGCTTTTAAAAGTTATTCAGGCCGGATAATCACCATCAATATCTGCATTTTCTTTTATTATACATGCATCCAAAATAAAAGCACAACATCAACACTTACTGTTTGAGGTGTGTGTGTGTGTGTGTGTGTGTGTGTGTGTGTGTGTGTGTGTGTGTGTGTGTGTGTGTGTGTGTGACAGTGGGGGGTCTCTGTGGAGGACAAGTCCCATGTCATTGACAACCAGATTGAGGCTCTTATTTTAGAGGACCTTGCATTTCCTCTCCGTCACAATAATGCCTTGTGTGTAGCACTTCCTGTTTCCCAGGCCTGGGAGGAAGGAAAAGGGCGCTTGTCACACGGTAGTCACCGCTTCCTCCCCTCTCCTCTCCCCCTCTCCCTGCTCCCAAAACTTCAGACAGTGTTGTGTCCTTCACAGGGAAAGATGACTGCACTGTTAGCATCCCAGCCGGATGCACAGGGGCTATTTTTAGCCTCAAGTTGGAAAGGTAGCAAACAGACATAAACACCAAAAGTTTTAGGGTGTCCAGCTGTGTTTATCTCCTAAAAACGGAGGCTTGACGGCGCAAGGTCAACGATTGTTTTGACTTCAGTTATGGTATAAATAAGTCATCCGCATTTCAACATATGAAACTTTACCATCTGCTACCACAAAATGTTGTACAATTTGAAAACCAATCCAAATGTTCTCTTTGATTTCCTAGTGCGTTCCAGTGGTCTTACAAAACTTAGGCGATAAACCCGTCAAGCATCATGTCATGTGTAACTTAAGCAGACTCGAATAAAACTCACTTCAGCCAGCATCAAAGGACTCTGGAAGCGTTTTCTCTGTTTTGATGCAGAGATCCCAAATGTTCTGATTTCTGTTATGTTACAGGCAGTTACAGATTAGTTAAAAATGTTTCAGAGAGTAAACTTTGTCCACTTGTTCACTTGGGCCTAGAGGTGTACGATATAACGATCCATATTGGAGTGCTATATAAAAAAATGGACTGAAAATACAACCCTCTAACGATGATATACCTGTAGTTAATTTCATTGTGGGATATTGTGTTAGGTCTGTTGCTACGCTAATATAGCGTCCGAGTCGTAATGCAATAACAGTCGCCTTTGTATTACTTTGTACATCCTCTTTCTACCTCACTTTCCAGACATGACCAATCACCTCCCCACACTTACTGCAGCTTTCATATTAATCGAACAGTTGGATTGAACATAAATTGATGAGTCATTCGTGAAAAGTGAGGCACTATGGACTGTTACTGTTACTGTTACTGTTACATAGTGGTCACTTGTAGGCTGAATTCAGCAAATGAAGTTTGTGCAGTGTACATGTGTCGCAGGTGCAGGTTCGAACTGTATAAAAAGTACGTTAGTCAAAATACACTCCTTGACAGCCTTATAAGTAACGGTAGCCAGTGCCTTAGCAGCCCAGGTTCTTAGCCTGATAGTTGGCCACTCACTTTCCAAGCTCAGGGGCGGTTGTAAGATGGGTTCGAGGTCTCAGTAAGCACCATGCCAGATGATGGTTGAATGTAGTATTTGTTATTGATTTTTTGTGTTACAAAAGTAACTTAAGACACACTTCACTACGCATACATGAAAAATAAATTGTGAATGTTCTGTAACTTTGGCTAAAATACTACATTACCTGCAAATAGCTGTTAATGGCACTGTTTGAGTGGCATGTAAACAAAATTGTCTCAGACGACCAGTATGGGGGACCCTGATAATAAGTCTATGATCCGGGATGCTGAAATTGGAATCAGCGATCACTGTGCATGATGTCACTGAAGTTCACTTCAAGCTGAGTTTGAATGTAAACAAACACCTACAGTTTTCTAAAAATCACATTTGAACAGTGGTATGGAGACTTTATATTTTACTCTATGGGCAACTTTTCACACACATTCACAACCAGGCAACATTTAGAGAGTGCTTCTACTTTTTTTTTTTGGGTCATGTCGTCTGTGATTATCCAGGGTGGACTCCGCCTCCTTCCCAAAGTCAGGATGGATAGACTCCAGCTCACCTGCAATCCTAGTGAGGACAAATGCTGTAGAAAGTGGCTTCATGGATGGACGGCTGTACCTTTTTTGTTGTGACGTTAAAGCTAAAGAATTTGAAGAAAGGCTGCTTTAGTAGCTCATGCACGCCTGGGCACATGCATGTCAAGGGTGCCGGGTAACAAAGCAAGCCAGACATGTGTCGGACTGCATTATTGAACACTTGGATTTGTAGGATGCTTGTGGCAGCCTCCACAACAAAGGTCCCCGCACCCGCTGCCTTATTTACTTTCCGCCATATTACTGTCACACTGCAGGGTGTTCAGTTACGAACACCACACAAGTGACCGAACATGCCAGCGCTCCTAAGCAACAACCCCTCGTCTTAATGAGTGTTCAGCTGCAGATTTGTTCATAATTTATGGAGTGTCATTAAATATTAAGAGGTGGTTTACTCAAAAAGTCGCCGCCTTGTCTGCATTTTATGATGGGTGTGTTTGCACATCATTCTAATTGTTTGTGGGGTTTGCTGACTGTGTGTACACTCGGACCACGGTTCATTTTATCATGACTACTGAACATAGGGAAAAGTTCCAAACATGTAGGAGCGCTGGACCATGAACAAGCATTTTGTTTTCCAGCTTGTTAAATAAGTTCTCCTGATTGCACCTGCTAACGCGGACATTTCTCCGCTAATTAAGATCTTCACTTCACATGAGAGCCGGTCACAAGGAACTTATTTAATTGGCCGGCTGGAGGAACATGATCCGCTGCTCCTTTGTGGCATTTTGCAAGGCCCCAGCAAATTAGACGCATGTCAACAAAATAATTCAAAAATTCATTATTCATGTAACCGCATGTAATCCCTTTGTGTTTATTGGCCGGGATGGCCATAATCAGATATCAGGTTCTACAATGACACTGAACTCTAACCCCACACACTATCATCCATCTGTTAGGCAAAGCTATTGTTGAATGCTGCTCAGTCCCCACCAGCACCTCTTGCCTCTTGTCTCTCATGTTACAAAATGACACTCTTTTGCTCTCCCTTGGTCACATTCACCAGGCCACTGAATATTTAACGTGAGAAAGGACGATGGCTTCTCAAGTACACTAAAAATGTAAACAAAACAGAGCATCAATATTTTAGGCTGCCTTATTAGCAGCATGTGTACCTACACTCAGGAAGGCCCCTGAAAATACTTCAAAACATCAAGATGCACATAAAACTGAATATTAATCCAATCAAGAGTATTAATAGTAATAGTAGTAGTCGTAGTCATAGTAATAGTAGAAGAAAACATACACAGCATAATGCAGGACTGTATAGTAATGTACAGTTTGGTACAGCAAACCTTACTTGGGCCTGTGTTTTCACTGTCTGGCAGGAGGATGTCACGTCTGGCAACAGTGTGACATCATACCAGCATCACCGGCGAAAACTGTCAACAAAAAAGACGAGCACAGTAAATAAAGGACTACAATGGAATGCGTTGCCTTTGTTCTTCCGATTCCGTTAACATTGTCAAATTGAAGCGATGACTGACTGTCACCTAATCAACAGGCTGTAGTGTGTTGTCCTCCACTTTTTAGGTAGTTTTCGTAAACGGGAAGGTCCAGACACCCATACATCTATTTTCAGTACCATTTAGAATGGAAGCTGAACTTGTTACCCTGGACTAATTGCCTGTCAGGTCACACTGTCATTGAGTGGGAACAGATTCCACACTGGCTGCAAGTAAGCCACTATTTTTTTACCCTCTTACTCTGACTCTGACATTTACAATATGTCAATAGACAGATGCATTGTCACATTTTGTGACTGGACATGTCACTGATTGAGCAGTGGTTCAGCTAGCAGCTGACTTCCCTCATGCAGCCAGCATGTGTTCAGTTCCCACTCAGTGACAGTGTAAATATGTGAATTGTTAGCTCTGATGGACATGTGCTTTGTGACTGATTGTTAAGCACTCCAGAAAATGTTTGGCGGAATGGATGGACGGAGGGTCAGTGGTTTACATTGATTGGCGATGTGAATGGACTGGTGAAGGGTGACATTATGCAGGTATTTGAATGAAATGCAAATGGTCTCAATGTGACTAAAGTACAGTAAAACGACATTTTGGCAAATAACTCTTGACAAATAATTAGCTTGAGTTAAGCCCGTCGCACACCGACTACACGACTGGACTGCACTCTGTGTGTGGGATTCAACAACAGGTTGCTGTTAATGGTTGGCCATTGGTGTTGCTGCAATTTGAAAAAAATGAATCGCCAGTGCAGCATCATTGAATTGAATTGAATTGAATACAACTTTATTGTCAAATGTGTATTGTCAAATATGTCAAATCATAATAATAATAATAATAATACATTTTATTTATAAGCGCCTTTCAAATCATAGTATCTGCCAATCAAAAATGCACATGAGCGGTCTCACAAAATATGCTTCCAGGTCTCCAAAATGTACTCATTGCCAATAGCCTCAAATTATGCACATACTTTCCTTATTCTTGCCCGTTACCTGGTTTTTGTGACCAGCTGCTTCTTCTTAGACAATCACGCCATGTTTTTGTGGTTCAATAAACAAATTCAAATTGAAAATACATCACAGCATATTGTATGGGAAGCCTCGCCCATGCGGCGAAGATTTGCAGACTGTAATCTTTTTGTAGTGCCTCTCTTCATTTGCTTCCTGCCACCTCCCTTCGTGTGAGACGGGCTTTGTAAATTCTCAGTTATAAGACCCAAGTTTGACATGACACAATTGGCAAAGACGGAGACGTAAACCGATGCCACCTGGCCCACTTCTGTCACAGTCATGCACATTAATAATGCAAAAAGCACACCGACAATAAATCTGGATTAAATGGGTATTACATGAAATTGTTATGATCATCTGCAATATTTAAACATGTTTATGCATGAAGCAGGGTAAGTGCAAAACACCTTGTGAGGCTTTAGAGAGAAAGGTGAGGGTTCCTCAAAGGAAACAGTGTTTTTTTTTTTTTCTTAAAACTGCTAATTTGTTATTATTATAGTGGCAGCCCTAGCACATTAATGAAAAGATGGGAGATTAGCTTTTGGCTAATTTTTCATAATTAAAGCCGCATTGTGTGTGTTGTGTGGATGAGGGGTGGTCGCAGCCTCAAGGAGGCAGTGGGAGGACCAGGGCAGCATGGGGCTCCCTGCCGTTGCCGCAATCAGTGCCCGCTGGTTTAGGCCGGCAGCTGCTGCCCGACCTTGGCACCCTGACAGCCTGGCACCGTGTTGAGGGGTGTTGTCAAGGCCAACCAACAACCCATGAAGGGTAGGGGGCATCGATACCGTTGCACACCAAACTCTCACAAGAGCCGTTTTTGTATTCCAACCCGCTCGCCATACTTGCTATGGCGAGGCCATTGGATTAGGATGAGATTAAATTTGCTCATTAAAAAATTACATTCAATAGAGAGGGGAAATGCCATTTTAAGCTGATTATATTTAACCATAATGAAGAAACCTGACCAAATGGTATTTTTGTTTTGTTGAAATAATACAGCCTGAATGTGAGATTGTCGTTAAATGTAATTGAAAGCACCTTTATGATCAACATGACAGAAGGGCAAAATATTTGAGCCTTGAGCCGTGTTTGTCATGTTTCTACAATTCAACAAAAGAAGAAAACAATGGGGCACCCAAAAAAAAAAAAAACACCTACCCATTCTCTATTGCTCTTATTCTCACTAGGATTGCAGGTGAGATTTGAGAGGTAACCAGTCAATTGCAGGGCGCAAATAGACAATCAGTCACACTCACATTCATATAATATTCGTAAACAATTTGCACTCTTAAATTAACCTACAATCCTTAGTTTTTGGTATGTCAGAAAAAGCTCCAATTTTCGAGAACGTAAGTTATCTTATGATATATTGTAAATAATAATGAAAAAAACCCACTCGTGAATTTCCTAGGGTTGAAAATTTAAATCTCTATCAATAACTGCTCAATAAAAACTAATCTGGGACCCGGACTGCTATCTTCTTTCGTAAAAGTGGCTTCACACAGACGTGGTGGTGGGATTCGGCGGGGTGAATCTGGCCCAGATGTAGCCGCCCGTGTCCTATCCAGGCACGGCTTAGGTCTGTTTGTGGGTCTCAAACGCACCAGCTGCTATTGTCTTGCCCCAGACAGCTGTATGTGAATATTCATACAAAAGCGTGTTTGTTTGGCCCTGCGCTGCGAGCTGCTAAGTGGATCAAAGTGTCATACCAAAACATGCCAAACGACATTGCGGGTCTTTAGATCTTTGGCCAAGCAATAAGTAAAGACCTAAAATATCTCAATACGACATCCTCCAATTGATGAAGAAATGAAAACAATTTATCAACAAAGCGTTTTTATGTACTGCCAAATCATTTTATTTTCACCATTGTAGCCTGTAAACTGACTGTATCTTGGCTTTTACCTCAACTCCGGCTTTGTCCGGTTCTCCTTTGGTGGATGCCATTCAAGTCGCGCCAGGAGGAGACCAAGCAAGGACTCACGCATTCAAAGCGGCCGCATTCATGGCTCGGTCAAGCTAGCTTTGGATCTGTTTTGGAGGGAGTTTTACTAAGTGTTTGGTCAAATCGTGTGCTGGCAAACGACAAATGCGAACAGTGAATGCGCATTATCGAGTGTTTTGAGGCGGGAGTTGAAATGAGCAGATGGTCTTTGCTTCTCGGCCTGAATAAGTGGAGTAAACCAGTTGGCACACAGAGGGAGATTTGTGGGCAAACTGTTTTTACCTCCCCTCTCTTTGTGCTGTAATGGGGAAAGCAAAATGGACAATTACCGCCGGTGGACAATGGCCGTGCTCGAATGGGACCAAAAGTGTTTTGATGCTGCTGCTGGTGATGCTGGTGCTCGCTATTTTTGACAACCATTGCATTATTTAACCACCATATGAGATCCCCCAAATTCCGTATGCAGCAAAATTGCAGGATATAGGGAGCATGTTAATATTTGTCAACAAACCCTTTGAGCCTATTTTGTGATTAAGGGCTGAACAAATAAATTGGACTTAACTTGACATAAAACACACACAAAAAACAATCCTCCGCATGCCATGATAAGCTATATAGTTCAATGTACAACATTTTAAAAAGAAAGCCGAAACACCAAATCAATTCTTCCAAAACAGCAGTATGCTTCAAATTAAATAGAATTTAAATTTTGTTTTTGCAGTGGTACATACTCCCTTACCTGTTTGTACATTGTCTACTGGTATCGTTGACTTTTCTTTTTCGTTACCATTTTGTCACCTGTATCATTAACTTGGAATGAGAAGGGCCCAAGAAGTTTTTTGGAACAGTACTGATGCAAAAATGGGGTAGTGGGACACAGCTGGTGATTTTTGTTCCAACTCCTTTTCAGGCACTTGTGGAAGCTTGAATGAATTAATTCAGAGAATCATTTGATATTTTTTGTTTTTTACTGCTGATTTTTTAAATTGATTTGGCTAATCTGATTGTGTCTCTTGTAAGAACTATTAATGAGATTATGAATCTTCCACAATGCATGACGATTCCCAACAGGCATTCCTGTTTGGCTTTTGTCCTTCCGTAATTAGTCTGCCACTTTTCTAATCAGACGCATGCTTAACATTGTTCTTGAGTACCATCGACCAGCCGCAAACATGCATGGTGATAATTGCCCTTGCAGAGAGCAGCGATTCCCAACAAGGGTGCTGTGGCACCTTACCGCTGTGTGAAAGCACATCTGGGGTGCCATAGGAACTTATCCATCCATCCACCCATCCATCCATTTTCTGATCCGCTTATCCTCATAAGGGTCACAAAAGGCTCATCCACTTTTTCGTAATTTGTCTGAAAATTACCATTTATTCGTTACAATCGTATCTTTGGTCACCTATTGTTGCCAGCAACCTATCGTGAAAGGAAGAACAATGAAATGCTTTTCCATTCGTTTTTTTCCCTTTGGTGATGTTCTGTGAAATGTTTTCGTCTTAATGTAAAACAGGTGCCTTGGCTCAATGAAAGTCGGGAGCTACTGGTGGAGAGCTTGTGATTCTTAAATACAGAAGGCCTTGAAAGGTTTTTGTTTCTGTTTGGTTTTAAGTGCACAAACTAGAGACCATTTTAGAATGATGATTCACATAGTCATCAAAGAAAAGTAATTATCCGGTCCAAAGTGGCCAAAAATTTTCTGTCTGAAGTTGACTTCCACTTCGAGAATTTACAGCTGTTTCTTTGTGATTTACATTCTTTCTTAGTTTAAAAAAATCGTTTTGTGTAAATAAAGATAACATCCGCTCGGTGATTTGAGACCTTGTGATTACGTTTTATGATGTGGGTGTTGGAGAGCTTCAAGTGCCCTAAAAGGAAACATTTTTGCAGAGTTGACATCAAGCGGTGAGCACTTTTCCGTCATTAGGAGGGTGCCGCCTTATAAATGGCTTCCAGGTTCAATGTCAATGTTTCGTGACAATTGAAAATGTTCACTAAGTGGCAATGGCATTGTTAGGCCTGTTTTAGAGGGGCTGAATCATCCCCCAAATGTTCAGCGTGAGCCAGTCATGTTATTGGCCACTATGTACTGAGTCACATCAGAATAATAGACCCGTGTGCCAATCTTCAAAACCATTCTTTGATGCTTCAAGCCACCAAATACCTGGCAATTGCACCTGTGGATTCGATTTGGATTACATTGGTAACTCCTCAAAGGGAAACTTCACTCTGTAATTTTTAGTGTTTTGAAAATAATGGGCTTGACTTACTTTGTGACAACACTCTGACTGACTGTTTTTTTTTTTGTATACAGTTTTCCATGCACTGTAAAAATGTGTGTATATATACACACACACACACACACACACACACACACACACACACACACACACACACACACAAAATGTATTGTCCAGTACTCCATGCCCCTAGGACAATGCATATTGTGCAACAACTCATTGAATTTGATGAGTTACACCCAAAGAAGACACCCACACTTTAGGAGAGAGTGGGAATTGGGTGTAGTTAAGGAAACTGACACAGCTTTCAAACTCACCATTTGGGAGGTCCCATTGTGCTACGGATGCTTGTTTGCCTAGCCGGTGGGCGGACGGCTGGATAGACTGATGGGTGGATGGATGGATGAATGTCAGTAATAGTAGCTTACTCAGCAAACAACAAACAAAAGGTGGCTCTCCTACAGGAGCCCGCGCCCCCCTCCCACCCAGATGAGAGTCATTATTGTTTGCGGCGGCAGCCATGTTGTCTACTAAGTTTCTCATTCAGGCCGTGATGGGTTTAGCAGCAGTAGTAGTAGTCACAGTGTTGAATAAAGAGTCAGTCTCCCAAAGGACAAACAGGAACCAACTTCAATGTAGCCCAGATGATTATCTTGTTCTCTCGTGACTGCTGTCTCGTCATTAAATTAAATGTTGTTTTGACAGTCCTTTCAGTCAAATGGTGTATTGTGTAGAGTGGAGAAAGAAAAACCAAAAGCCAGACTTATTAGTGTTTTTGTTTTCCCGACTTGTGCACGTTTGTGCCTGCAAGTACAGTACAAATCAAAGGTTTGGACACAATTTCTCATGCGGCTAAATGACTAGCATCTATTTTCGAGTCCGTTGCCGAGTGGCTGTAGTTGACTTTCTTATAAGCATCTGTGCTTTTTCCATGAGGTGTGTCAGAAATGCTCCAGGACTTCCGTCACATACTGCTACTGCACATCCATATGACAACCTGCAAATTTGACTCTTCGAATGAATTCCCTGGAGCCTAACACATTTTTTTTTAGCCTTCCATGCCACGCGTTCACACACTCCTGAAAAGATTCGAGCTCGAGCATCACGGCCATCATGATGTGTTCCTTTAACGGGGCCCCTTTGATTACGCCCGTGAGCTTGGGAAAGAGCAAACAAATCATACAGAGCCGCAGGTAAGGTGACGAACTGTTGGATGTTCAGGGCATTTGCAACAGGCGATTTTTCCTGGTGAATCAGCTATGAGTTGTCCTACCACAACTCACTCAGGAGCTCTTGTGGTTGGATGATCACGTGACCCACAACGAAGGGTAAAACTTGTAGTTTGAATTTAAAATACCTTTTGTTACGAGAGTCCTGTTTGCGCTAAAGCGGATGAAATTTAGAAACCGTGTTGTGTTGAGGTTTTAATGGAAAACAATAGATGCGGAGCAAAAATAAATTCACACTCACTCCAACTGTTGTATTTGTTCCTGGACTAAACTGGTTGTGCTCCTGTCACAGAGTGAAATATAATTTTAAGCATAAACAAAGCTTTACATAAACAAAGCTGGAGAACAATCCGCTCTGCTATAAGGAAGGAACTTCCTTTTGAAAAAAATAAAATACCGTACACAGATATTTTACTGTGCAAAAAGTCGTTTTCATATTGAATGATTGTTCATTGCCCATGATGACTGTCAGGGCCGTTTTTTTCTTATCGAAGAAATTTTGTTAAATGTTACTTAAGTGGATTTTCTTTTTTATCACTTTCATGTGACAGGTTCCCAGCATAGTTCATCTTGGTGCGGCCCCCTTTGACGTGCTTGTGTGAGTGCAGATAGTCCCGTCTGTGAATAGCAGGAGTTGGCCTGGGGGTTTTCATATCACCGCAAAGAGTACACTGCTATTGTTGGCAAACTTTACTGCACGTTTTGATTTTTGCTCCTTTAGCCTCTATCTTGACTCGAGAGAGAACTTTAATTCACCATCCCTGTCAATCTCAGCGTCCCCTGATGTCACTTCCAACCATGGGAACATTGGTCATGACAGTCGGAGAGCCCCTGAGGGAATAGGACAGAAACTTGACTTGACAGTAACCTAACAGAGGCCAAAAAAAAAAAAAAAAAGCATGCTTTCAAAGTCAGTCTGCAATGCTTGACACTGCTCTAATTTCCAAACAATTTTCTCATAAAACACAATTAGAATCGAAATCAGTCATTTTAACATTCTCTGTGTTGAACTTCATGATGTTTCTTTTCCACTGCACAGGACCGGCTCAACTGAGCTCAACTGACGTCAACTTGAGGGGCGTCAAAAGAGTACCACGGGAGACTAAGTTAACCGAGCTTCTTTTAATGTATCAGAGACAGAAACAACGACATTGAAGGAAGTCTCTTGTATTTACTTATTGGAGTGTAGCTTTTGGACGCAGTATTTCATGATTCATGAAAAGATTGAGGGCAGCAAGAAAACGGACCGCTGCTACAAAGCGCCGACTGGATATAAGGAGCTAATTCCAAGACAGTTGTCATCTATTGTTTTAGCTGCTTGTTATCATGGAGAAAAAGCATTTTGGAGAAGTATTTTATTCATCAGTTATGAACTGATGTTGTGGTCGTTAACTTGGCAACAGCATTTTGGAGAAGAATTTTAGTTCAAAAGACTGAGGGCGGCCAAAAACAAAACAAAAAAATAAAAACAAAAAAGCAACAAAATGGAGATTGTGCAACATACATTATACCACTACAGTTTGCAACTGTTATTTTATCTGTTTGTTAACATGGCAGCAGGGTTTTGGAGAAATGTTTTATTGAAAAGGAGGCTGATAGCATCAAGAAAATGGGGAGACTGTGGCATGAAGGGAACTATTTCCACATCAGGTGTTGCATTAAATCTTGGACACCATGGCAGCAGCATTTTGGATACAAATTGTATTCGAGAGGTGACGGAGGGCAGAAAAAAAAGGGACCACTGCAGCAAAGTGGAGCCTGTGCAGTATAATTCTGCATTGTCCAGCGCTAAGGCACAGCAATAGCATTGTTTGTAGTCGTGTATCCTGAAATTGACGCATGACGAGCGACCAGCAGTTGCACACACTTTTCTTTCAATGTTGGGTTCTAAATAGGCTGTTAATCTTTGGAGATTACATTTAACTGCTGTGCTTCAGCCAAAACCGAGACAGGTTTAACTTGAATTGTTCACTCCTTCAGAGTGGTAGGATGTGACACTGCTCCCTAAAATAGGTCGTTACAGTACTATGGGACCTTGACGCAAGGAGGTGAGAACACGAGTGTTGATTAAAAGCCAGGATGTGTGTGAGACATCCTCTAATGCGCAGGAATTCCCTCATTAAAGAGTGTCATGTTGAAGGTTATTAGGAATCCGGATCTGGGGTAAACACAGGGTGGTCCCTCCTGAAATCTCAAATAAACACAGGAGGTTATGGTTTCTCAACATGGAAGGGCTTGTTTCACATATGCATTAATTAGATGTATAGATCTAAGGAGCCTATTGATCGACCACATGGACAAAACACAATTACATCTAATATAACATTTCTGATGATGCTCAGTTCTGATTGACACCGTCAGTAGTAGTTGCAACATTTTGTTACATTCATCCATCTTAAACTCAACTTTATCTTCAGATGTGCCAAATAGAGTGTTTGTCAAATAAATATAGCGATGCCTTGAAGTAGTAGTGTAGTAGGAGTGTTTGGTGCATGGGAAATATCTCATAAAGTTCATTCATTTTGCTCATACTTGAGTGTTCTGGAGAATAGTTCTTTGAGAAGACCGAGTGGCCGTAATTTGAGCAACCATCGCCATATCTGTGCCATGTATGGTTCAGTGCAGGGGCCACATCAGGCCCCTGATTTTGTTGTTGTTTTTCACCCTTTCCCGGCCCTCGTGTTTGACAAATCGTTTCCAGCTAATTTACGACTCCCAAACTGTGGGAGAACAATACCCTGTGGACGCAACTCGGCACAAGCTCCACAGCATGCCCTAGAGAAGAGCGAGGTGCTCACAGGAAACACTTGCTGAGATAACAAGATAGTACGGAAGGCAGGGCCACCGAAAGGCCATGCAGAGACCTTACCCGGGGAGGGTGTAGGGGGGCTTCTGCTGAGTTAACACGGCTAGTAATAAGTTAGATTTCAGCCATTTGCTTGTGTGATATCAGGTCGTCTGAAGCGCTGCCAATACGAATCACCAGGGTGATGGGCAGTGATAATCATTGCACCCTTCTTTATAGCGTACACAAGCATACGCACCATTCAGCCTGGTCCCCTGGTGAGAAGAAAAGGTCAGTCATGTGCATCTGCACTGCTTGATTATATATATTGAGTCGAAATAATTATGAGTGGATCCTCTGTACTTCACAATTATTTACGCCACCTGTGCCCAGTCCACCTGCCGTCATCACCAGCACTCATGACAAACAGTGATTTAAGCATAATTAATAAAGAGCTGTGCCACCCCTCAATAACTCCAGAGTTTAAAATCTGTTGTTTCACTTCAAATTGGAAAAGCAGGAATCTTAGAATTATGACAAAGGAATTGATCACACTTAACAAAAAAAATTATATCAATACATACACATCATGATCCAACAGATGAAAAATCCAGTACGATTAAAATGGTATATGGAGTGCACTATCAGTGTATCTACATAAAACGGTGCCTTCTCAAAGAGCGTCACACATATACTTAGATACATTCCACATACACGTATTATGAACTGGGGTGTTTGACATTGCAGATATTTAAATAAAACGATTATGGTCCAAGTCTTTAAGAGTCTTGGTGGTCCTGATATAACCTTAGACCAAGACTGTACCCTGAGAAAAAGCCTTTAGCGACTTTGTGTCAATAATTCTCGGCCTTTTGAGGATCTCCAAATTGATTAAAATGCCAACTAAGGTAAAGGTGCTTTTTTGTCGCTTGGCCGGTGATATTTGTTCTCTGTTTAATCTATCCCAGAGGGGCAGTAGGCGGTAACCTAATGGTACCCACGGGGCAGAATACAGAACTTGTGTCATCACCTTGGTCAATGACTGGAAATGACACACATTAAAAGTAAAAAAATACAGCTAGCTAGCAGATGTCAAGGCTAGCCCCCCACCCCAAAAAAAAAACCCAAAGAGGCCCGTCACATGGATCAGAACCAATCGCAAATGTCATATTTAGTGTTTTATAAAACCATAATATCAAGATCATAATTATATATACAGTGTGTGTGTATATATATATATATATATATATA